>NC_021164.2:57717733-57771283 GCF_000331145.2 Cicer arietinum | reverse complement strand
TTATAGAGAAGGTAGAAAACCTGCCTTTGTGGTGGCCAAAGCAACCATAAATGTCAACGATACATTACGTCTTTTGTGGCGGCTTTTGCAATCACAAACGAGTGACTTTGTGGCAGCTTTTGCAGTCACAAAGGAATAACTTTGTGGCGATTTTTGTCCTCATAAATGATTGTTTTTGTGGCGGTTTAAGTATTCATAAAAGCCTAACAGTGTAACTTTGTGAGAGCTTTTGTCCTCCCAAAATGCTGTTGAAATTCAAATCCATTGTGAGGATTTTTTTCGCCATAAATAACAACAAATTTGAATTTTAGTATTTGTGATGACTTTTTCGATCAATAATTTATGAGAATTTTTTTCAGCCACAAAATATTTTATAAATTGACCACAAAATATGTGTTTTCTTGTAGTGATTAGCACCAACAAGATTGGTTGGTCATATCTTAAACGACAATTCATTTCTTTTTTTATTGCAATAAACTATAAAATGACCAACTCATGGACAACCCAAGAAAAAATTAATAAAAAAGATTTACGTACTCAATCCCATCATAGAAATTAATTCCTTTCCATCACTAGAATCGAATTGCATCAATGGCTTAAATTTATGTTTAATAGAACTTTTGCATAGTGACCAATGTTTTTTTTTTTTATCAAAGTTGCATTTACTAGCACAAGAATCTAGATAGATCAGAACTCCAACACTAAAAGCGATTAAATATTTTGAACCTCCAATATTCTTGTGCTAAACCTGGAATCCGAATCTTATGACAACTTCCCCTACCATATAAACATGCAAACCCTAGAGTTCTATGTGAGGCGAAACGCTAGTAGAGTCATTCAAAAAAATAAAAGATTTTAACGAGATACCAAACATATATATGCAACTATAACTTTCAGAAAAAAATGAATTAGGAGATCATCAGTTAAGTTATAACAACTAGTTTATACCTTTCGGAGGAATAAGCTAATAAAAGAGAGAGATAAAATATTGTGGGTAATAACTATTCGAGAATACGTGGGTAAGGGCGGAATTTAGTTATGATGGTGGCACGACCAACCCAAAGAAAATAAATTATAGGTAAAATGATCGGAAATTAGAAAATAACAAACATACTAAAAATCCTAAAATATGTATCTTTTCAAATTTCTATTACTCTGTTGATTGAGTCTTATCATCTCTTCCCTCTTTCTCCCTTTCCAGTTTCCAGAATCGTCATCGGCCAACCCGCCATACGCCATTGTTTCTCATTTGCCTCCACCAAACCATCTCATGTCCAGCTCCTTGGTAACTCGTAAGCTTGGCAAATCATGTGATGCTTTTATTCCCGTTATCCTTTCGTCGTTGAATCGTGTCGTTCTTTCGTCTCTACTCCTCAGTCCTCACTTTGTCTTCGTCTCTGCTCCTTAGTCCTCACTTCGTCTCGTCTCCCTCCTCGGTTGACACTCGCACATGCGGTACAATCTTCGCCACTGCCCAGACCCCAGTGTCCATTGATGTGAATCTCTCATTGACTCATTGATTTTGATTTGATTGGATTGCATGTCTCAATCTCATGATTGTGGTACTCCCTTTGAGTTTGATAACTTGTTTCAATTGATAATAAATTGAGTTTGAATCTGATTATATTTTTGCATCATTTTGAATCTCTAATTTGTGAAGGATTGTTTTTATGCATAATATGTCCATTGTTTTGCTCATCGATTGCAACTTGCTTTATTTATTGCATTAAGAGAAGTTGTTTCAATTCATAAATTCTTTGAGAACCTAACTTTTGTTGTCAATGTTGTTTGTTCTTCTACAAATCGTCATGATGAGTTATAAGCCGCTAAATTAGAGGAATTTGCACATTTGTTAGAAATTGATGAGATTGTAGTTCGATAAATATGTATGAGGCAACTTATACTGTTTTAAAAAGAAAAAAACTACACAAGCAAGACCAAGTTATTCTAAATGTGAGTATGCTGATAGTGCTTATAATTATTTGAAGACATTTGATTTTATATTTATTTTGCATTTGATGAAAGACATTATGAGGATAACTAATATATTTTGTCAAGCCTTACAACAACAATCTCATGATATTGTCAATGTCATGTATTTGGTTGGAACAACAAAGTCTCTTATTCAAGCCTTCAAAGAATTTGGTTGGGATACAATATTTACTGAAGTGAAGATTTTATAAGAAAAACGTGATATTGAGATTCATTCAACAACAAGATTTTTGAACGCTCTCATCTTCAACAAAGTTAGGTCACAATAGAGCATTATTTTAGAGTTGAAATATGTTTTATTGTCATTGACCAACTATTACAAGCGTTGCATAAAAAATTTAGCGAGCAAGCAATGGAATTGTTAACTCTAAATTGTGCTTTAACTCCTAAGAATAATTATAAAGCTTTTAACATTGAAAAATTTGTGTTCGTTGAAAAACATTATCCTATAAATTTCAATTTGCAAGAGAAGATTAATTTGAAATTCTAACTCCAACATTTCTTGGTTGATGCTCATCAAGATTTAAATTTGAAAAATTTATCAACTATCCAAGAATTCTACTCATGTTTGGTTGCAACTGAAAATGCATAGTATTTCTACTTGATTGATAGACTACTATGTCTTATCATGACTCTTCTAGTTTCTACTGCCACACCTGAAAGATATTTTTCAACGATAAAAATTATTAAGTCTAGGTTAAGAAACAAGATGAAAGCTGATTTTTTGGCAGATAACATGACATTTTATATTGAAAAGGAAATTGCAGCAAATATCAGTTCTGAGTCTATTATTGATGATTTCAAGTTACTTAAATAACGTAGAACATTACTTTAAGGTATTTCTAAGTGATACAATTAAATTATTTTATATTTCACTTTGTGTTTATTACAACTTAATTTGTTATTATATAATATTATTTGCATATATGATTTATATATTATAATTTTATGTTGGTCACCCCAAACTTTTTAATCAAGTTCCACCATTGGATAAGTGATTGGTAAATATCGTTACAAAAATTTAATATTTATTTAATTAATACAATAGAAAAATATGAGATAGTTGTACCAAATATATATAAAAGAGATCAAATTGTACCAATGTATAATATTACATTGTTCAATAATGTTTTACTCGATATATATTTGTAAATTTGATCATTGGATTAAAAAATTATATCATATAGATTATTTATATAATTTTTTCTGAAAATTTAAAATCATTTGATATGTTAGTGAGGTGCATCAAAATTAACATTTTAAATAATTTTATTATACAATGTTAATCTTGATGCACCTCAATAATATATCAAATAATTCTATATTAATATAAAAATTTATATATAATCTATATGATATAATAGTTCAATCGAATTATCAAATTTATAAAATATATATCGAGTAAAATGGTATTGAATAATATAATTTAATTATTTTATATATATATGGGATTGTAAAAATTAAATAAAGTATTTTTGTATATATCGATAACAACAACTTAGGTGATTACAACCGTTAGATTTAAAATGACGATTCACACTTAGATTATGTCATTTATTACAAATTTTGCGTGATTTTTCAAAGAATCCGTATGATCTTAGGGATTTGTAATAAATTATGTAATTTGACATTAATGTAAATATAATAGTTGTAATTAAAAGCCCGATAGTTACAGATTTAAGAAAATTATCATCTAAAACAAAATCTAAAAACTTGATCAAAGGCTAACTCACTTTGAATAGTTTCTCATAAAATCATCAGTTAACAATTGTTGATATTGTTAAATTGAACATTATGTCTTCGATTCGAACTCGGGAGATGTTGTGTGAATTAAGTATGGTGATATAAAAAAATAAAAAAATAAATAATTTACAAAAAATGATTTAAAAAATCGTCTTTTATTATGATAAACAAACACATAATAGTTTATGATTTTCTTAAAATTCTTTAAAATATAAATTTTAAATTATTTAATATTAAAATCACTCTAAGAAAAACCCTAAATATTATCAATCCGCCATAATCTAGTATTCTTGATAAGTCGTACCTCATTAAGAGATTTGAGATTTGAAAACGTTCTTCGTATTCAATTTTGTGTAATTCAAGTTAGTTTGATTGTATGCAATCTACTAACTAACTAACCACTTAGTTAGTTAGTTAGTTAAGAAGAAGTTAGTTAGAAACAATGCAATAGAGGCTATGTATAAATAGCATACTCATCTGAATAAACATATACAATTTTGATTTCATTCATTCCTTCTTTCTAGTTTTACTTCCATTGCAAGTAAAATGCCAACAAGTGGTATCCAGAGCAAGATTTTGATCCCAGTGAAAAACATGAGTGGAGTGTGAGGATAAACACGAGTGAAGTGTGAGGATCAAACACGAGTGTAGTTAGGACGAGTTCAAGTGCAAACAATGGAATTTTTTTAGCCCACATGCCACATTTCGATGAAAAAAATTGGAATAGATGGAGAATGCAGATTCGAGCATTGTTTGGATTTCAAGAAGTGTTGGAAATCATAGATAAAGGTTTTGAAGACCTGGGAGTCAATCGAACAGAGAAACAGAGATCAAGATTCAAAGAAAACAAAATGAAAGATTGCAATGCCATCTTCATTCTTCATCAGTGCCTTGACACGGTCAACTTTGACAAATTTTCTGATGCATGAAGTGCAAAAGAAGCATGGGACATTTGGAGAAGTGTTCTTTTAGTGGAACCAAGGTAAAAAAAAATGAAATTGCATACCTTACAGAAACAGTTTGAATTGTTGCAAATGGAGGAACAAGAGAATGTTTCAGATTTTATTTCAAGATTGAGGAGCATCACAAATCAAATGGCTAGTTGTGGTGAGAAGTTATTTGAACATAAATTGTGTGAAAAGATCTTGAGATCATTGCATCCCAGGTTCGATTATGTTGTGTGTGCGATTAAAGAATCTAAAGACATTTTTGAATTGAGTCTTGAAGAGTTGCAGGGAACTCTAGAAGCAAGATAGTTGAGAATGGATGAAAGAAGTGAGTGTAATTCTGGAAATTAGGCATTGGTAGCATATGCCAACAAGAGAGGAGACCAGAAAAAGAAATGGAGGAAGAATAAATTCAAGAAACCAGAAGATAAGTCTGAATCTTCATCAAAAGGAGGAAATTCGAGTGGTAAATCAAAAGGAAAATCAAGAAACTTTGACAAGAAGAAGGTGCAATGTTACAACTGTGAGAAGTTTGGACATTTTACAGATGAATGTTGGGCTGGCAAAGGAAGGAAATAGAAGAAGAAAAAAGAAGATGAAATATGTGCTGCTCAAGAATGTTCTTCATCAAACTCAGATACAGTCTTGTTGTTGGCTACCACAAACGGAGAACGTTCTCATTTTTCAGACACATTTTTGTTAATGGCTACCACAAACGAAGAAAATTCTTCATCTTAGGTATGCTTCCTCGATACTGGTTGTTCCAATCACATAACAAGTCATAAAGAATGACTGATAGATATTGATACATCAAGAAGGAGCAAGATCAGGTTTGTTGATGATAGAACCTTGGAAGCTGAGAGAGCTGGCAACATGGTGATTAAAAGAAGAAATGGGAAGACAGTAATGATTGAAAATGTATTGTATGTCCCACGAATGAAGAGCAATTTGTTGAGCATTGGGAAACTGATTCAAAAGGGGTTTCATGTGATAATGAAGAACGATGCCTTAGAAATGTATGATGGGCAGAAGAAGATGATACTCAAGGCTCCTCTTTCAAAGAACAAAACCTTGGTCATCAACGTACAAGCTGCTGATATTCAATGTTTGAAGGCAGCAAGTTCAATTGATGAAAACTGGTTGTGGCATTCAAGATTTGACCATCTTAACTTAAGAAGCTTAAAGCAGCTAGGAGTCAAGAAGATGGTGAGTGGAATTCCTATGATTGATGTCCCTGAGAAGGTGTGTGAAATATGTATGGCAGGTAAACAACCAAGAAATTCCTTTCAATCACAAGTGCAAGCAAGAGTGGAGAACGCTCTTGGAGTGATTCATAGTGACATATGTGGACCAGTTGAAGTGCCATCATTAGGAGGTAATAAGTATTTCATAACTTTTTTTTTTTATGAATTTAGTAGAATGTTGTGGATTTATTTCATTAAAACCAAAGATGAAGCATTGGAGACATTCAAAAACTTCAAGATTAAAATGGAGAAACAAAGTGGAGAATCCATCAAGGTGTTAAGGACAGATGTAGAGGAGAATATAATTCACATGAATTCAAGGATTTTTGTGTCAAGAATGAAATTGAATATGAGGTAACAGCTCCCTACACACCTCAACACAATGGCCTAGCTAAAAGGAGAAATAGAACCATTCTAGACATGACTAGAAGCATGATAAAAGAGAATGGGTTGCCACATAAGTTATGGAGAGAAGTTGCATCAACTACTGTCCATATTCTGAATAAATGTCCAACAAAGAAAAAGGAGAAGGTACTAGAAGAGATCTGGTGTGGAAGAAAGCCAACATTGGGGCATTTAAGAACATTTAGTGCTATGTGTTTTAAACATGTATCAGACCAAAAGAGAAGAAAGTTGCAGGACAAAAGTGAAGCATTGATCTTGGTAGGGTATCATCCAACATGTGCCTATAAACTATATGATCCTATTCGAGGCGGAGTGGTGTTCAGTAGGGATGTCAAGATTATTGAACATGAGAGTTGGAACTAGAAACAGAAGCAAATTGCCAGCAGCCAACACTGGGACTATGAGCAACATACTAGTGGAAATATAGATGAAGAGAGAATAGAATCAAGCAGATCCCAAAGAACAAGAAAACCATCAACTCATTTACAAGAATTTGAAGTGTACAATGACAGTGAAGTTGACAGTAGTGGAGATTTAGTACATTTTGCATTATTTGCTGATGCAGAACCTTTAAATATTGAAAAGGCATTACAGAAAGGACCTTGGAAGAAAGCAATGGTGGAAGAGATTGATGCAATTAAGAAGAATCAAGCATGGTATTTGACATATTTGCCTCAAAAAAAAAATCATATTGGAGTAAAATGGGTCTACAAGTTGAAGCTGAATACAAATGGAACATTTGCTAAGTACAAAGCTAAATTGGTTGCCAAGGAACTCCTACAAAGAGCAGGCATATACTTTTCTGAAGTGTTTGCTCCAGTGGCCAGAATTGAGACAATCAGGCTTGTGATAGCATTGGCATGTGTTAGGGGCTGGTTGATGTGCCAGCTTGATGTGAAATCTGCATTTCTGAAATGATGGCTGGAAGAAAAGGTGTATGTCTCTCAACCACCAGATTTTGTGATTAAGGAAAATGAGGATAAAGTACTCAGATTGAGGAAAGCTCTATATGGTTTGAAGCAAGCACCAAAAGCTTGGAACAAAAGAATTGATTCATTTCTAATTGGCATTGGATTTATCAAATGCACAATTGAATATGGAGTTTATGTGAAGCATTCCACACTAAATGGAGAGTCTGCAATGATCTTATTGTACCTATATGTTGATGACTTATTGGTGACTGACAGCAGCAGCAATGCAATTATATAATTCAAAGAAATCATGAAGGATGAGTTTGAAATGACCGACTTGGGCAAATTGAGCTACCTTTTGGGTATGAAGTTTGCTAAAACTGAAGAAGGTGTGTTGATGCATCAGAAGAAGTATGCTAGAGAAATCCTGAGAAGGTTCAATATGGCTGATTGTAACCCTGCATCCATTCCAATGGAGATCAATGCAAAGCTGGAAATAGAAATTGAAGAGAAGCTGGTTGATTCGACCTTATTCAAACAAGTTGTTGGTTCCCTAAGATACTCGTGCAATACAAGGCCTGACATCTGCTATAGTTTGGGAGTGGTAAGCAGATTCATGGAGAGACCCAAGCACTCTCATTGGCTGGCATTGAAGAGGATCATGAGATATATCCAAGGCACAATTGGGCATGGCATTATGTTTGCAATAGATTTGAAACATGAAAATAAAGACGTAGTGGGATATTTAGATTCAGATTGGTGTGGAGACAAGAATGACAGAAGGAGCACTTCAAGACATGTGTTCAAGTTAATGAAATCACCAGTAGCATGGAGCTCAAATAAGTGGCATGTGATATCACTATCATCATGTGAAGTTGAGTACATTGTTGGCAGCTATGCAGCCTGCCAAGCATTGAAGTTCTAATAATTAACAACAGAGTTGAAGATTGAAATTTACAGGCCAATTCCATTGCTGATTGACAATATTTCAGCAATAAATCTAGCAAAGAACCCTATGTCTCATGGAAGAAGCAAACACACTGAGATAAAGTTTCACTTCTTAAGAGATCAAGTTGGAAAAAGCAAATTGAAGTTCATTTATTGTCAATTTGAAGTTTAGCTAGCTGATATAATGGCCAAGGCCTTGAGAACAAGTAGATTTGAAGAGTTAAGAAGATTGCTAAGTGTAAAATCACTTAGAAACTTGAATTAAAGGAAAGTGTTGGAAACCAAAAACGCTCTTGTTTATGACTGAAAACAGAGAACGTTCTCCGTATTCAGTTTTGTGTAATTCAAGTTAGTTTGATTGTATGTAATCAACTAACTAACTAACCACTTAGTTAGTTAGTTAGTTAGTTAAGAAGAAATTAGTTAGAAACAATATAATAGAGGTTATGTATAAATAGCATACTCATTTCAATAAACATATACAATTTTGATTTCATTCATTCATTCTTTCTGATTTTTACTTCCATTGCAAGTAAAACGCCAACAAACACTAACAAAAATTGATACACTCAATTTGGTGAACAATTTACCTTTTAGCTATGCAGCCTGCCAAGCATTGAAGTTCTAATAATTAACAACAGAGTTGAAGATTGAAATTTACAGGCCAATTCCATTGCTGATTGACAATATTTCAGCAATAAATCTAGCAAAGAACCCTATGTCTCATGGAAGAAGCAAACACACTGAGATAAAGTTTCACTTCTTAAGAGATCAAGTTGGAAAAAGCAAATTGAAGTTCATTTATTGTCAATTTGAAGTTTAGCTAGCTGATATAATGGCCAAGGCCTTAGAACAAGTAGATTTGAAGAGTTAAGAAGATTGCTAAGTGTAAAATCACTTAGAAACTTGAATTAAAGGAAAGTGTTGGAAACCAAAAACGCTCTTGTTTATGACTGAAAACAGAGAACGTTCTCCGTATTCAGTTTTGTGTAATTCAAGTTAGTTTGATTGTATGTAATCAACTAACTAACTAACCACTTAGTTAGTTAGTTAGTTAGTTAAGAAGAAATTAGTTAGAAACAATATAATAGAGGTTATGTATAAATAGCATACTCATTTCAATAAACATATACAATTTTGATTTCATTCATTCATTCTTTCTGATTTTTACTTCCATTGCAAGTAAAACGCCAACAAACACTAACAAAAATTGATACACTCAATTTGGTGAACAATTTACCTTTTAGGATTAACAAAAGGAGAAGTTCTCATAAAGTGTATATAAAAATAATTTTTGCACAAGAAATGTTGCAATGCATTTGAAAATTATACCTTATTGATGGATTTGTATTCCAAACCAAATATTAGTCCAAGAGAAATCTACGGATAAAAAAATATAATTATTTAAATAATATATTTCAAAAATATTGGGAGATAAACATGTATCCAATTATTTATGGTTATAGCACAACTGAATAATGTAATCACAAAAATCTAGTGCAATAAAATCAATATTCTAGTAAAAAATTTAAGATTCAGATTTAGAAATATTTTATAAAAAAAATAAAAGATTTATACATTTAATGATGTCTGCTTTTTTACCAAATAATTTTGAAATCTAATAACTTAGAAGGCAACATTATTATTATTTTTACTAAAAAAAAATTTAAGGTGAGGGATAATAGCAGAGATCAAATTCACAATCTGTCAAATTTAATACTTGATTTTTACCACTAGATTAAACCATGAAGTTAAAAAATAATTGATCTCTTAACTTAATTTCAGTTAACGTTTTAGTCTTTTATCTTTTTTTTTCCCTCGATTTGGTCATTTATTTTAATTTTCAGTGACAATTTGATCTTTTATGTTTTAAAATGTAACAATATTATCCTTCTTTTTTTTGCAAAAATTCAAAAATTTCAAACAAGACTCATAAAATTAATTATCATCATCCTCAATATAATGTAAATTTCATCAAATTCATACATAAATCTTTAAATAAACTCATATGTTCATCTTTAACAACATCAAATAAATAATGAAAATATAAGTTTATTTGAAGATTTGGATTACGAATTTGATAAAATTTGTATTATATTGAAGAATATAATTAATTTTATGGGTTTTATTTGAAAACTTTAATAAATTTTTGTAATAAAAAGGATAACATTGTTGATATTTTAAAACATAAAAGATCAAATTGTCACTTAAAATTAAAATAAAGAACTAAATTGAGAAGAAGAAAAAAAGGACTAAATCGTGAAAGGAAATTAAGTTAAAGAACTACATGTGGTATTTAATCTGATAAATATTTGAATCATAATTTGTCTAGATTCAATTATAAGAAGAAAAAAAAAGGTGATTACATTTGTTGAATTCATATATAAGAAAATATCAACTAATTTATCCATATTTAATGTTGTTATTCCCAAAAAAAACTTAACTTATGCCCTTGATATTGTGAGGATATTTCCATTATAATTATGCATAGGTTAGTATATGTAACTATGTTTAACTATATTTCTTAATAGATGCATAAGTATATATTTTTACTTATAAATGAATTAATTAAAGTGGCTTTAATAACCATTTTACAGTGAACCTCAAATTACCAATTTGAAAACTCCTTTAGTAGATTGAAGTGAAAATGAATTGCGTTTCATATAGTGGCATAACTTCGTTGAGACGTAAGTGGTAACAGTCACTCCAAAATATTCATTAATTTTTTTAAAAAAATATTACTTCTTTTATTTTATTTATAAAAGACATTTGAATTATAATTTATTCAATAAAAATTAATTTTGATCCTTAAGTTATATGCAAACCATTCAAATTTTTATGATTATAATTTTTGTCTAGAATACCCTAATTCTATAATTCCACTGATATTTCTCTTTATCTGCACCTATATTTGGGTGGGTGAGTATAATATGGTAGTCCCAAAGGTAGAATTATAATTTGACATATAATTTTGACGAAACTTTTACGTATTAATTTGATTTAATGTATCAAAGTAATTAAAATTTATAAGAAAAAATGTTTGTATTAAAAACATTTGAAAAAGGAATAATTATCAACAAGGATGCGAAAATCAAATTATATAAGTCTATAGAATAATTGTGGTTTTTGTAGTTTGAATATGTTAATCGGGTTGAGATAAATTCCGACTAGATTTGACATGACATATGTTAATAAATATGCTAATTAATATAGAGATTGTGGTGTATGTTGTCGTGATTTTGGATTCTATAGTCAATATATTTTATGAGTTGAGTTGTGGTTGTTAGGTTATTGTTGTCGAGATGTACTTTTGAATATAATATGAGAAGGTGACATGTTATTTGTGCATCTTTTTTACATGAAGTAATCTAACCAAATGACATACATCTATAGATTGGTATGAGTAGATCCTCATTGCATGTAGATTGGGTTGGGGAGTCCGGGGAAACGCGACATTTGGAATGAGCTAAACATCAAGGATTTTTAAGAGACTTAGACATCATATCTCAACCCAAATTATAATCTAGATGTCTATATTAAAAAATTGGAGGGAATAATTTATTAAAAAAAACTACAAAAACAACTACTATAATTATAAAATAAAATAAAAATTTCAACCTAAATTTCAACTAATTTTTAATTATTAAAAATGTCAAGCAAAATTTAATTTACTATCTCTCTCTAATATATTTTTCTAAATTTAAAATTTAAAATTTAAAATTCTTATATACAATACAATATTATACTTTTTACTTTTTAGTCTCTTTATACTCACACTTGTGTAGTTAAAGAACTATATAATAAGTCTAACATTGTTAAACTTTACACGTGATAAACTACAAGTAATAAGAAAAATACTATTGCGTACTCAAAGGTATAAACAAATAAGGAGTCCTAATAGAAAATCTTATATTTAACTATTTTGTAAACAAAATTATATGCAAATACATCATATATCAATTTAAATAAAAATTGTAAACCGATTTTTTAAAAAAATCAATAAAAATGGTAAATTGATTTTTTAAAAAAATCAAAAATTAGATAAAATTTAATATTCTTAAATGTATTTTAATATTATTTTATGAAAATCTCTCTATCGGTTCTCGTTAACAAGATTGGTTAAGTTGGCTATTTCCATATTTGAGTGATTGAAATTAAAAAACATAGATGTACGATCAAAAGGAACAATATTATTTAATTATTAATTAAAATAAATGATATGAAAATAAAATTTGATGTGATAAATATTATAATCGACTTACTAGTTTCACGCCATAAATAAAATAACTACATCATTAAAAATAGAGGAATCACAAAAATCCTAACATTTTCTAAATAGGGGAACACAAAACTAGATTTAAAAAAACAAAGTCTAAAAATTAAATTTGAGAAAAATAAATAGACAACAACTACATTTAAGTCATATATATTATAAAAATTTATAGATTAGACACCTTAGCATGTCCAAATCTTTCTAACGGTAAAATACTTTAAACATAGATATAAGTAAATTTAAGATGTACGTTGGTTTATTGTAGTTGAGTACTTAATTAAAAGTTACTTGAAATTTTTTACCACAACCGACGTGACAAATATTATAAATATAAGTTGACAATTCTCTTCGTTTTTACGGCTAAAACGATAATCTAATTTACATTAATGAGTTAAATTTTAAAAAACACATTTATTTTTTTTTATCATTTATATCGAGTTATTATATCAATCATAAAGGTAAAGAAAATCACAGAACCATGCGTCATTAGTGTTTCAACTAATTAACTAATTAACAGGATGTATAGTTCATCGTATCATCCATAAATATAAGGTTTGGATAACACAACTGTAAAACTTATAAAAAAATTAAAGTGATAAGAAGTGTATATATTTGTACTCATTTTCTTAACAATTGGGTCGAAAAACCTTTCCATTTATTGACTTGTTAAACACACATTAAAACTTTCGGATCTCGTATATTTTCCCCAATGGAAAGTAAATTTTCTTTTGACTCACAATGGAAGGTAATTTAAACAAAGTTTTATATACAAGATCCTCTGATCAGTCATAGCACACATATTTCCTTTTAGGGTAGTGATGATATCACACAGATTTGATTACGATTTTGTCTTAAAGACTATGAAACATTCAACAAATGTAAACTTTGCTCTAAGTTCAATCTCTATCACAATTTTTTCTATATAAATATTACATAACTAGAGTGAATACACCAAGCTTCATTTTTTTTAATTAGAATTTCCTTCTTACTCATTTCTTTCTCTTTTCTTAACACCACCATGACTAGGAAGAAGGTTAACCTTGCATACATAACCAGTGACTCCAAGAGGAGGGGAACATTCAAGAAAAGGAAAAATGGTTAGAAATTCTCTTCTTTAATTTATATTTATATTATATATATAAACCATGTATATATATCAACCTTGCACATTATACAAATTACCATTGATTTATTTTTTTATAAAACTATAGATGATGATGAGTTTAATAGATATGCATTTTTAGTGTAAATAGTTTTATATTGACAACGAATATAAACAATTGATTTAGTGATTATTTTGGTTACAATTATGTGATGAGAAGTTTAAATCAATTATTCCTTTTATCTTTCAGTGTAAAATTGATTAATTTACACATACAGTGTATAATCTTTTTTCTCTTTTGATTTCTACTAAAAATAAAAGTCAAAATTAGAGATTGGTATGTTCAAATTCTCAATATTTTCTTCGTCATTAAAAGGGATTCATTTTTTTCATCCACTCAACTTTTTTTTTTCTTATAGCAGTGGATGAAAATCAATGAATTCATGATTTATTTTTGTTAAATTTGTATTTATTTTAAAAAAGCAAAACTATTACAAGCCTTATAATTGTATATATTCATTACTTTATCTTCACATTAATAAAAATATTCCTCTTAATTTTTTGAACAGGATTAATCAAGAAGGTTGATGAAATAAGCACCCTTTGTGGAATTGAAGCATGTGCTGTAATATTTAGTCAAAACGATCCTGAACCAGAGGTTTGGCCATCACCATGGGGAGTCCAAAGAGTGTTGTCAAGGTTTCAAAGATTACCCGAATTAGAACAAAGCAAAAAGATGTTGAATCAAGAGAGTTTCTTGAAGCAAAGAATCCAAAAAGCCCAAGAACAATTGAAGAAACAAAGGAATGACAACAAAAGTAAAGAAATGACACAACTCATGTTTCAATGCCTTAATGCTGGCCAAATTTTTGACAATGTAACAATGAATGATCTCAATGATCTCTCATGGTTGATTGATCAGAATTTGAAACAAATCGAAAGGAACATCGAAGGGATTCAAACCGGAGAAGTTGTCCAAAATGTAGGGGAAACTTTGAATGTAGGAGAGCAAGCACATATTCAACATGCTCAAGGGTTGGAGAACAATGTTGATGCAATGCAAAGACAACAATGGCCAATGGACTTCCCCAGCAACAATATTGGTGATCAAGTGTTGTCATTTGAAGATGTTAATAATGTCCCAAATGGTGTTTTATGGCCTTAATCCACAAGTCTATCATTAAAAACTATGCTATTCTAATTTGTAGTGTTTTAGGTGTCTTTCTCATTTCAATTGTTGGATTAATGTGTCGTGTAGTTTCATCATTTTTTAAATGTGTCTGTCGTTAGAGTTGGACACAATAATAACATCCATCATATGTAATCTTCACTTTAATTTTTGCTTAAAAAAGATAGATGTTATTGGAACACAAAATATCATAGAAATACAATACCGTGTAAAATATAGTATGAGTCATATTTTGTTTTGGTTTAATTGCAGTTTTGGTCTCCTATTTTAGTTTAATTGCAAAAGTAATCCTTTATTTTATTTCTCTCAAATTTTGGTCTCCCAAACTGAATTTTGGTTCAAAATTTGATGAAATATCATTTTTTAAAGTTGCATTACACCGGTTATGATAATATATTTCATGTATTGTTGCACCACGAGATCTTGAGACATGATGTGACTTAAATAAACGCAAAAAAGTTGAAATTTCATCAAATTTTAGATCAAAATTTTGTTTGAGGACCAAAATTTTAGAGAAATAAAATAGGGGGACTACTTTTGCAATTCAGCTAAAATAGAGGGACTAAAATTGCAATTAAACCTTTTATTTTTTATAAAACATCAAAATATTGTATTTATGTCTTATTTTGTATTTCGAAATCATTTCTCATAAAAATATGTTTATTTTTTATTAGTAATTTTATGAGATAAACTCACAAATCAAAAATAAATTTAAGAATTAAATCAACTAATAAAAAATATATTTATAGATTAAAGTGACTAAAAAAAACACATGCATAATATTTTTATAATTTTAATATGTTCGTAGTTAAATTGTTGTTTCCTTGTTAGAATATTTAGAAAAATGGGAAGGTTGTCACCGATCCTTAATAAAAACTTGGGAGAGGAGACCATATGAGTCTTAAAAACATTTTTCAAGAACAAGAAAATATTCTCTGAGAAAACAAAAATTAATAACAAATTTTACAAAAGAACTTTGTTGTTCATTCATAAAATAACAACAAGAAATTAAATGATAAACAAACAAAAAATATTTTCTTTCAAAAATTGAATTTTCAGCTTTTTTAATCTGAAAATAAATGACAAATACTATCATAATTAATTCATTCAGTTACAAGATCCCAAATTTAAATTTAAATTCAGATATGATATCCAACCTAAGAATATTGATATTTATCGGTTGAATTATAACTTAAAGATTTATTGGCAGTATCTTTAATTAATGGATATATAAAATAAAGATATCTAAAATTCATAATTCTTATACAATTAATTATAGTAAGTATTATTGAACAAATCATACAATATCTTTTCTATACATAATTCACTCTCAATCCTAAATATAACTCAGATACTATTTTTCTTTAAGAAGTTTATTTTCTGATATAGTTTCCTATTTAATATTATATTGGCGATGGACTATTAATTTTTAGCAATTTAAATTTTTTTTCCCGCACTCACCATGTAAATTTTGGAAAATATTTAATAAAATAATATTACAATATAACATTAAGTGAAAAATGATAAATGATTGAAGTTTGTGTAAAACTATTTTATATTTTATATCATATGTAAATAGTATTAAAACCTTTAAAAATAAATATAATATTAGAACTGACATAATTACTTCTATTTGAATGATTTGATTATATTAATTAATTTTATTTGTTCAAAATCATAATGTGTAATAATTAAGTATTATTACATTATTCAAATTATTTTATATTGAAAAATATTCATTAATGTAGAATTAATTCTTGAATTAAAAGCTAGTGTCATATAGATAATTTCTATATAATTTTATTTTATTTAAAATTATTTAATATTTTATATGTTATTGAAATACATCAAGTATAACGTCGTTTAGCAAAACAGAAAAAGATATTAAATGACATATCATAATAACATATTAAACAATTTTAAATTATCGAATTTTTTTTATAGAAATGATAATACATTAATAACTTCTAGTATAAAGTTATTGGATATTGTAATAGTATTCGAGTGTTATACTAGCATAATTTGATATATGACGGTAAAAATCATGTTAATTTAATATAATTTGATATGTTAAGATTAGTACGGTTTAGATTTATGTAAAAACTTATATAAATGAATTATATAATATACAATTTCAATTTAAAGTGAGTTAAATATTTAATATAAAAAAATTAAACATGTAATAGACTAAGTATTATATAATGTAGTTTGATTATTTCTCGTCATAACACATAGTAAAATTAATTTTTTTTTAGTAAATTTATTATAGATATACATAAAACTCCCGAAATTCATTAGAAACTATCAAAATACTCTTAAAATATGCACTCTACATAGATTTATGAAGATTTTTTTTTCTTCTAAATTATAAGGAAAACTCGTGCTATATAACTGACTCGGTGAAATGTATGTTAAAAATTAATTACTTTTAATGCATCTTCCTCATAAAGTTTTCAAAAATAAACAAATAATTAGTTGTCATAATTTAAATATTTCCTTTTTTGACTCAAATCTAAACATTTCCAATCAATCACTTATTATTGCATATATTACAAAGCTTGTATAGCTTGGATATGTCCAATTATGCGTCAGATTTCTATATCATCTCTATATATGGGAGAATATTTTTATGCACAAACATTATAAAAAATATTAACATATACATTGAATCATTTTCAATGTACTGTCACGTGTTAATATTATTTCATAAAGTAGCACTACAAATGTCTATATACGGTGTGATAAGATTGAATGTTTAATATTTTGCATTTTATATTGTGAGTGTATAATAGTTAAACAAATGAACATTTTGAGTATGATATTTATGTATTTCTATTCATTTATTGCCCCATAGGAAAATATTTATCACATATAATTAACTTTTTGTATCACATCTTATCTTTGGTATGATTCGGTTGTAAATTTGTCGAAAACGATGTAGGTTTAAATGTTTTATTTTTGCACAAGGTTCAAATATAATTAAGTGGTGTTATATGTAGAAATGCATAATTACGTGAATGTAATAACACTTATACCTCCCAAATTATCATTTTTTTTAAATTTGGATTATATACAATTATGTAGTCATAAATTTCAACCGTTAGATGAAAATCAAACATATCACATTCAAAAATATATTTTAAAGTTGATCGTCGGTTAAGATTCTTTTTAACGGTTAAAATCCTTAAACACGTGATTGTGTATTTTATCCAAGAGAGAAATTTGATACTCTCAAATAGGACTATATAAAAGACTTAACATTTTGAAGACAAATACAACAAAAATACAAAAAAAAACATTTTTCAATTTTTGTCACTATCAACCATGAGAAATAAGGTGAAACTTGCTTTCATGATAAATGATTCTGCAAGAAAGATAACTTACAACAAAAGAAAAAAGAGTCTAATGAAGAAGATAAAAGAACTCACTACCCTTTGTGGAATTGATGCATGTGCTATAGTTTATAGTGACTTTAATTCACAACCAGAGGTTTGGCCTTCCCCATGGGAGATCGAAAGGATTATCACAAAGTTCAAAGCTTATTCAGAATATGAGCAAGGAAAGAAGATGTTGGACCAAGAGAGTTTTTTGATGCAAAGGATTGTGAAGTCCAAAGAGCAATTGACAAAAGTGGAGAAAAACAATTCAGAGATGGAGCAGTCATTGATCTTGTTTCAATGTCTTATTAGAGAAAATTTTATTTACACTTTGAACACAGTTGTTTTGAATGATTTGGCATGTGTAATTAATGAGAAGTTGAAGGGAATTAGTTTAAGGGAGGATGAATTAGACAAAAATGCTTCAACAATTTAGAGTCAAAATCAAGAGGTGGATCCATTAGTGGCAAATGGACCATAGAGAAATCTAAATGCAACCTTTTAGAGATGTCAATTATCATAATTTTTTTTGTTTTTTCTTGTGTTATGGGAATTTCTCTATTGTGTTTTATTTTTTTTTGGAACAACTAATATTAGTATTCATAGTAATTTTTGTATTTGGTGTCAATCAAAAGAGACATAGTAATAAATTATCATGGTTTGTTATGCACTTTTTGAATGTTTTTAAGAATAGTTTCTTTTCAAAAGTGTTGGTTGGTTTAATAGGATAAATTCACTATGTAATAAGATGAAATTTTGAAGGTATTTGAATTGAAAATGATCAATCATTATAGTTTAGACATTATTTTGTACCAGTATTTGTTTTTAAATTAGTCCATTAAGTTAAATATTTAAAATCAAAATGATCCTCTGCAAATTATTTGTAAATGTCATATTTATTAATAAAAATGATACTAAAACATAACATCTATTATGTCCAATAAAAAATTCAAGATATTTGTGTTACTCACAATTTCCACCACTCTAAAATGAGATATTAATTTCTCAAAGAGAATAATATCTACTAATAGACGCTCTAACTCTTTAACTTTAAGAGAAAAGAATCTCTTTAACTTTAAGAGAAAAGAGTCCAATTAATTTGAAGTTCAATCGTAAAAAATAAGTAAAATTTGATTATTGTTTGTTGCAACTAAATTTTTTTTATGTATATCTCGACCACATAACTATTTTGTAGGATCAATTGTTCATACACAAAAATAAAATAAGAAATAAAAACAATCTCACGAAAATAACAAAATAACAATTATAACCTTTAAACACAATTTTTTTTAAATAACAAATCTTAATTGTTATATGTTAGTTTAGAAGTTAAACACAATTTTTTTAAATAACAAATCTTAATTGTTATGTGTTAGTTTAGAAGTTAAACACACAACTTTCTTATCACTCCAATTTCTCCTTTCTTATCACTCCAATTTCTACATTTCTCACCAAAACCACAAACAACCTTAAACCCAAAATTAAATGAAAATAAAAAAAGTTTGAATTCAAAATTGTTTTTTATATCAACTATTGTGAAATTGATTTCTAATAATGGTGTCTAATTTTTTTTTTGTTGATTAAATGTTGTCTAAAACTTATTGAACCACAAAATGTATTGAGCTGTAGCAAATAATAAAAACCGTGAGTAAAGAAAAAATAATGTACAAATGATTTACAAAATCGACCAATCCTTTTGAGCACAAACAAGACAGCATTAAATATGATAATGTATCAAGAATTTAAAGAAAAAATAATAATTGTCTCTTAAAAAAACAATTTTTTTGGGTTTTTTCTTATATTGATAAATGATCAAATGCTTGGAATACAAAAAAAAACAAGAAGATTCAAGAAGCTAAAAGCATATGGGATTAAGTTTTATTTAATTTCATTTGCAATACTTAGAAATGAGTTGATACTCTAACTTTGTTTAACATAATCCCTATATTAATTAAACCTAATTTCATGGGTGATTTCAAAATGAAAAAGTATTAATATAGAGAATCTTAATAGATAACAAATGTTCAAAATTACCTATTTCTAGTTTAAAAAAATGTAAGTTTTATAGTCTTATTAATACAATCACACACCAAAATCATTTAAGAATATTTGGATGAGATGATTTAGGTCTCTTCCAATTCCAATTGTATCAAATATTTTGGATTCAAATCTAACCATGTGAATGTAACATCGCTAAAAATCTTAAGAATTTTTTTTATTGTTCATTGTAGTTCTACCTAACTCAAGAATTTAATCTTTTCCGCTTAAAGGATACTCGATTTACACCAAACTCTTCATCGATGTCTAATCCTATAACCATACAAAGGATGGCCAAATCATAGAAGATATGAAGGGTAAACATATATACATGTAAAGAAGAAAAAACACATTGATAAAGTCCCAAGTCAAATATTAAAAAGAGTCACTTTTTTTTCCAACAAAAAAATGTTTTAACTAGACATGGAAATAAATAGAGATGATCGGAAATAATATCTATGGAAATATGAAAATGATATGAGCTCCCATTCTTTGTATCTTCATTATCTACTAAGATCATCTACTATAGTTCTAAAAACACGTCAAATTATAGGAAAAAGATTCCAAGTTACTTAGGAACTTTGCATAGAACCGCCAATAAAAAAAATTTAAAACACATTTTTAATGGACCAAAAATGTGCACGGCAGAAAAACACCCTCTTATTAGTTTGTTCAATTTACTCGACTATTGTAACATACTAAAATTTTAAATCCTATTTAGTTGATTGATTACGTATTCATAAGTGTTCGTGATTAGGAATGGCGAGTTTGTAATCATGGAACATTTGAAAGAAATTTTATGACATTATTTATTTATACTCATAAAATTAATTTATAACTTACGTAAATTATCTATTTTTTTAATTTTTTTTATATATAAAATAAATTATCTTTTGAAACTTTAGTTTGCCATTAAACACATCAAGACTAATTTCACTTTTGCTCTTATGTGCACACAATTTAATTGAGTAATTTGAGTCACCAATTGTCTCAATAATTATAATCGTGTACTCTCTTAATTTTCTATTCAATATTTAATACCACAAACCTATGTCGCATATGTCATTCTAACATCACGTTAGCGAAACACAACAAAGAGATCCGACCTACAACATTAAAACCACATATGTTGGAAACAAAAACTCATCTCTTTTTACTCATAGTCACTGTCATATAACCCTAATGCGTATTCCATACACCGTGGATAACGCAAGAAACCTAATTGCAACAAATCTAAAACCATCCAAAATAAATTTGATTTAACAATTAAACTTATATTTTCTTAACCTAACTTTAAGATGCTTCCGAAAAAAGAGTGTCATAGACATTGGATTACCTAACTTTATGATGCTTCCGAAAAAAGAGTGTCCTAGACATTGGATTACCCTTCCCTTGGTCTCTACCAAAGGAAAAGGGTGCCCTTATTTTTTGTCATTCCTCTTCTTTTATTCGCTTTGCACGAAATTCCAAAGCCTTACAACAAAACCACACTTGTTTAGAGTCCAAAAAGAAAAAAAACAAAGGAAAATAAAACCTTGGTTTGTACTACTTCACACTCCTCTCACCTTCCTCTTTTTTTCCCAATATTCTACAAACGACAATACTATGGGATTGAAAGGTGCTCCTGCCGCCACCGATGACGTCGTTTTGAAGTCTCCAAACGACAGTCGTTTATACCGTCTTGTTCATCTGAAAAATGGTCTTCAAGCTTTGCTTGTTCATGATCCTGAGATTTATCCTGAGGGTACTCCTAAACCCGTTTCAATCGATGAAGAAGATGATGATGATGAAGAAGGTGATGAAGAAGATGGCGATGAAGATGATGATGATGATGATGATGATGAAGAAGATGACGATGAAGAAGAGGGAAGTGAAGAAGAGGATGACGAAGTTCAATTGGATGTTGAAGGAAAAGAAGGGGGCAAGGGGGCTGCTTCTTCTCAGAGCAAAAAGGTTGATTTTCTATGTTGTTTTATGTTGTTTTCTGCATTTTTTATGAATACCCATTTTGATTTTAGTTTTGTTTTGTAAAACCCTACTATGGTAGATACATGGGTTATTCTTTTGTTTTTGTGTGTTGATGGTAATTGTCCTAGGGAAGATTTGAAATAGTTATGTTATGTGTAATTTGGTTTGTTTGTAGGCTGCTGCAGCAATGTGTGTAGGAATTGGAAGTTTCTCGGACCCAAATGAAGCACAAGGGCTAGCTCATTTTTTAGGTTGGATATTTATCACATTCAAGTGAAAGTATGATTTTTTTTTGTTAATTTATCCTGGGATGATTATTACTAAGTATATTGAATTGTGAATTCCTTGTAATTGGTTTGCAGAACACATGCTCTTCATGGGGAGTGATGAGTTTCCAGATGAAAATGAGGTCTGTTTGGCTATGTCATGTATTGTGTTTTGTTTTGTTTGTCACTTTGAAAATGATCGAATCCTTTATGGATCAGTGATGAAATTGTTTAGAGATAATATAATTATTTTGGTTTAGTAGAATGGTCTACCAATACCAACAATATATCTGAACCTGAAAATCTACTGTCATATGATATATGATATGAGATACAGTTGATGCTACTTTTGCATGAGTACAACTCTCATTGCCCTTTCCTTCGTCTTTCGCCTTAATTCGAATTCTGGAATTTTGTTTTGTTTTCCGCTGATAAATTTGCTCATGAAATAACATTACATATTTAATGTTATGTAAGATTTTATAACTGGTAGCAATCTTCTTTGCGTTCCATCTCTGAATGCAACATTGCCATTGAGAATCTTTTTGAAGTTTTAACTTCCAATAGGTACTGATTAAATAAATGATACAATCATGTATTGTTCTTTCATTATTATTAATAATATAGTTATAGTAATCTAAGTGATCCTTCTATTCCTTCTTGCATTATCAGATGTCACTTTTTTGTGGTTTGTCCTACTCAGCTTACTCTTAACCCTAACTGATTCTCCCTCTATTGTTTCTTGCGGTTAATCATGCTCTTTACCCCTAATATATGTAAACAGTAATGTACAATTAATTGGCCTAGCAATCTGACATTCATACTTTTTCTATTGTTAGTATGATAGCTATTTGTCCAAGCATGGTGGCTCTTCAAATGCATACACAGAAACCGAATATACCTGCTACCATTTTGAAGTCAAGCGTGAATTTTTGAAGGGCGCCTTGAAAAGGTAAACTCTGCTATGCATTGTCTAACAGGACATTTTCTGTCTATTACATGATTTTACACACTACTTTTTGTAGATGGGTTCTGTTTCCACTAACCCTTCAATTGACATTTAATTTCATACTGTGTAGTGATGATGCTTATGTAAGACGTGTGGTGTGTGAAACGAATTTTGGCTACTTTATTAATATTTTGACTATCAATGTTTTTCCGTTAGTTACATTTTTAACCGAATCTAGCTGTGATGGTTCAGTTTTATATAGTCTAGTTGAGACTTAAGAACATTGGGCATTTCTTTCCACCTCGATTTGCTAGATTTCTGCTTCATTTGCATTGATTTCTTTTTTTTATCAGATTTTCTCAGTTCTTTATTTCACCGCTTGTTAAAATGGAGGCCATGGAGCGAGAAGTACAGGCAGTAGATTCAGGTATGTTTCATTTTAATCCTATACTATGGATTTTCATTTCAACTTTTCTTCTTAATATTTTTCTTTTAGAAAAACTCCAACTTGCATATGTATCAGTTTGCTGATGATCTATATTTTATTTGATAATTGTATACCATAATGGTGTACAATACTGAATATAGAATTTAACCAGGTTTTACAAAGTGATGCTTGTCGTCTTCAACAACTTCAGTGCCATACTTCTACACCTAATCATCCTTTGAATAAATTTTTTTGGGGTATGTTGTATTAAGTTACTAATCCATTTGTTGGTCAATTAGTTATTTATATTATTTTGTATAGTTAAAATTCTATTTTTTTTATGGACATGAAGGGAATAAAAAGAGCCTTGTTGATGCAATGGAGAAGGGTATTGATCTGCGGGACCAAATATTGAAATTATACAATGATTATTACCATGGTGGATTAATGAAGCTTGTTGTTATTGGTGGAGGTGAAACTCTATTTCATTATCTTTTATATAGTTAATCAATTGATCAATTTTGAAGAATGTTAACCAAGATTTTTGGCCATATTTGTTCCAAGCAATCAGGTGCTTGGTGTTTTCCCTATTAGTCAAACATGGTATGCAGGTTTGAAACGACGGTTGATTTATTAGCTCTGGAGAAATTATTACAGTAGTCTTTAGAGTTAGGAGTTAATTGGAAAAGTTAATTTTTTGTTGTAATCTAATGTAGATGAAACTAATTTCTAAAACCCAGATGGTGAAAAGGGGGAGTCTCAACAATTTTGTGTCTCACAACAATAAACTACTTGCGTAGCAAATACTAATCCACAATCAATATATTCAGAAAGTAGTTCTCTCCTTTAGCAACTTAATTTTTTTTTTCGCAACTTAAATGTTTTGATTTATAGCACAACATAATAAAACAAAAATAATTTGAAATCTTTTCCATTAAAGAGTTATTACTTGAGACTTCAATTTGTAAATAATAATATATAATATATCGGAAAAGCAATAATGCTTCAGAAGTAACTATTATGCATATCTTGCTAGCCTAAAACCTATCTTACATCATGTCCTTGTTCGCAGAGGGAAATAGCAAAAAATGTTCATGCGAGCAATCTTAATTTTTTTTCAATATATATGAGGAAGCTCAAAGTTGTTAGTGTATATGATTTCTTTTCCATTAGTTTTGATCTTTGTATGATTAATTTTCTGGATGAAACTTATGCAAAATTGTTGTTGAAAGTAAAAAGCTTACAAATGAAAAAGATCTGAGTTTCTAGTCTAATAAGGTTGAGGCACAGTTACGTATCTTTCTACTTAAAAGGATGAAAGAAGGGCCCAGGTTTTATATTGCTAATGTTGATAATTTTTTCCTTAATAACTGCACTTGTAAAATAGTTAGCATATTATCTACATTTAGATGATGTTACGAAAATAATTTGGCCAATTCACCACTCAAACAAAAGGTTTATTATAATGGCTCTTGTCATTAGTATGGTCAAAACCAACATATGGTGGTTTGGTTTTTGATGATGTGCTCAAAATAATGCAGAGTCTCTGGATGTGCTCGAGAGTTGGGTTGTGGAACTATTTGGTGCTGTCAAAAAGGGTCCTCAAGTAAACCCAAAGTTCCCAGTGGAAGGTCCAATCTGGAAACCTGGTAAACTTTATCGGCTAGAAGCTGTCAAAGATGTTCATATCCTCGATTTATCATGGACCTTGCCATCTCTACACCAAGAGTATCTAAAGAAACCAGAGGATTATTTGGCACATCTCCTCGGGCATGGTATGATTTTTCATTATGGGTGAATCTTATTAGGTTGAGAGTGCATATTTTCATTTGTTTATCATCATGCATTTTTTATACATCTTATTGCATATCTCTGATTAGGTAAACTAATACCGAGTTTGTTTTAATGCATCTTATCTATATTGTATGAAAATTGACGCAGAGAAGCTTCTTTTACTTCTTTAACAAATAAAATTCCCCTCTTTTCTTCCTGTGATATTTCAAAATTGTTTAAGTTTTTGGCAAAGCAAGTGCAAGTTGTCGTATATATGGTGAATAATAATAGCATGCAGAAGCTGCTATTTTACACACACTCCCACATTCCAAAATTTTTAATTTAATAATTTATAATTTATAATTTATTCCCCACTTAAAAGGCTTGATAAGCTTCTAAAGAATTGTTTTTTGCATTGAATTTTTCCCTATCTTTCCTAGTTATTATGTTTTTGAGATAAACCATTCAATATGTAGTGGAAAGCAGTTCTGGTTAAATGATGATAGATGTTTTTTGTAGTGAGTATTTTTCATTTCTAAATTTCAATGATTATGACTTTTCTATTGTGTGTATGCATATATAACTTCACTAAAAGTGCTAATCTATTTAACTCTAGATGTCTAAGATGAATGCTTTATGGTTGGCTTTCGTTAACAAAAATTTGATTAACCTTTCAGAGGGCAGGGGAAGCTTGCTTTTCTTTCTCAAGGCTAAAGGGTGGGCCACATCTCTATCTGCTGGTGTTGGGGATGAAGGAATTTATCGTTCATCGATAGCTTATGTTTTTGTCATGTCGATACACCTCACCGACTCTGGTGCAGAAAAGGTAATCGCATTTTCTTAACTTGCATAGACCCTTCAGATTAAAGAGTAAAATTGTGTTTTAAGCGAGCATTCATTTTTCAAACTCAATGCAGTTGTGCATATTCCGTTGCATTTGATGAGATCAATTTAGTTTCAATTTTATTAATATTTATTGATTATTGATTTAAACTTTTCATTAATAACCATAAATATGAGGTTTGTGGAAGTGGAACTGTAGAAGTATTATTGATCATCTGTTTGCAAAAATAAAATTTTGATCAATATTCAAGTTTCAACATGTATGTTTTTTTTCAATATATCTTAACCTTTTTTCTCACTTCCCAGATCTTCGATATTATTGGCTTCGTCTATCAATACCTTAATTTGTTGCGTCAAAATTCTCCACAAGAGTGGATATTTAAGGAACTTCAAAATATTGGAAACATGGAATTCAGATTTGCAGAAGAGCAGCCTCAAGATGATTATGCTGCAGAGCTTGCAGGTTTCTAAGTTATTTCCTTAAATTTGTTTCGATAAAGGTGTCCTTGTTATGCTCTCATTCTTATTATATTATATGATATTATGATAGTATATTAAAAAGTTTTTTGACCCTTTCTTACTTGTGGTTGTTTCCTCTGGAAAATATGCTATGTAATAATCTTAATAATTTTATACAATTTCATTGTCCTTCTTGACTTATTTTAATTGTTTTATGTGCAGAGAATTTGAAGCACTATCCAGCAGAGCATGTCATTTATGGTGATTATGTGTACAAGACATGGGATGAGCAGTTGATAAAACAAGTTCTTGGTTTCTTTGTTCCTGAAAACATGAGGGTAGACGTTGTCTCAAAATTGTTTCACAAGTCAGAAGGTGAGTTTTTTTCTCCCTCGTCGAATTTGCAATTTCATATAGGTTTCCCTTTGCCTCTATAGTTGTGATAGAAACTTGCTATTTCCTAAGAAGATTTTGGGAAGTATTCTTTCGATTACAGAATAAAATGCACATATCTTTGAGTGTCTGCTCCTCCCTGCCTTCGGTTGAAGGATAGCCTAATAGTTTGAGGGAGATTAAAAACTATTAAGTTAAGAGGGATTTAGTGATTAACAATCTATCATTCAATGAATCGTGGTAGGGAAATATAGCATCATCTGATTCATGTAGCCACATACAACCCACCCTACTCAGATCTATTTGGTTTGTTGTTATAAAAAGTAGTGCATCAAGTTATGTTTTCATAAAGATAATTGAACTACTTGTTGCTCTTCTTTTCAGATATCCAATATGAACCCTGGTTTGGTTCACGTTATGTTGAAGAGGATATTGCTCAAGATTTGATAGAGTTATGGAGAAATCCTTCAGAAATTGATGCCTCACTGCATCTTCCATCTAAGAATGAATTTATTCCAAGTGACTTTTCTATACGTGCTAGTGACACGGGTGATGATGATTCTGCAAATTCGACATCTCCTAGATGTATAATTGACGAAGCTTTGATAAAATTTTGGTACAAGTTGGATAGTACTTTCAAAGTCCCCCGAGCCAATACATATTTTCGAATCAACTTGAAGGGTGGATATGATAATGCAAAGAGTTGTGTATTGTCTGAATTGTTCATCCACCTTCTTAAAGACGAGTTGAATGAAATTGTATATCAGGTTAACCATCTATCTTTTTTATTAGAAGTATTCAGTGTTATAATAATTCAAACCAGTTTCCATCAAGGAACTACAAGTACAAAGTTTTATCATTAGTTTTCAAGATTGAATTACTGCTTAATCAAAGTATGTATACACCATATCAGCTGATCAATAGAAGAGCCGTATCATAAGAGTTGTGTCCCATTGACATTCTCATCTTGCTACTTTTAATTGTTGTTTCCTAAATCACAACGTCTAAATTATAATTGGCATTTTTTGTTAGAGAATTTTATATTCTAGAAAGTCACAGTGGGTGAACTAGTCGCCTAATTTAACAGACTTCAGTTTATTGTTAGGAGTTTGTTATTCACTTAATCTACGTAAAGCTTGCTCAGCAAGTTACCAAGTTCTATTTAAGTAATTCACCATATCTTTCTAATCTGAATAACATTTTCAGGATTTTTAGATTATATTCTCCTTTCATTTCTCTCAATTCTAGAATACAACTAAGTATGTGCTTGGATTATCGTTTTCAAATGTACTTCTGAAAAAACTCATTTTGCAAATGTACTTTTACTTAAAAAGAGTTTTCTCGAACGTAATTTATGTTTGGATATTTTTTCTACAAACTTCGTTTTATTAACTGTAATTTGTTTGGATTATATAACCAAATGTACTGTTAAATGTGTATTTACTTAAAAGGTATATTTTTTCCAAAGTTGTATTTGTAATTGTAATGTGTAGTAGAGGATAAATTAGGAACAAATCAGGCAAATGGAAAATGAAAAATGCAAAAGTATCATGGGTGATATTTTTGCTCAAATGTACTTTTGAGGCAAAATTAAGTTTTCCAACATAATTTTAATGTAACCCAAATAAAAAGTCAAAATACGTTTGCCGTTTAAAAATTACGTTTAGGTTGAGAAATGGAAAACCAGACATGCTCTAAATTTTGCTATATTATTTGACTTGAATTAAAAAAACTATTTGGGTGCAATTAAGATATTTAAATTAAATGTAGTTAATGGAGGGTGTGAATGGCGTCTGGGAGTGCTAATGGTCCTATCCTATATATAGATATCTTTGTATATAAGTTTGTATCTATGTGTGCAGGCTAGTGTTGCCAAGTTAGAAACTTCTGTTGCTTATGTTGGTGATATGCTTGAGCTGAAGGTCTATGGTTTCAATGAGAAGCTTCCTGTTCTCTTATCAAAGATTTTGTCAACTGCTAAATCTTTTACACCAACTGATGATCGATATCAGGTGAGTGGCATACTCGTTTCGGATTTTTAAGGGGCAATTAGATCACCTTCCATGTGGTATGCTAAAAATAGCACACACCCTGTTTCTATTTTTTAAATGAAAGCTCACCACCCTTATTTGTCTAAAAATCACCTCCCCTCAGCAGTGTTGTCAATCACAGAAAATAGCGATTTTGCTATGCCAACACTTTGTACTTAATATTGTTCAAATAGCTGCTATTTGACAACACTACCCCTCGGTTATGTTTAAATAACACCCCTTTTATCTTACATAACAAAGGGAAGTGTGTATAACTGAGGGCAGGTCAATTCTTTATAGAATAGAGGGGCGTATGTGAAATTTAAGTATACCTCAGGGGAGGTGAATGCAATTTCCCTTTCTTTAACATTAATGTTCACCATGTTTTTCTGTTTACTTCTTCAATTTTCCTATTTTCATTATTTGTTGTGATGGACCAATGCTTATTTAAACAGGTAATAAAAGAAGACATGAAGAGAGCTTTAAAGAATTCCAACATGAAGCCTCTAAGCCATTCGTCATATTTGAGATTGCAAGTTTTGTGTGAGAGCTTTTACGACGTTGAAGAGAAGTTGCATTATCTAAATGAGTTGTTGCTTGATGATCTGAAAGCATTTGTCCCCGAGCTTCGTTCACAGGTTTAAATGCAATATTTAATATTGGCATCTTACTGTCATATTATTTGCAGTCTTTATTGTTAACATAGATGTTTCAAGACTGTTACTGATCAGCAGACTCCTGAAAGTGTGCTGTGTCAATTCCCAAACGGAAATACATTTTCTATTGTACTTGAAGCTTGTGATTCTATTATTTGCTTTCCAGTGTCCAAAAATAGTTCTCTATTTTGACATACTGTTGTGCATTTGGAATTCCTATGCCTTACTTGATAATGCTAACAACGGGAAGAATATAATTACTCCTTCATAACTTGTGCTATATTATATTTATTGGTTTTTGGTTGGTTGGTCTGTAAACACGAGTTCCGAGTTCCGTGATGAACTTGTATAAGTCAACAAAGGTTTATTATCACTTTTTATTTGGTTAGTGTTTCTCTCTTAAATGTAGTGTTATGACATTGTTGGATAGTTATTCTTTTTTGTGTTAACTTTGTACAGTTATATATTGAGGGTCTATGCCATGGAAATTTGTCAGAAGAAGAAGCAATTAGCATATACCATATATTTAAGAGGAACTTTCCTGTAAATCCACTCCCTATCAAGTCGAGGCATGCAGAGCGTGTAATTTGCCTCCCTTCCAATGCCAATTTAGTTAGAGATATAAATGTGAAGAACAATTTGGAAAAAAACTCGGTGATTGAGGTAATTTCAATTTGATTGGTTGTTACTTGTATTACATCAAATTGTCTGTAGATAATTTGTTTTCAATAATCTCTTAACAAATTTCTCCCACTTGTGTTGGTTTTGCTATCTATGCAGCTTTATTTTCAAATTGAACAAGATCTAGGGTTGGGATCAACCAAGTTGAAAGCTTTGATCGATCTTTTTGATGAAATTGTCGAGGAGCCACTTTTTAATCAGCTGAGGTGACAATCTGATGCTGGAAGCATCTTCCTTTAACATTTGATATTAATTAATGAAGATTGACTCTCTGTTCTCGTGTTTTCTCATTGTCGTAGTTCTTTGTTCAAAAAAATGTCTTTTAAAATGAGAATATCAGTTTCTCCTTACATGTCTTCACACTGCACAGTGCACACAATAAGCAAAGTGTGTTTGCGCTCATCATAAAACAATTGAGAGTTTATGTTACCAATGGTTTGACTGTGAAATAATGGTTAAGGCATGAAATTTTCAATTAAACTATTTACCTGCAGCATTTCTTTCCATTAGGTTGAGACTGTTTTCTTCATCTTTCTTTTTTTCTCTCCTGTGTTTTGGTTAGTTTGTTTGGGACTGAAATTCTTGATATGTACCTGGATACAGGACAAAGGAGCAGCTTGGTTATGTCGTTGAATGTAGCCCGAGAGTAACATACCGTGTTTTTGGGTTTTGCTTTTGCATTCAGTCATCTGACTACAACCCAATTTATTTGCAAGGTAGAATTGAGAGCTTCATAAATGGCTTGGAAGAACTGTTGGTAAGTGTTCCTCATTTCGTCAACCTCCAAGTTCTTTGGCTAACTGCTTCCATACGAACTGTGATAAAATTGGTGCGGTTTCGGTGCTATGATATGATGGGCCATCATACTATTTGTGAAAAAGGGGAAATTGATCATACTTGTAATAAAATGCTTGGAATTTGTAATCTGTCAAATCTAAAATCTTTTAATAATGCAGAAGCCGCTATTCTAATAATTATTATAAATTATAAATACAAATTTGTTCTCTTTATATAGCAAAATTATTTTTCATGTTTTTTTTTTTTCAATTTTCACTGGGAAAATAGAATATGTTAAGAAAACTTGTTCGGAAAGAGTTGTTTTCATCTCAGAACTTTCCTTTGAAAAAAGTTTAAATATATCAGAGATCAACTATTAGCTGTTATAATTGAATAACACTTTGACCTTGAGATAACTATCAATGTGATAGCTTTTCTATTCCTATTTCGTTGCATGTACTTTCTATTTAGCAAATTAGCAGCAGGTTTATTTGTGCTTCAATCCTTGAGTCAATGCCTTAAGTTAGGGATGTTATGCAATGGCCTTTTTCTGAAGTAGGCCAAGATAAACATGTTAGATCATCAAGGGTCACTTCCAACCATGTTTTAGGATTTCAATGTCTAAAATATTTTCTGAAATGTGTGTTTCCTCAATGATGACTTGTGTTTTGAAGAAATGTTTTGAGGTTGCAGGATGGTCTTGATGATGATTCCTTTGAGAATTATAAGAGTGGTTTAATGGCAAAGCTGTTGGAGAAAGATCCATCACTCACATATGAAAGCAATAGATTGTGGAATCAGATTGTTGATAAAAGGTGCTTTACATATTTTGTATTTCTAGTGGTAGACTCTTGTTGAAGTTCTTTGTTATTGTTAATAAATGTAAGAATAACTACCAGCTATTGTTCCTACATGGCCCAAATGATTGTTATCTTATATGCAGTGTTGTCAATTGCTGAGCAGAAAATAGCAATTTGTTTAATTCCACTACGCAAACTAGTGTATCGCAAAGCAGTAGCATTTTGTTCAATTTCCGCTATGCTATATCGCTACAGTGCCACTAGTGGCTATTTGACAACATTGCTTTTATCATTTTCTTAAGTCTAGGAAAGGCTAAAGAGGCCTTATGATGATCAATTATCCAATGTTGTAAATTTTCAGGTACATCTTTGATATTTCAAAGAAGGAAGCTGAAGAACTGCGGAACATAACTAAACATGATGTTATTGAGTGGTACAAGACATATTTGAAACAGTCGTCTCCTAAATGTCGAAGACTACTTGTTCGGGTATGGGGTTGCAACACAGATATGAAGGATGCCGAAGCACAGCCAGAATCTGTGCATGTCATAACAGATCCAGTAGCTTTTAAGAAGCAATCCAAGTTTTTCTTAAATTTATAGTATGCTGAATTGAACTATTTAAGTAAGGTTTATAGAACCAAAAGAGTCTTCATTTCTCATTTAATGGTTGTAGGCTGCAGTGATAAACTCCATATTCTTTACATGAAAGTATTATTCTAGAGGGATAAAACTATACGGTCGCGCCTCAAATAGGATTATTGATTATTGATTATTGTAAATTACATTTATTCGGGAATCATTCATTAATTTTATCAATAAGTTATTGCTCAATTGATTTAGTAACATCTCAGTATATAGTTGGGATAATTTTGGCCACATATTTTGATAAATGTCTCTTTCTCAGACTATAGAGAAACATTTATTTCCATCATTTAAGTTTTTCATACAACCTCTATTGTATATGTCAAACACAACAGGTAATTTCAAGTTCATAGAAAGAGCTGTCACGACTCGCAATAACAATTTTTAGGGAGAACTTTGCCATCAATGTGTGCACTGGATTATTGGTTTATGCCCAAAGTAATTAATCACTATGTCCTTATACTTTTATTAATTTTTAAATAGGTCTTTATATTTTAATTTTTTTTACAAACTCTAATTGTTTTTCTTCCCGAAATGGCCTTATTAATAATCTATTAATTTTGTATTGATTTAAATTAACCTTTTAATTTTTTTTATAAAAGGTAATGATCAATTGATTGACAGTATTCTTAAACTAGATTATGTAAAATCCAAGTTTGATTTATATTGAAAATGTTAAAGCATGAACTGGACATTATCTATCATATGCCCATTTTTAAGATTTTACCTAGCATTTTTGAAAGTTTGGAAAGACTTGACTGTAAATCTGGTTAAAAACTTACTTCACTATTTTTCACTATTTTTTTTATAGATGTAATTTTAGAGAACTTAAGTTCTTAATGACAACCTATTTAAATTCTATTATATTATAAAATAATTAGATATGTCAAAAATTAATGTAAAAAATATGTTTAAATTACACAAAAATTATCAAATTTATGAACTAAGTCAAAGTACAAAATTTAATAGGATAATAGTAGTAATAATAAATATTATTTATATTTGCTTAAGTATACCAGTCTAGTAGAAATAAAAGGTTATTTTGGTGGTATGTAACATATCCAGTATAGTTAAATTGATTTATAAAAAATATTAATCTTGTTTATTTAATAAAAATCTGACTTGATGTAGATTATATGTGATAGACTGATGTCGATCAATCTGACTTATTCTCATCTCATAGTTTGATCATGAAGTAAATAAATTTGACCAATAATTACTCCAGTTATAATTTATACTCAAAATTTTCTCCAACAATTCGTCTCAACACTCTAAAAAATCACTTGACCTCACATTTTTTGATCAATTATCACATTTCAATAATAATATTTCAATAATAATATGTTAAAAAAATTGATATCTAGTTCGAATTTAAGTTCAATCAACAGTAAACATAATAAATCAATTATTGCCTTCAATAAATAAATAAAGATCCACATATGCTTGGCAAGAATAACATTTTTCCAACAAGGAAATTTTATACCTACTATTCTCCGAGGTTAAAAAAGATATGTATATACTTTGTACCCAAAAAAAGAAAGAATATATAGATGTATATTTGGGGTTTCTTAGGGTGGTGATGAGAGGAGCCCTACCTTTAAGAGGCTCACAAATTGGTGCCATGTGTGTGTCATGTAATTCATCTGTCCTAGACCAAGTATCAACCATCCAAACTCATTCACATTTATGTCCTTTTCCATAACAGTGGGACCAAATTTGGGACAAACCCTTGTGAAGGGAACTTCCCTTGATCCCTAAACCAATAGCACAAACCAAACAAATCTGGTATGTCTTGTTGAGTTTATGTTTTAATTAAAATAAAATATTAAATTTTGATGTGTGGTCTCCATCCTTTGTTATGTTCATACATGTTCTTAGCCTACCATTTAACCTCTTTTAGTTCATTTTTCTGTTCTAGGAAAAATTACTCTTGAGGTAATCTAACTTAATTTATAATTCATTTAAATTTGGTTATTGATATTTTCTTTTGTAACAAATTATTAGTTTCACATGTTCTCAATTATTATTAACAATGTTGGCCTAAGTAAGCTTGACTTCAGTTTCACAACATAACTAATACAACAAATGGGCTTAGGACACACACTTACATTTTTCTCACTTGAGAACATATAAAACTAATTTGCTACAGAATAAAATATTAAAACTCAAAATTAAGTTGAAGGTTAAAAAAGTAATTTTATCTATAATTAGAGGTTGGTGGTGGAGGAAACATGTTTTCTAGTTTTCCAGTGAAAATTCCTAATGTTCGTGTCTGAAAAATTGTCCATATCTACCTAACAAAAAAGCTAAGAGTAGTATCACATCATAGAAGGTTCATTTAATATTTTGTTAAGGAATCAAAATTTTGTATATATTTTTTTAGTTATCTCCATGTATTTTTTAATTTGAATATAGTTACCCTTCTGCAAACCTTTGGAAGGTGTTTTAGAGAATCTCCAAAACCAGCCAAGAGGGCATATATTCTTTCTAGGAAGTGACAAAAGTTCGATATTTTTGTGAGAGAAAATAAATATTACTATAGTTGCCAATGAGGACTATACTATCTTTGAAGTTCATGTACATACTAGTTAGTTAATGGTGTGATTTATGAATAGTAGAATAAGAGTACCCCATATGATTCATTTTGTAATTATTATAAAAGTTAAAAGCAATATAATTTAATAATATGATGATGATTGATAGGTTCATAACATCAAAGAAGAAATAAGGTGGCAAAACGACATGGATTAAGATTTAAGAGAGAGCCAAGGCGAAACATGCATGTGCCCCTAACATGGTAGGGTCCAGTTTGATTTCATCAGCTACATGATATAGTTAGGAATTACATATGATAAGTACTTAAGGTTGTCTTTCATCTCAATCCTTTTTAATAAGTACACACTTTTGACATCAAATATCAAAACAACTATAAAATACAATCATTGTATACACAAGTAATATATATTTTATACGGTGTTCTATATTTGATGTCAAAACACGTATTTTATAATTGTTGAAAAACACAGAAAAAAGTATTCACCATAGAACTTAATAGCACATGGCTTTCAAGTAGTGAGCGATTTAATTTTTTTTCTCCAAAATACGATGAAATAAGAGTGAATTTTTTTAGTTAAATATAATTTTAGTCTTTATAAAATTATAATCTTTTAAGTTTAGTGCTTATAAATATTTTATTTATTTTTAATCTCTATTTGAATTTTATAAGAACCTTTTTAAGGATTAAAAATGTCAAAAAAATTTTTAAAAACTTTTAAAAATAGAGATTAATTGTAAATAAAATAAAATTTAAAGACTACAAATTTGATAATTTTTTATTGGTACTAAAAATAAAATTTTGAAATTTTATAAGGATTAAAGATTATTTTGTCCTATTTTTTTAATTATTAAAATTATACTCTTTTTATATTAAAGATTCAATTTCTAAAATTAAAACACGTTCTCTCTAAAATATTTAAGACCATTATGATATTCATATAAATTTTTTTGTTAGGAACGGTATTCATATGATTAGAAAATGATACTTTTGAGTTGAAAGGGAGGTGTGAGCAAGAGGCACAAAGCAGAGAAATAAAAAGGGACAATTAAGTATCCATAAAAAGTAAAAATGTGATAATATTATAAAAATAATTACACTAGTTAAGTCACTCTATTTAAGTTGGAATGATACTCAAATTTAATTTATGATGATAAAATAATTTTTAATTAAATTTTATTTATTTTCTGATCTATTTTCTCTAGAAATTATAGGTGAAACAAAAGAGGTGTTTTTAACAAGTAGTAATGAAAATAGATTAAATCTAGCAATACTTTCATTAAATAGACATAACTTGTTCTAAAATTCAAGATTCAAGTTTTATAGTTGTTTTTCAATTTTTGTAGGTTTAACTTTACTTTTTTTTTTTGAAAGTTTGATTAGACCTATTACATATCTCAAAATAAGCAAAATGAGATGAAAAAGACAATTTATGCATGATAGTTCAAATTCAACGAACAAATACTGATATTATTATATTAGATATATACTCTGAATTCGAATTGAAATCTTGTAATTGTATGAATTAATTATAATTATATTTATCATCTTTTGAGACAAAAATCTATGGATGAATTAATTATAATTATATTTATCATTTTTAGATACTACAAATTCGAATTAATTATAATTATATTTATCATCGTTAGATACTATAAACTCTAGAAATTTCTAGAGGGAAAGTGACACTCGGTGAAGAAAAGTGACTCAAAAATGAATATAATCTATTTTTGTAAAAAAAAAAAAATCATTTATGACTTGTCGGTTTAACCTCAACAATGAAAGGTTTCAAGTATGAAAAATGAATGCAACGATGATATTTAGAATAGGGGCATAGTCTTGTGAATTGATGCGGTAGCGAAGACTACCAAAAAAAATAAAATTTTGAGAATAAATTGATATATTTTTCTATTTAGCTATTCTAATAATATATATTTAGGTACATTAAATAAATTTATTTGCAAAGAATACTAGTAACATACTATTTAACACACACTATTAGTTAATTTGAGATCTCAAATTTATGAAATATTAAATTATTCGCTCAAATTATTTTAAATCACTCAAAATGCTCCCTCCCTATCTATTTTAGAGAGCTTCTTGGCAGCGGAAAAGAAGGTTCCAGGAATATTTTGATTGACAATAAATTTAAGAGAATAATTTAATATTTCGTAAAGTTGAAGTCTCGAATTGATATACAAATACAATTTTATTATTTAAAATGGTGGTTTGCTCATTAAAATTACAAAAACAAACAGAAATGTATTTTTTATTTGTCATTTTTAGTCTTTATACGTGTCTTTAGTTAATTAATTTTATTTTCAAGTGTAATTTTTGCTAGTCAATTTGACTATAAATTTACTAACAAAATTAGTCATTTAGCGATTTATTTGTAATTTTGATAAATTCATATACTATAGTGACAACACATCATTCATTTATACATCAAAATTTTATTTACTCAGTTTTTAGTTATATATATATATATATATGACAATATTTAAAAGAGATATATATGATATCTCAACTCCTCAAGTTTTTTACTTTTGTGCCGTGGACACCCCAAATTTCTCAACATTCATTTAATAATTATTTTCTTTTTATCCCTCTTTTCATCACATTAACTTTATATTTTATTTTTTATTCCAGAGGTGTTATTTGGGAATTTGAATTATGTGCACTCATAGAATGGTGCAGTTGTGCGATCACACAATCAATAATCTTCTGATCGAGATCTGACTATCCAGAAAAATATATATTTTGATTTTATTTTAAAACTAAATTATCTACATTGAATCTTGAACCATCCGATATAAATTAAATAGACATAGATCTTTAAATAAATGACTACGTAAAATGTAATATTTATTTAAATATATGAATATCAAAAATAAATTTTTATATGAAAATCATATTCAATACTATTTTTTAGCAGAAATCTTAAGGTGATTTGGTAGTTCAAGAGAAGGACATAGAGATTAAAATTATAAAGTAAAAATTAATTATTAACGATTGACGTTGAAAATTGAAGTTATATATATATATATATATTAGTATATATATTAGTATGTGGCCTTATTGCAGGTGACCTTTAAAATTATCCCCAATGTGCCTCTTCACATGTGTAACATACATCTGTCTCATTATTTCAGTAGGAAATCTATTTGAAAATCAACAAGAAAATAATCAATTTGTTGAAGAGAGAAAGAATGGAGATCCTCATATAATATTTAATACTATTTTCCTACTTTAGTTTAATTTTATTTGGTGACAAACTATGCTGACACATGATACGTTAGTATCATATATGCTCTTTTAAAAAATAATCTTCCGAAATATTTTCAAACATCAGATTTCCATTAATAATGTCTGATATACTGAACAAGGATTTTAAAAAATCAATTGTCAGACTTCACTTTATGCAGTATTATGTCCACATGATTTTTGTGCGTCAAACAAAATCAAACTGTAATAATAATCATAATACTAATCTATACCACTAATTTTAACCAAATATTATTAAATCTAGCATAAGTGGTTAGTCTCCAAAACTCGATAAACTAATATTTATGGCTTGAGAAATAAGTTCATGTTCGGTAAAAAAGTATGTTAATAATTTTAGTGTTTGAATTCTTAATTTTTTAATAAAAAAAATTCATTAAAATAAAAATAAAATAATTAAATTGATTATAAGTCAGGACGTTTTATATTTATATTTTGAGATTAACACTAATAATCAAGAAAAAAAAATGCTAACTATATACATAAAATATTTCAGAAACCATCAGAAAATAATCAAACTAAAACCTTAGTTTTAACAATTAAAGTTACCGGTATGGTTAGTGATTAAGAATAATATAAGATTTATATTTTTCTTTCTTTCTAATCTTAGAAAATATAGTAAATTCTATTGTGATTAACTCACACAACTGTGAGGTTCTTGTAAGATTTATGGGTCACATATGTAATTAATTAATAAAGTGTGTTAGGGTCATTATATAATTAGCCAATAAACTGGGGGTCAAATAATATATAATAGTTTATGGCTAAAGAGCATAATAGTTATGAAAATTAATAGTGTAGATACCAGGCAGTTTCTAATTTAATGAGGGGCTGAATTGGAAATACTGCAATTTGGGATATAACTAATAATAGTTATATATAGGGGTAATGGTCCCCAAGGCAAACACAACAAGACTATTCAGTTTCAAAACCCTAAAGGAGAAAATTCTCTGGTTCTCTCTATCCCCATCAAGAGAGCAAGGTCTTCAGGGTGTTTTGCTGAGGAAGATCACCCAACCCATTGGCTCTGTCATCATCATCTCAGGATTTCATTAATGGCAATTCCCACAGGTACGCTTCCGCCTTTGGCTATTCATCATGTAATTGACATGGATTGTTGAGCACAACGTTATTAAGGTTTTTCCAACAATTGGTATCAGAGCCTACCATGTTTAATTCATGATGAAAAATTAGGGTTTGTAATTTGGGAATTTGGAAATTTGGGAATTTTGATATACATATTATGGAATCCATATTTTTAACGTGTTTGAAAAATTAGGGTTTGTAATTTGGGAATTTTGGGAATTTTGGATATATATATTATTTTTCTGCACTATAGCCTCAAGAATAAGGCCTAGATTCCAACCATCCGATTAAAATGAACAAATAAGATTAATCTTATTTTTAAAAACAACATGTTACCATCAACCTTTTTCCTTCCTGTTTACCCTGTTGTTCAATTTTTGGGCTGGACTTTTTCCCCTCTTCTCTGGCACGATTAATTTGTTGTACTTACGGTTTATTCAGGCAGCAAAAAGGACAATTCTTTTTGAAGTTTAACATTAGAATACTGTCCTCCAATTTATGTTCTATTTATTGTAAAAAGAAAGCAATTAAAAATACCACAAATTTCATCTCTTTTTCTCCTTAATGATTACTGACCATGGTGGAAATTTTCATGGGGTTTTCTCCAGAATTTTTATTTATCAATTTGTTGAGTTATTGGTGGCTAATTATAAGCTTATACGGTTGGAATCTTGGTTATTGGAACTTATTCTCATCTATTTTGGAACAACTCCAAGAACCAACACTAGAAATTTTTAAATGAAATTATATCATATTTTGTTCATTTTTCTCCAATATAAATATTTTTTTTAATATTGTTTTATTTGGATATAAATATTTTTTTTATTTTTAATATTATTTTATTTGGATATAATAAATATATGTTCAAGTCAAGTTTGACACTTTTGAATGAGTTAATTGAAACTTGACGTCGCCAAAGTGACCTCTCTTGTCTAAATTGCTCGTGAAGAGTATCAAATGGTTGTGTATATGCTTATTCATGCGGGTATTGACCGGCCCAAAGGAAGGTTAACATTTGGCAGAATTACATGTACACCTGCGATGATAAATGTGTGACAATTATTTGGTATACATGTGAGCAGTAAATCGGCCCAAAGGAAGGTTTATTGTTTGACATGTCTTATTGTCAATATTTGATCGTTGCAACAAGAGTACCACTAGCAGTTGGTGTTACTGTCCAAAGACTTGACATCAATGGTGCACTGGGTATCTTGAGATGGGTTAAATTCCATGATGTGAACATATGTATTTATTCATTTATTGATTTATTTTCCTATAATGTGAGTTTCTAAGTTTCGTTCTTTATTTAATTTACAGCATCGGTTGCTTCCATATCTGCAAATTTGAGTTCTATTCCTGTCCTTAATGGGACAAATTTTAAGGAATGGGAAGAGAACATTCTGATTGTTCTTGGCTGCATGGATCTAGACCTTGCATTAAGAATTGATCGACCCTCTACTCCTAAGGACTCTAGTTCTTCTGAAGAAAAATTAGAGTATGAGAAATGAGATCGCTCAAATCGCATAAGTCTTATGATCATAAAGCGTGGCATTCCCGAGGTCTTTAGAGGTGCTGTCTCGGATGAGATAGATACAACTAAAAATTTCCTTGCTGAGATGGAAAAACGCTTTGTAAAAAGTGATAAGGCTGAAACAAGTTCTTTGCTTCAGAATTTAATTTCCATGAAGTATCAAGGCAAGGGAAATATAAGAGAGCACATTATGATGATGTCCAACATTGCTTCTAAGCTTAAAGGTCTAAAGCTTGAGTTGTCAGATGACTTACTCATTCATTTAGTATTGTTGTCTCTTCCTTCGCAATTCAGTCAGTTTAAGGTGACTTATAATTGTCAAAAGGAGAAATGGACTCTTAATGAGCTCATTTCATTATGTGTGCAAGAAGAGGACAGGCTGAAGCAAGATAGGACTGAAAGTGCTCACTTTACTAGCATCTCTAAAGACAAGGGCAAAAGGAAAAGAATTGAGGAGCCCAAGAACAAAGCTGCTGCTAAGGGTCCAGAACAAAAGAAGCAGACTAAGGATAACAACTGCTTCTTCTGCAGGAGTTCTGGACACGTGAAGAAGGATTGTGCCAAATATCACGCTTGGCGTGTTAAGAAAGGTATGATTCTGTCTTTGGTCTGTTCTGAGGTTAATTTAGCTTCAGTACCTGGAAACACTTGGTGGTTAGACTCTGGTGCAACTACTAACATCAGTGTTTCAATGCAGGGTTGCCTGAACTTCCGAAAGCCTAGTGATACTGAAAGATGGATCTATGTAGGAGATGGGAAGAAGGTAGAAGTTGAAGCCATAGGAAAATTTAGATTATTATTAAGTTCCGGTCATTATTTGGATTTAAAAGACACTTTTGTTGTACCGTCATTTAGACGGAATTTGATCTCTATTTCTTATTTGGACAAATCAGGATATTATTGTTCATTCGGGAATAAAGAATTTACTTTGTCTTTAAATTCGAATGTTGTTGGAACCGGTTTACTTTCTGGTTATGATAATCTTTATTTGTTGGAAACTGTGGCTAACTATAATGAAACCTTGAATGTGGAATCACGTGGTACTAAGCGGAAAATTGACAATTTCAATTCAGGAGTGCTTTGGCACAAACGTCTAGGTCACATCTCTAAAAATAGAGTTGAACGACTTGTGTCAGATGGAATTTTAGATTCCATTGACTTCACAGACTTTAACGTTTGTGTAGCATGCATTAAAGGAAAACAGACTAAAGATAAGAAATTAGGCGCATATAGAGCTACAGACGTCTTAGAATTGATACATACGGACATCTGTGGGCCATTTCCAACTCCTTCTTGGAATGGTCAACAATATTTTATATCATTCATAGACGATTACTCTAGATATGCCTACCTTTACCTAATTCACGAAAAGTCCCAATCAATAGACGTGTTCAAATCCTTTAAGGCAGAAGTTGAGAATCAACTTAATAAAAGAATTAAAAAGGTCAAATCTGATCGTGGTGGTGAATACTACGGCAGATATGACGGTTCAGGTGAACAACGTCCGGGACCATTTGCCAAATACCTAGAGGAATGTGGAATCGTCCCACAATACACTATGCCGGGGTCACCCAGCATGAATGGTGTAGCTGAAAGACGAAACAGGACTCTTAAGGATATGGTAAGGAGTATGATTTGTCATTCCACCTTGCCAGAGTCACTCTGGGGAGAGGCATTAAAAACAGCAGCATACATTCTTAATAGAGTACCAACTAAGGCAGCGGCTAAAACACCTTATGAGCTTTGGATTGGGCGTAAGCCTAGCCTGAAGCACTTTCATGTTTGGGGATGTCCAGCTGAGGCAAGGCCTTATAGGCCGAATGAAAAGAAATTTGAACCCCGAACAATTAGCAGCTATTTTATAGGGTACTCAGAAAAATCAAGGGGCTATAAATTTTATGATCCTAATTTGAGAACAATTTTTGAGACGGGAACGACAACGTTCTTTGAGGATATTGAGTTTGGGGGGAAGATTAAGGTTAAAGATTTTGTCTTTGAGGAAGAATCTGTAACAATTCCAGAACTGATTCTTCCACCAATTGACTTTCCCATTATTGAACAAACTCAAGATGATCTGGTTGTTCAGGAAGAACAAAATCCAGATCAAATTCAAGATCCTCAAGAACAAGTGCCTCAAGAGCCAGCTCCATTGCGGAGATCCACTAGAGAAAGGAAAAATGCTATTTCGGATGATTATGTAGTATTTATCAATGAGGTAGAGGAAAATGTTGGCATGACGGAAGACGACCCAGTCAACTTTCATCAAGCCATGCAAGATTCTCGTTCAGATAAGTGGATCGAAGCAATGAATGAGGAGTACAAGTCTATGCAAGACAATTCAGTTTGGGAACTTATCCCATTACCTGAAGGAAAGAAACCCATTGGTTGCAAATGGATTTTTAAAACCAAGCGGGATTCCAATGGTAATGTGGAGAGATATAAGGCACGTCTTGTAGCTAAGGGTTATACTCAAAAGGAAGGGATTGATTATAAAGAGACTTTCTCTCCGGTTTCATCGAAGGACTCTTTAAGAATAATCATGGCTCTTGTTGCTCACTTTAATTTGGAGCTTCATCAAATGGATGTAAAAACAGCTTTTCTCAATGGCGACATTGATGAGACGATCTATATGGTGCAGCCAGAAAACTTTGTGTTGGGAGACCCAAAGAATATGGTGTGCAAACTAAGAAAATCCATTTATGGGCTAAAACAAGCTTCTCGTCAATGGTACCATAAATTTCATCAAGTAATTCTCTCATTTGGTTTTGAGATGAATACAGTTGATGATTGTGTGTATCATAAGTTCAGTGGGAGCAGACATATTTTCCTGGTCTTGTATGTTGATGACATACTGCTTGCCACTAACGATATAGGCATGTTGCACGAAACTAAGAAATTTCTATCAAAGCATTTTGAGATGAAAGATCTTGGTGACGCCTCTTTTGTATTAGGAATTCAGATACACCGAGACAGATCTCGAGGTATTCTTGGATTGTCACAAAAGAGCTATATCGATAAGGTTCTCAAAAGGTTTGGGTTACAGGATTGCAAACCAGGGGACACCCCAGTTGCTAAGGGAGACAAGTTTAGTCTCAAACAGTGCCCTAAGGGAAGTTTGGAAATTCAAGAAATGCAAAAGATCCCTTATGCTTCAGCTGTAGGGAGTCTTATGTATGCCCAAGTATGTACGCGTCCAGACATAGCGTTCATAGTAGGGATTTTAGGCAGATATTTAAGCAATCCAGGTCTTGACCATTGGAAAGCAGCCAAGAGGGTCATGAGATATTTGAAGAGAACAAGAAACTACATGCTCACATATAGGAGGTCAGACCAGTTAGAGATCACTGGGTACTCTGACTCGGATTTTGCGGGATGCCAAGACAGCTTAAGATCAACTTCAGGCTATGTCTTTCTGTTAGCTGGTGGAGCAGTTTCTTGGCGTAGTGCCAAGCAAGGTCTTACTGCCTCATCAACCATGGCAGCAGAATTCGTAGCAATTCATGAGGCATCTGACCAGGGCATTTGGCTGAGAAATTTTGTCACAGGGCTGCAAATAGTTGAAGGGATTGAAAGACCACTCAAGTTGTATTGTGACAATAGATCAGCAGTCCTGTATTCTAACAATAATAGGAGCTCAACCAAGTCAAAGCACATTGACATTAAGTTCCTAGTTGTTAAAGAGAAGGTACAAAGTGGACAGATATCCATAGAACACTTAAGGACAAACTCCATGATTGCGGATCCACTCACTAAAGGTCTACCACCCAAGGTCTTTCATGAGCACACTGCTCACATGAGTGTGCTACAGCTTGAGGAATCTTGATTTTAGTGGGAGTTTCGTCCATTATGTAATTCATGTTCTATGTTTAATTGTAAAGTACAAATACATTGTATTTGGACTTTCTGATCAGAAATAAAGTTTAAAGTATTCAGTTTTTGGTTACTTTGTACATTTAAGTTATGGTATGATCTCATTCGATAAAGTAGGACCAGTTGAAAATTGACATGCATTGACCAACTTCATGTAATTTTCATGCTACACTTTTCATAATGGGTCTATGTCATTTAGTTGTGTCAGTACGGGTGATCATTGATGGGTTTAGTTATGCTTATTATGACGAAAGCCTCTTTGGTTCCATGTGCTGATATGATTAATGGACGGGACAATTTGGATTATACTCAAGGTAATTATAATGACATTTTTGACGTCATAAAGTCTAACACACTCCTAAGGATACATGTGTGACCAGTGGGAGATTGTAAGATTTATGGGTCACATATGTAATTAATTAATAAAGTGTGTTAGGGTCATTATATAATTAGCCAATAAACTGGGGGTCAAATAATATATAATAGTTTATGGCTAAAGAGCATAATAGTTATGAAAATTAATAGTGTAGATACCAGGCAGTTTCTAATTTAATGAGGGGCTGAATTGGAAATACTGCAATTTGGGATATAACTAATAATAGTTATATATAGGGGTAATGGTCCCCAAGGCAAACACAACAAGACTATTCAGTTTCAAAACCCTAAAGGAGAAAATTCTCTGGTTCTCTCTATCCCCATCAAGAGAGCAAGGTCTTCAGGGTGTTTTGCTGAGGAAGATCACCCAACCCATTGGCTCTGTCATCATCATCTCAGGATTTCATTAATGGCAATTCCCACAGGTACGCTTCCGCATTTGGCTATTCATCATGTAATTGACATGGATTGTTGAGCACAACGTTATTAAGGTTTTTCCAACAGTTCTAAGTTTCAACCCAAAATAAGAAGTTTAACCTAACAATATTGATATTTGCCATTATATTCCTTAATCCAATTTATCTATGAGAAAAATATTTGTTGTTGTTCGCTCATATCGACTATAAGTATTTTCTGACATGATCAATTCAACCATGTTTTGACAAATCATATATAAGATTGAGAGAATGTTAAATTTGGTGATAATCTGTATAAGCCTCTACTCAAAATGCACAATGAGTCATTTGTCTTTGATAACACTACACTAAAATCGAAAAACAAACAACGCCATACCACAATGACGAGCAACACAATGTCGCCCTCAAACGACGAAATCAAAGATAAAACACGAAATAATACTAATTTTGTGTTGAAAACTACTAACTACATATGTTCCTAAATATAAGACCCTTTTGTGATTTTTCTTTGTCCTTTTTTTATAAGACATCTGTCACTTTTTCAAATGCATTAATTATTTTTTTACAAACTTATCTCTAATTATATTACATATTTTTGTTGTTGCAATCTTTAACAAATATTACAATAAAATTATAAACTAACTATCTCTCTTTTCAAGAGTAAACTAGTAAAAATCCTAATTATCAATAAATTTAATACTACAATCAGTTTTTTTAATTCAATGTCATATATAGGAACCAAGGTAGGATTAAATTAAAGGATAAAATAAAGTAATTTAGAAGGTGAATATAAACTCAAAAATAGCCATAAGCCACCTCTTAGATGAGTGAAGAAGAAGTGAAGGACACTAGGCAGAAAATTTGTGTGGCGCTCTCTGTTCAACTTCCAGCAAATTGGTATTGAATTTGATTATAAATGGACATAATCTAAGTGTTGAATTATTGCATGATGCAAACACTTGTATAATCTAACGTTATGTTTAGTAAAATTAATTTAGAGTTGATAGATTAGGTAGAGCTGTCAAGGCATTAGATTAAATAGGTCGGATTATTTGGTCCATATTAGTATAGGTTGGTCTTTAAAAAAAGGAGATTAAAAATGAACGAGTTTTTTTTTATTTATTTTATTTATTTTATTTTATTTTTTTATCCAGGTCATTTAGCTCACACTAAAAATGAGGTTGGGTTAGGCAGATCCAATGGACTGATCTACTACAACTAAAAAAATATAATTTTTTTAAAAATCTATTATGAAAAAATATGAAATGACTCAAATAATATTTTATTTTTGGATTAACCTTAAAAAATGGTCTTTTTGAGCTGATTTTGAAAAACAAAAGCAATATGTCAACCATAATTACGAAAGAAAAGAAAATCTTATTTGTTAAAAATACCAAGAAAATGTGTTGTGCTTTAGTCATTAATCAAAACTAGAACCGTCAATCTAGTATATTTGTCGGTTCAACGCCGCTCATGACTATCGTCTACCAACCAAGACCAATATCGATTATGACTACACCCTCATGTTTGAAGACTGAACTCGACCAAGTTTTATATGTGGTGATGTTGTTATATATTATAATTTTATTTTATTGTGTCGTAAGTGATTGAGAGTGTTTTGTGTTTTATTTTTTATATTTTTAATTTGTATAATTAAAATAAAAATATCGAGAATAAATCGGCTCATCTAGGCCATTGGCTCATATAGCAAAAAATGGACGAATCCGTCGTGATAAAACATGGTCCCATAATAAAGCAGGTCGAACCGAACTAGCTCATTCATGTGGGTGGACTCTTCGGGTTAGGCTGAACTGATCCATTTGACAACTCTACTTATAGGTAATAGTTCTTAAACTAATTGATGTGTTTGATAAAATTAGTGATTCAATTAGCTTAAAATATAAAATGACATAAAATGACATTCTTAATTAAATTTTTGACTTAATTGCAGTTTTGGTCTCTTATTTTAGCTGAATCACGAAAATAGTCCTCCCAATTTATTTCTCCTCAGTTTTGGTCCAAAACTTGATGAAGCATCATTTTTATGCGCTAATTTAAGTCACACAATGTCTCAAGATCTTGTAGTGCAATAATTTTACCTGAGATCTATGTTCATAAATGGCGTGATTTAACTTAAAAAATGACATTTTATTAAATTTTGAATCAAAATTCTGTTTGAGGACCAAAATTGGGAAGAAATAAAATGGGAGGACTATTTTCGTAATTTAGCAAAAATAGGGGGACCAAAACTGCAATTAAACCTAATTTTTTTTTATCAATTAATTTTTTTTATTAATTTAAAATTTGTTAATCTGATATATTTTAATTTATTTATTTTACATTAAAATAATAAATAAATAATTTTAAATTATTTACTTTAAATTATTATTTAAAATTTAAACTTATATAAATTATTTATAAACAAATTATTATTTAAAAAAAAAATTATTTACTTTAATTAAATACATATTTTTAAAAATAAAAAAGGATTTTAATTACAATAGTAAAAATAAAAATAAAACTAAAAATAAAAAATTATAAATTCAAAAACTACTTAAATTAATTTATCCAAAAATACTATAAATTATAAACTATAAATTCATAAATTACTATTACTAAAAAAGATTAAAATTTATAAATTATAAACTCATTTTTATTTTGACACCATCAAATCGTCTCTTAAATTTTAAAAAAGTATTAAGATCTTTAAATACAATAGTCCTTTACTCCTTACGACCATTACATCATCCAGTAGTTGTGGTAAAAGATGAATCCTTTAATTTCCGCATGATGTTCTACCAAAAAATACTACTTACCACATTAATGCAATGAAGTAATTAATTAGCATTCTTTAATATTTTAACTCACACACGAGGGTTACTTTTGTAATCATGTGAACCACTGCCCCATGCAGAGCTTGTCCAACTATAACCAAAGCTGTTTCTTCTTAAACTATCAACCTAACACTTAAATTACATTTATTAAGAACCGAATAAATTAATAATCATGTCCTTTCTACTCATATTATCAACGTGGCACATTCTCAAACACATAGAAGATCCTATTCCTCCCCCCCACTCGACTATTGAGTATATTTGAAAAGGGGAGCTGCATCATAAAAATGTCTCTAAGAACTTCTTATAGAGAGATACTCCTCCATGTGCTAAGAGATGTGGTGTTTATCATCTCCTTAAGACCCTACACGTTTTCACTTCAAATTCCAATTTATGACCAAAAATAATTTATGAATTTTTTTTAATTTTTAAAAATGAATTTATTTTAATTCTCTTAAAAAAAAGATAAATGTCATGTAAATATAACTCTTACAATAGTTATAGAAATATTTAGATTTAATTGTAATTTTAGTTCCTTTATTTTTATCAATTTATGAAATTGATATATCTATTTTAAATATCGATAATTTTGATCGCTTTTTCAAATTTTTAAAATGAAAAATAACGATTTGACGCAAATAATGTGATATACAATTCTATGATATAAAATCATCTAAATGCATTAATGATTTATATGTCATTAATTAAATTACAAATACGAAAAAAAATTGAAGTTGAAAATTAAATTTTTACGGTGTTTTATTTTTATTTTATAAGTGTTAATCAATCTACATCATCGTGTCGTATGACATGTTATTTAAAATATGTCCGTCGCTATTTTTTAATAAAAAAAATAAAAAAAATTAAAATTATCAATTTTTAAAATAAGAAATAAATTTCATAAATTAGTAATAATAAAGAATTAAAACTGGAATTAAATCAAATATTTAATATATTAGAACATAAGTTCAATGAACACTCCACTTATTTTATATTAATATGTGTAAATTTTACTATTAAATTTTTTAACACAAAACAAAAAAAAAAAACTTATAAAGTGAATCATTATAACGAATAAACAAAAAAATGTTAGGTTAGACTGATGCATTTTTTAAATTTAAAAACTATTGTTATTAATTTTGATTATTTAATTATTGGAGCTCTTAACACCAAGCACTAGCCAATCATATACCTAAGCTCTTATCCAATTAATTATCCATATAACAAAGTGGAAAAATTTGAAAAAAAAATTTATTAATTAAACTATGGCAGCTATCAAATGATATTGATGTTGGTCTATAAAGTTGGGAAGAAAGATAGTTCTATGTGTAGTGGTATGCCCCACAAAATTAGCGGTTGGGAACCCAATTAGAACAAACGCATGTGCAATTGATTTGTCACTTGTTATGTGACTTTTAGGAAAGAAAATAAAAAGCATGAATATGTGCATGTTGATAACAAAATGTTGCTTATAAATAGAGGTCCCCTTTAAGCTTATGACATCACAACAAATCAAACTAAGTGCAACTTCCCCTGTTTTCTCCTCTGTTTCATTTTTTTAATCATAATGGCTCAAAAGCTTAGAATGGCACACCAAGAATTTTCCATTGTTCTAAAGGGTCTAATTTTTTTATTTTTTAACATGAATATGCAAAGTGCTATAGCTGATTATGGTGGTTGGGAGGGTGCTCATGCCACTTTCTATGGTGGGGGTGATGCTTCTGGCACAATGGGTGAGTTTAATAAATTAATTTAGCTTTTTTATTTCTTTATTTTATATATTTAGTCTTTTGTTCCTTTTTAATGTTTCATTCTATATTTTATTTTAATGAACTTTACACTAAAAGTTATAGGATTTGTGATGGTTATGCAATTAGCTTGCTTAGTTTTTTTTATGTGTTACACATTTATAATTTTGAAAATTGTCACTTATAAACTTTTCCAATTAGCAATGTTATTTTGTTGTCTTAAGGATTTTATACCTACCTTTGATTTGAGAAAATGTTCTTAGTTTGTTTCTTTAATAACTATTTTTATATTTAAATACAAAATTTACACATTATTTTCAATTTGTATGACTAAAACATCACTTAAAGAATTCAAGTTGAACAAAGTCAACAATAGTACACTACTATTTTTATCTTTGTCAAGAAAATATATTATTTATTACTTTATTTATTTTAGAAAATGTGATTCTTGATAATTAAGATGTTGAGGTTTATTAATATTGATTTGTTTTATATATATGTAGGTGGAGCATGTGGATATGGTAATTTGTATAGCCAAGGATATGGAACCAACACAGCAGCACTAAGCACTGCTTTATTCAACAATGGTTTAAGTTGTGGATCTTGCTATGAAATGAGATGCAATGATGATCCAAGATGGTGCAAACCTGGCTCTATTATTGTTACTGCCACAAATTTTTGTCCACCAAATCCATCTTTGGCTAATAATAATGGTGGTTGGTGTAACCCTCCTTTGCAACATTTTGATATGGCTGAACCTGCCTTCCTTCAAATTGCTGAATATAGGGCTGGAATTGTGCCTGTGTCCTTTAGAAGGTTAGTGAATATATAAATTTGGCAATTATGTCTCAAACTTAAAAGATTTTAATTTTCATATAATGTAAATTTTTTTACATTATTGACAGATTATAATATTTGTTTGCGTAATTTTTTAAATAATTTTAGTTAAAGTGAAATATTTTTAATAATTTAACTATTATGATTAATTTATTGAGAGTATAAAAACTATTTATTCTAGCCGTGGTGTATATAAATTAAATACCAAACTTAAAACTACAATTAATTGTGTTGTTGATATAGAACTATACCTTACTTCCACCTAATTTATAAAGTGAAGATATTAAATGTTGAAAACTAATTTCACCCTTATTGGAAACGTGTTATAAAGATTAAACACTTATTCTCTTTGTAGAACTTGGTATGGTCTTTTCACAACCATTGGAAAATTAGGATAGTTTCTATAGAACATTTATTTTCATCTTTCATGTCAAATATTTGTTGAGTAAAAAGATAGGATAATAATATTTATAGAAATATTATATAGGTCTGACACGTCGCATTAGTTTTCAAGTCTTTGATATTGAAGAGAATTGTAATTACATTAAATCTCGATTGTAATTGTGGAGACATAAAACACTTTGTTGTAATAAAAATAAAGATTAAAATAAGAATATTTTAAACTTGATGTAGTGATATGTGCTAAAATATAAATATAATATTTTAGGCCGATTCCAAACATAAAAACCAGCCTCAAATTGCATATATACTATGTAAAAAATAAATTATTAATTGTTGATGTGTCTAAGAAGTAATGATTTTGAATTTTTGTTTAACTTTGATTTGGTGATGATGATAACAGAGTGCCATGTATGAAAAAAGGAGGAATAAGGTTCACAATCAATGGACACTCTTACTTCAACCTAGTTTTGGTCACTAATGTTGGTGGTGCTGGAGATGTTCATTCAGTTTCCATAAAAGGTTCAAGAACTGGGTGGCAATCCATGTCAAGAAATTGGGGCCAAAATTGGCAAAGCAATTCTTACCTTAATGGTCAACCCCTTTCATTTCAAGTCACCACAAGTGATGGTAGAACTATGACAAGTTACAATGTGGCACCATCCAATTGGCAATTTGGTCAAACATTTCAAGGAGCTCAATTTTAGAGTTTGGTTGGTGAAAAATGTTTGTATACTTATAAAGTTCATTATTCATCCCTAAAAAAGTTTCATAATGTAATTTAATGTGATTTTGAAAGACCGGTGTTTTATTTTATTGGTCTCTAAAGTAGCTGAGGTGGTTATGTAGCACCCGCTGGTCACTTCTATATATATATATATATAATATACATGGAGAGTTTATGTTTATTTTTGTATTGTGGCCATTATTTTTAATTATATTAGCAACATTGATGAGAGAAATATTGTTCTTTTAAAAAAAAAATTATATTCACTGATTTATATAGTAGAATGTATTGATACTGTATAAATTTAAATTTGTTAAAAATAAAAAGAATAAATTTTAATAAATTTACAACACTCAAATTAATAACGTATAACAACAATATACCTACAAATATAATGAAATTTAAGTGTTTGAAGTAATACAACGGTAAAGTCATTTATTGAAATTTGTAATGGATTACATTAATTTGTTAATCTGGATCAAATGAACAACGCAAACATAAAAATCTAAAAGCGCTGCACTCAAACGATAAAATCACAAAAAAAGAAAAAAAAATATGTGTGGAAGTCCTTCTTTACATAAACTAATAAAAAAAAAAAGAACGGTTTGAGGGATACTTTTAGACAAAAAAATAGTCATAAACCACTCATCTCTAACATAGGAGAAAGAAGAACACCATTGATTATTATTTAGAAACATTGTTATTTGAACTAAATATTTACTTATCTCATAAATAATAATCGGTTAATAATAGATATTTTTGTTGATATGTAGATGGATAATATCTACTAATAATATCAACATTATTCAATTGAAGTAACACTTAAAAATAATAAATAAATAAATAAGACATTTAGTGTAACTATTTTTTTTTTTTTACGATAAATTAGAGTTGGAGATAGTTCACACAATAGACCAAAATTATTACATTGTTCTTATACTCCTCAAGAGGCCCATGAGTACATGGCTACACATCTACACATCTCATTAATGTGTGGTTGATATAGAACCCAAAAAATATGTATCATCATTGATGATAAGTTTTTTTTTTTTTTTTT
>NC_021164.2:57611738-57717568 GCF_000331145.2 Cicer arietinum | reverse complement strand
AAAAAATTTTTTATCTTTGTTGTTAATTTTTTTTTTTTTTTTTTTTTTTTTTTAATATGGAATTTGGATCTCCTAACTTTAAATTATCTATTTTGTAGGGACTTTATCTATTTGGATCTTCTAACTTTGAATTATCCTGAGACTATGTAGTTTATCACTTCAACCATAATATTATTAGTTGAATGCTTTTCTAGACTATTGCTAGACTTTAATGTCAACTTTCTCAAATTTTAATGTGAAGTTTGTTAAGATACAAACAAATAAAATAACTTTTTAAATGATTAGAAATACTTTGTTTATGGTTAATTCCATTGGTTTTTATTGAATTTCACATTGTATTATGGATTTGATCTTTAGTGAAATGAAATGATTTTACCGTCTTAAAAAAGTGGTTATGTGATTAAAATATTTTATTACTTTGTTTTTCAATAATAATTGTCTTTTTAGAAAATTAATAACTGTCTTTTTTTTATTTTTTTTTGTGACTTTCTTTTTTTAAAAAAAATATTTTGAATGATTGTAATTTTTTATTTTCAAGACACGATTTTTTTTTTCAATTTAACCTTAAATTAATATGGTATATACATCTCTCAACTCACTGTTATTTCACTATACACATTTATAATAATGATTAACTTCCAATAATTAATATAAATAATTTTACAAATTTTTTTAACACGTTCATTTATTTAATATGTATTTCTTGTGAAAAAGTCTTTAATTACAATTATAATGTAGAAGATGAGATGTGTGAAGTAAATGCTCTATAAATTATTCGTTGATAGAATCAATGTTTTGAAAATCAAACTCTACATAGAAAAACAATTTTTAAAAAGATGTCCCTCAACTGAATTTTTTATTTTCAAATGTCTAAAAGTAAAAAATTGTTTTTTTTTTTAAAAATTAAATCAAACAAATCTTAAATAATTAGTTCAAGATTATATTCTATAAAATTTGGTGTGGTTCATATTCAAAATGAATATACAATACTACTGATATTTAGGTTTGTGCAAAAAATTCGATTACGTGACTCAAATCTAAAACTAGATCAAATCCATTTTAAATATTTGGTTAAAATCAAATGGTTATAATCTGGTTTATTTATGAACCAACTAGATATCCACTTATGTTTTATATTTAGATTTGATTTTTATCCGGTTTCTATCCACTCAACTCTTAAAAATCTTAAATCTCCAAAACGATTCTGATTTTACCATCACCCCCACCAACCTTTCACCTTTCGACAACGTTTTTCGACAATTTATACTAACTTCATTTAATCAATTACTTATTATTAGAGTTGTCAAAAAAAAATTTAAAGCCCCGACTCATTATTTTATTATTATTTGTGGGATTAAGGGAATGACTCATAGGCCTCCGATATTTTGTTAATTTTGAGATTTTATTTTTGAAAAAAATTTCAAATTTATTTTGTTCGAAAAAATATCGGGAAAAAATTAAAAAACTTTTTTTTTCTCTGAATAATTTTAAATCAAAATTTTCCTTAAAAGTTTTAAAAAATTTATCGAAAAAAATTAAAAAAATTTATCAGAAAATTTTAAGAAAATAATTAGAAAAAAAATAAAAATGAATTTTTCGAAACCGGTTGCTTAATTAAAAACCGGTTATTTAACCGTAACCAATTTTACGATTGATTTTATAACTGGTTTTAAACCAAATGACGGATTTGGTTATAAATCTAAATCTATATATTAGTTTTAAAATGGATGTGGTTTGATTATTTAAAAAAAACCAACCATACACAGTTCTATTGATATTTGCTCAAGGGAAGCTTCTTGGATGAAAAGTGTCACATATATATGGTCTACTGTGGTTCAAAACTCTTGTAAAGATTGATGTCTTCTATATACATAGAGTTTCGTGGTATTCCTCATCCTTATGATTTAAAAGACGATCCAATCGGTGTTCTTCAATAAGAAACCAAAGAAACAAATATTAATTAGTGCTTGAAACTTACCTGATATTCGTCTTCTCTTATTTTTATCAAATTGATACAATTTTGATCAAAATATCAGTTGCATCCTACATTTCAATACAAATGTAACCACATCAACCGTCATTGAATTTGGTAAGATTTTCAGACTTTGCTATGTTGTAAATGAGTCACTTTTCTATCCTTACAACTGTTAGGTATTAGACTCCCTTTCTATGTGGAGAAAGATCCAAATATTGTAGTCCATTATATGTCTCATTTATTTAAGTGGAGAGAGATTTTATTAGGATTGTAAGAGAAAGTAGTTTGAAAGAAAAAAAAAGCCACTAAAAAGGGAAAATAAGAGAGTAAACTTTATTCTTGATTTTGTCAAACAAGTCTTAGAAAACATCGATTGCGCATTCGTTAATCGTTGGATTAAGCTTATTTTTGGATAACAAGTTCACAACATAAATATCTTCATTTTCAACGGTCAGGGGTGCTCGCACAATAGAAGGTTTTTGGTTTTATTTTTTTTTATTTTTTAATCTTATTTTCCATTTGTAAGCTTTAGTGCTTTGTTGTTTTGGCTGGTTGTAGGCATAATTTGTGCATTATTTTAAGACTCTCGTGTACCCTTATTTGATTATAGTGGAATTATCTCTTTAGTTTGGATGATTTGTGGTTTTTACCCTTGCATTGAGGGGTTTTCCGTATCAAAATATCAGTTCTTTACGCGCTTTTATTTGATCTATTTGCAGCCATATATTTGTTGTTACTCTTTACGCGTTTTTGCAAGTTGAGAGAATTTTATATTCGCTGTATATTACTTGTTATCGTGTTTCTATGTTTATTCCCATCAGAGTGGATTCATAGCCATTGGTTAAAAGGCTATTTGACTTGTTTGAAAGATGGAGGCAAATGTGAATATAAATATGGTATGCTTGAATGGTATTAATTACCATTTATGGAGGGACAAGATGAAAAATTTGTTATTTGTGAAGAATATGCAGATTCCTATTTTTGGTTCTAAAAAATCAGATGGTAAATCTACGAAGGAATGAGATTTTGAAAATGGACAAGTATGTGGTTTTGTTAGGCAATATGTAGAAGATAATGTTTATAATCATATTGCTAATAAGACAAATGCAAAAACTATGTTGCAAAAGATATAGACTTTGTTTGCCTCTAAATCAGGGAACCATAAATTTTTCTTGCTGAATAGTTTCATAAGTTTGAAGTATAAGGAAGAAACTTCTATTTCAGACCATTTGAGTGAATTTTAGGGACTCCTTGATTAGAGGTCAAGAATGGTTATTAAGTTTGATGATGAGCTCTTGGAACTATTTCTATTATTATCTTTACCGTAGTCTTGGGAGACATTTTGGGTTTCTATAATGGGTTCAGCTCCAAAATGTGTTGTTTCTTTGGAAATAGTTAAGGGTGGTGTTTTGAATGAGGAGATGAGAAGGAAGGCACATGGTTATTCATCTCAATTTGAAGTTCTTGTCACTGAAAATAGGGGAAAAGTCAGAAAAAAGAATCGAAGAGTGGTAGAGAAAATAACATAAACAAGTCCAAGTTTAGATACAAAAAGATTAAAGGAAAGAAGAGAAAGCAGAAACAAAGGTTGTGACGATGATAATGATGATGTCCTTGTTACTATGAATACTAGTGATGATCTTGTTATTCTTCGTGATCATGAGTCAACTAATCTTGTATCTAATGAGAGCATGTAGACAATTGATAGTGGTGATACACTACATGTTACACTAAGGAATGAGTTCTTCACATCTTATACTTCATATTCTTTGTAGTTTTGAAGATGGATAATGATGGTGTATCCAATGTAATTGGTGTTGGTGATGTATGCTTGCAAACCAATATGACAATGCAATTGTTGCTTAAATGAGTCAAACATGCTCTATATGCTTTAATTTGATCTTTGTGTATATGCTTTATGATAAAGATTTTGATAATCATTTTGTTTCTAGAAAGTATAAAATCAACAAAGGCTATATGGTTGTGGCTATAGGGGAGAAAATTAGTAAATTGTATTGGCCAAAAGCTTTGGTTGCTAAAGATAGTTTGAATGTCGAGGATATAGAAACATCTTTGTGGCATCGAAGACTTAGCCATATCAGTGAAAAAAGTTAAATTTAACCAGAAAAGATGTGCTTCTAGGATTAAAGAATGTAGATTTGAAGAAATATTCTCACTGTATGGTTGGCAAACAAACTAGAGTATCATTCAAAAGATATTTTCCCTCTAGAAAGTCAAAGTTTCTTTAGTTGGTACATTATAACATTTGTGGCCCTTTAAAAGTAAAATCTTTAAGTGGTGCATTTTGTTTCGTTACTTTTATTGAGATTGTTCTAGGAAACTATGAGTTTATGCTTTAAAGACAAAAGACCAAGTGTTAAAGAAGTTCAAACAATTTCATGCTTTGGTTTAGAGGCAGACACACAAGAAGCTGAAACATGTTCATACTGATAACGATGATGAGTATTGTGGAACTTTTGATGTCTATTACAAACATTAGAGTATAGCACATGAAAAGATTCCTCTTAAAACTCCTCAGTTGAATGGTTTAGTAGAGAGGATGAATCGAACACTTGTTGAGAGAGTGAATTGTATGCTATTTGAAGTTAAGTTGTCTAAATGTTTTTGAGGTGAGGAATTGTACTTGGCGGTACATGTTAAGAATTTGTTTAGCTTCTCCTACGGATTTCATGGCAAAGTACTCTCTCAACTGATTCTTTAACTTGTCAACCTTGGAAAAAAATTTCCCAACAATAAGCATGTCATCAACATATAATAACAGGATCGTTAGAAAATTTTCTAACAAAAACACATCTTTATATTTATAATGATGCTGCAATAATTATATTCAATGTCTAGAAAGTTGTATTGACTACGACTACTAACAATTAATCTAGGATGTTGCACAATCAAAAAATAATTAAAACATGTACTGAATTTTAACAATATATATTAAATAACTTAAAAAATTTTCAAGTCAATATCTTCTCCTAACATGTAGATGAATTTATAATTCTTTTAACATATATACCACACAAATCAATGACTTCTTCTCCCAATACAAAATTTGTAATGTCATTTCATTCTCTATATCATTTTCAGATTTCGTCACATTCTCTCATTACACTTTTTACATCATATGGTTGAAATTAAAGGGAAAAAGTTTAAAAAGGTTAGGCACAATGGCACATCATATGATTACATTCCATGGCACTTTTCATATTGTCATGTCATTCTCTATTTCTGTCATTATTTTTTCACATCACATCCTTTAAAGAACATAAAATCATGATTCATTTTTTAATACAAAATTTTACGTTGTCACGTTATTTATTATTATTTTTACAAATCATATTCTTTAAAATCATGCAAATTGATGACTCATTTTTTTTATACAAAATATTATTCTCTCATTTGTTTTTTCTTCACATCCTTACGATTATGCAATTCAATGACTATTTTTTTTCATTGTCTTTTTACATAGTATCACATTAGGTTCTTTAAGATTACCAAAGTTGTATGTTAGTTTTTTTTTTTTCATTAATTTTCAGCCACATCACAACATTTTAAATCATATAAAATGGTTATTATATATTTTCAATACAAAAATCGGTATTATTATGTCATTCTTATTATTTAAAAAAGTCTTCAAATCAATTTTTCATCCAAAATGCATAAGGGCAAATTTATAATTATTGTTGTCTATATAGACAAATCAATAACTCATTATATTACAAAAGTTTATATTATCATGTCATTTTATCATTATCTAAAATCATGTAAATCAATGATTCATTTCATCAATACAAATGTTTATATTTTCACCCTCCCATTACTTTTCACATCACATCTTTTAAATCACACAAATTAATGACTCTTTTTTTTAATTAGAAAACTTTATTTTTCTTGTTACCTTCTCATTAAAGTGTTATTTAAAATTAAGTCTTTAAACAACTTTCTCATCAAAATGCATATAAATTTGTAATTCTTTAAACCTATTTACTACAATAAATGCCCAATTTACTTCATCTAATTAAATTGAGATCTTATTTAATTTAAGAAATGATATTATCATACTGCTAATTGATTTTATGTACATACATGTAGGAATTAAGTGGGAATGTGAATAATTTTCTCACTTTGGTAGGCCTCAGAGCATATGATTTGAAAGTAGAAAATATATATTTTCTCAAGGAAGTATATGGACAACAAATGAACTTGGGTTTCACATTCATTAAGTTGAAGAATTTGTATAGGATGACGTGTCTTTTTGTGGGTCCCAAAAATTCATTAGCGCTCAAAAACCTTAGATGGTTAAAAATCTCAGAATGTGAAAAATTGGAAATTGTTTTCTCCGTTGCTGTTATAAGATATTTACCACAATTGAAAAGTCTAATAATAGAACAATGCGAAGAGTTGAAACAGATCATTGAAGATGACTTGGAGAATCAAAAGACTTCAAATTCCTTGTCTTCAGAAACATGCTTCCCAAAGCTAGAAGTACTTTATGTAGCAAAGTGCAACAAGTTGAAAAGTGTCTTTCCAGACTCCATATGTAAAAAGCTTCCTGAGTTAAAGCTGCTGATAATAATAGTAGCAGATGAGCTAGAGGAAATATTCAAAAGTGAAGGTCATCACAAAGTTGAAATTCCAAATCTGAAAGTTGTAACATTTTACAAACTACCAAGCCTCTGCGATTCCCAGGGAATTCCATTTCAGGCTGTTAAAAGTCGTTTTGTACAGGATTGTCAAAAACTCTCGCTCACTTCAGCATTTACACACCACACTTTTAGTGACATCATTCGTTTATGTTTCAACTCCGGTACACCCAGTTGTTTTCTAAACTATTACATGTTCGCTGTAAATATTACATATGCTTGATTCTAATGATGTTTTTCTATGATGATATTTAGAGATACATGATGAAGCCTATACATTTTCGATGAGTCTATTTAAAAAGTTACAACAAGAGTCTGAAGGCCACCATACTAGTAATGAGAATCCAAGTGCAGATTTTGCAGCATCAGAATTCGAGTTGACTTCTTCACAGGTCAATACCAATCTATATATTCTATCCACAAATGAATACAATTATCACCATGACATTCATTGTCTTTGAATCAAACATGCTTATTTTTGTGCAGATCAAAATGAAACCTGTTAACAATGAAAAGAGGAAGAAGAGAAACAACCACTCTAGGATTTCATAACATAGAATGAACCACACTTAAGTTAATAGGGTTACAATGAGTATATACAAAAGAATAGAAATGTCTAAAATACCCTTACTACTAATATATAATAACATTATCTAACAACTCCCATCAAACTCACGATGCATTAACATGGAGCATCGAGAGTTTGTCAACTAGAAAATGGAAACGTTTAATAGAATGCATCTTTGTGAACAAATCAGCAATCTGTAAAGAAGAAGAGACAAATGGTAGAGTAATGGTTCCATGTTGAAGATGATGACGAGTAAGATGACAACCAATCTCAATGTGTTTGGTGCGTTCATGAAAGACCGAGTTGTGAGCAATTTGAATAGCACTCTTGTTATCGCAGTGCATCGGAGTTGGCTCAGAAAAAGAGATACCTATATCAGACAAAAGCCAACGCAACCAAATTATTTCAGCGGTAGTGGATGCCATATCACGATACTCAGCTTCTGTAGAGGAGCGAGAGACAATGTCTTGTTTCTTACACTTCTAAGAAATAAGAGAGTCTCCAAGAAAGATACAAAATTCTGTGGTGGATTTATGATCAGTGGTGTCACCAGCCAATTCAACATCATAATAAGCGCGTAACTCCAATGAGGATGACGATGAAAAGAGAAGGCTTTGAAATTGAGTTCCTCGTAGATAACGAAGAATCCGAAGAACTGTTGCCCAATGTACTGTAGTGGGAGACACAACAAACTGACCAATAACATGAACATCATAAGCAATGTCAGGTCTGGTAATCGTAAGATACACTAAGCTGCCAACCAAAGTACGATACAAAGTGGAATCTGGTAAAGGAACACCATCCGAGGGAGCATATTTCACATTCAACTCAAGAGGAGTATATGCCGCTCTAGTATCAGAAAGACGAGTCTGATCAAGAATGTTGGCAATGTACTTGGAATGAGAAAGAAGGTAGCCTCTAGGAGAGTAGGCAACTTCAATCCCCAAGAAATAGCGAAGAGTTCCCAAGTCCTTCATCTCAAACTGTTTGGCTAACTGCAATTTCAACTCATTGATTCCACTAACATCATCACCTGTAATAATCATATCATCAACATATAGGGAAAGTATAATGCGACCATAAGTGGTGGACCTTATAAACAATGCAAAATCATGTTCACTAGAGCGAAAACCAAGAAAAGTGATTACAGTAGAGAATTTTTCAAACCAAGCTCGAGGAGCCTGTTTAAGACCATATAGAGTCTTTGTAACTTACATATTTCCCCTTGATTATGAGAAACTCCTTGTGGAGGGACCATATAGACTTCTTCATGAATCTCACCATTTAAAAAAAGCATTTTTGACATCCATTTGGGAAATATGACATTGACGAATAGATGCAACTGCAATAAGAGTACCAATAGTGGTCATCTTAGCTACAAGAGCAAAAGTTTTTTCATAATTCATACCATATTGTTGAGAGAAACCCTTAGCAACAAGACGTGCTTTGTAGCGCTCAACTGACCCATCAAACTTAGTTTTGATCTTGTATACCCAACGAGACCCAATAGCACGTTTTCCAGGAGGAAGAGGTACTAATTCCCAAGTGTTGGTTTTATGTAATGCATATAGTTATTCTGCCATAGCATGCTACCAAAGAGGATCAAGAACAACCTCTTTATAGGAAGAGGGCTCAAACAAACTGTGAATAGAGGTTAAGAAAGAAGAAAATGAAGCTGAGTAAGTGGAATAGACAAAATCAGGTAATTGAATAGACTTACGTTGACGAGAGGGGTAACGAGGAGGATCAACAATTGCAGGAGGTGGTTGGACAGCTGGGGGGACAAGAGGGATGTCATCATGTGGAGTAGTATTATTTGTCCTGCAATTCTCAATATTACAATCACTAGAAGCGCTATCATTAGGACCAAACGAATCAATATGAGTTAGTTCAAAACTCTTAGTAATCTGAGAATTAGAGGAAATAGAGTAAAAATGGATGTGCTCAAGAAAAACAACATTACGAGATACATAAAGTTTTCTTGCATGAGGATCATAACAACGATAACCCTTTTGACCATCCCCATAACCAAGAAAAACACACATGGCTGAACGAGAAGACAACTTACTACGCTCTACTTGAGGGCGAAGAACAAAACAAGTAGAACCAAAAACTTTTGAACAATAGTAGTCAGGGGTAGAAGCATACAATTTTTCAAAGGGAGACAAACCTGATATGATAGAGGATGGAATTCTATTAATAGCATGAACAACAGTAAGAACTGTTTCTCCCCAAAACTCACTAGGAACTGAAGCGGACAACAAAAGGGAACGAGCAGTCTCTACAATGTGACAGTGTTTCCTTTCAACAACTCCATTTTGTTGAGGAGTGTCAGTACAAGATGTTTGGTGGAGGGTGTCATCATAAGCAAGTAATTCAGAAAATTTATTAGAGGTATATTCACCACCTAAATCACAACGAAAACACTTTATAACATAATTATGTTGAGTTTTGACCATTACACAAAATATATGATAAATGTCAAAAAATTCAGACCAAATTTTCATAAGATAAACCCAAAAATAACGAGTGTAATCATCAATAAACGAAACATAATATCTAGATCCACCTTTGATGAGAACTGGTGATGGACCCCAAACATCAGAGTGAACTAAATCAAAAGGCGCATATGAAACAGAAACACTTTTACTAAATGGTAAAGCTGGAAATTTAACAAGTTTACAACCACAACAATTTGAGATATCACAGGTTTGTAACTTTCCTAAGGCTCCAGTAGAAGCCAAATATTTTAATCTAGAAGCAGAAACATGTCCAAGGCGAGATTACCATAAATAAAAACTAGAAGATAAGGAATTCAAGCGAAAACTAGATAATAAGTCAGCAGCAGTAGTTGTTGAGGCTGCAGTATCTGGGAGTCGTAGGTCATCCAAAACATAAAGTCTCCCCTGTCTATGGCATATCCCAATCAGCCTCCCGGAATGTGGATCTTGCACACAACAAGAAGTGGAAGAAAACATAACCGAATAACCGAAATCACATATTTGACTAACAGAAGCAATTCAAAGTAAGATTAGGAATATAATAAACATTAGAAAGAGACAATTTAGGTGTGGAGACAGAACCAATGCCTGCTAGTGGCATAGAAGTGCCATCAGCAGTCATAACCGACACAGACGAGGCAGGTTTCACAGACACAAAAGATTTATCATCGTATGTCATATGATGAGATGCTCCAGAATCAAGAATCCATATGGAAGGAGATATACCTGACATACCAGAGGAGTTCAAACCTTTAGAAGAGGTGGCAGACATGGCATGTGATTGAGTGGCAAGAAGTCTTTGAAGTTGTTCTGCAATATCAGATATTTGGGAAGCACTCTCAGATGAGTATACAGAACCAGAACTAGAGTCAATGGTAGGAGGAGCAGAAGCAACAACATTGGACGATGGCCCCCTAAAATTCTTCTTATGTGTTCTCCCCAATTTCGGACAACGTGCTTTCCAATGACCTTTTTCTTTGCGATATATCTGACATACCAGAGGAGTTCAAACCTTTAGAAGAGGTGGTAGATATGGCATATGATCGAGTGGCAAGAAGTCTTTGAAGTTGTTCTACAATATCAAATATTTGGGAAGCAGTCTCAAATGAGTATACAGAACCAGAACTAGAGCCAATGGTAGGAGGAGCAGAAGCAACAACATTGGACGATGGTCACCTAAAATTCTTCTTATGTGTTCTCCCCAATTTCAGACAATAAGCTTTCCAATGACCTTTTTCTTTGCAAAATGCACATTCATCATTACCAAGCCCAACTCTCCCTTGAGATGTTTTTTTTTCTAAACAGGAGCAACAAAAACAGATGGAGGAGTTGAGAGAATTCCCTTATCTAACACACCAGAATGAGTCTTAAGTGTGATTTTTTCTGCCAACAATTCACTAACTACTAATTCAACATTAGGAAGGGGGGAACGATGCAAAATACCCCCACGAAGGCCCTCAAAATCATCACGAAGAGCCATCAGAACCAAACCAGAAATTGCTCATTTCTTTGATCAATGTATGCTTTGACAACTTTCAACTCAGGTGATTCCATAAGAGCCAATTGATCCCACAGATTAGTCATTTCCGAATAGAATTCCTAAATGATCATATTGTTCTGCTTAAGGGCTCTAATATCACTTTCCAACTGATAACGTTTTGCAAAGTTAAAATGAACATACAAACGTTTCAAGTGATCCCGAATCTCTTTAGCAGTATCATATTTTGCTAGTTGTACTCCTATAGACAACTCAACAGAATTATTAATCCAAGTAACAGAATTATTAAACTTTCCATGTTTTCAGATATTTTGCATATTGAGTTTCATCCTTTTTATCTGTAGGCTTAATAGAAGTTTCATCAACAAAACCCCACATATCTTTTCCAATCAAAAAATTTTTCATCACATAACTCCAATAAGAGTAATTTTTTCCATTGAGGTGAACACTAACAGCTTGAAGAGAATCATCCTTAGCACCATCCATAACAAATAATGATAGGAAAATACGACAAACACAATCATTGAGACAAAATAAATTAGGGATAAACTGATGCTGTGCGAGCACGATTTCTCCCCCTCCAGATGTTGTTTTTTCGATCCAACCGTTGAAGACAAAGAACTGAATATTGCGAATCTGCTGTTCAAAAATCAGCCCGATCCAACGGTTGACGAATGCGCAATCGATGTTTTTCAGAAACTGATTTAACAAAATCGGGAATAGGGTTACTCTTCTTTTTTCTCTTTTGGTGGTTGTCTTTTCTATCAAAACAGTCTCTCTCTTCTTTACAGTAGATCCCAACATCAACCAAAGCTCTGATACCATGTTAACAATGAAAAGAGGAAGAAGAGAAAGAACCACTCTAGGGTTTCATAACATAGAATGAATCAAACTTAAGTTAATAGGGTTACAATGAGTATATATATATATATATAAGAGAATAGAGATGTCTAAAATACCCTTACTACTAATATATAATAACATTATCTAACAAAACCAACACCAGAGACCCAAAATGAATTTGTTGAAAATGTTCTCGGCTTAGAGATTCCATCAGTAACAATATTACCAACAAATTCTCAAGTAATTTGTTGACCATGTCAAATTCCCTTGGATACTCCTCTCCATAATATTCATTCATTAGTCTAGGGCCTTACTTAAAAATGGATGTAATTAATAATTTAATATCATTAATGCATCTCTTCTTGTTACAGGAGTTGATGAATAAAAAATCAATGGATGAACAATGTTTGATGAACCAACAACATCCACTTGGAGAAATTGACACTACCGTCCAACATTCCCACGGAAATAATGTAATATATAGTACCACCTCATTGTGCATATAAAGTTAAAATGCAAATATTAACAATTTATAGAAGTTGATATTGTTTAATTATTTTAATATGTGTAGGAATATGGTGATGGGAAAATAGCCATACCTTCTTTTTCAATTTCCAATACAGAGCCGCATACCATAGAAGATGTTGATCTTGAAGACTCTCAGAAAACAACTCAGACTAATAATAATCAAGGTGAAGTTTTGTTTGATTAATTTTCTTTTCCTATGTTTTTCCTCATCACCCTTTTGTTGTTGAACTCTTTACTTTTCCACATGTTGTTTAGTTTCTCTAAATGATGAAGCTTTCAAGAAAGTAAGCTCAAATATTGAGGAACAATTTCCTAAGGCTGATGAAATAATAGTTTCCAAATCTAAACCATCTCCTATTGCATCTCAGCTTCCTTCAATGCCTTCAAAAGGTATTTAATTGCTTCATTTTATTTTTAATTATTTTTCTTGTTTTCAAATAGGCATAATGATTCTTTCCTATAATTTCAGGGGACCCTTCTCAAATAATGGAAGACTTAAGTACTCATTCTCTTGTCATGAGGGAGCTTGAGCAACTAGTCTCCATGAAGCATTTGGCTTATGAGAACTTATCTTTGTTGACTGATTTCCTAGTAAAGCACCCTTCTGTTCGTTTAAAGGACCCTTCACTGAGAAATAGATACAAGGGTTGTGCCTACAATTTACTAGCTGAGCTATTAAAGTTTCTCCAAACCCATAGTGTGTTAGATGCATCAGGGTCATTCCATTCTGAATTTGTGGAGCTGTTACTAGATGCACGCAACTTTGGTTTTGATAAGGATTGGTTGGATGGTGTTGAGAAGCGCGCTTTGTTTCCTGAATTACAAGTATCTCAAGAAGCGTTGCAAAAATGATATTTATGTGCTCCAATTGTCTATTAGACTAAATATATTTATGTGTACATCTATTCCTTCATTGTTATGTTTTTCATTGTGTGAGCTTTTATCCTTCTATATATTGTCTAATCGTTGGGTATAATGTTTCTTCATTTGTTATCTAAAATGAACTAAATTGTTTTATTATGTCGTGTTTTTAAAAATAATATTGATTGTTGTATGTCACATTGATGAAGTTATTTTGCTAAATTTTAGTCTTTGTGTAGGTAGTTTAGTTGATGAACTTTGGAACGTTGAAGAAGATGTATTAAGATGGAGAATTCAAATTCAAACCTTAAAAATTATCATAACCACTAATTTCTAACATTTGTCCATAAAATTTTTTTGCTAAATTTTACTTGCAATTTGATTGGAGAATCATATTCTATGGTACTTTTTGCTATGTGTTTTGGTGCCAATTATTTTAAATGAATTGAAAAATGGAAAAACAGAAAATGAAGGAATAAGCTTGAAATTAATTGACATAAAATAAGAAATAAAAACATTGAACATCACTAGCAACCAATTTTATTCATCTAGTTTTATTCTTTTCCCAATTAAAATAGTAGACTCAAATTTTATTGTAACACTTAATATTTTTGCTTCTTTACACTTCAACTAGTAAAATACTCGTATTTCTGTACGGGTACTGTGTTATTACTTTATTTTTCTCTTAAGTAATAATTAAAAAAATCAAATAAAAAATAACTCTTCTTTATGGTGTAGATAAAAGGATTTAATTTATTTGAATTATTAATGTTTAAATAAAATTAAAAATAATAATGAGTTGTAGTATTTTATTTTTGTGCATTTTCAAGAAAAATATATTTGATCACTAATACACTAGATATTTCAATTGATATTTTGTATATATCTTAAATATTTAATTATAACAAATATTTATTCAGTAGTATTTTTATGTATCAATTATGCGTGTTTTATTTAATAAATTTCAAAAGTTTAAATAAAAATGAGTTTAAAAATTTTGGTGGTTTTTGAAATATTCCTTATTTCAAAAATTTCAAATTCTTCAAATTTTTTGAAAATAGTAGGAAAAGAAAAAGTATTTGTCGTGTGTTACTCTTTGAACCCTAACAATAGAAGAAGGAAGAAGAACCTAATCGCCCATTCTGTATTCTATTCTGTATGTCAAGGAAGGAATCTGTGCGTTTCTTAGCTTACTATCATCACTCAATCTACTTTACTTGTTCTATTAATATCTATATTCTTCTTCTCATCTTCCTACTTTACTTTTTCTCTTTTTCTACCATAAATTTATTATTCCATTCAACATTATTTCCCTTATTCTCTTTCTGCTACTTCATTCAACTAACTGCAAATTTCTTCATACCACTTCACCATTCTCTCAAAATCAGGTAAATACAATTCAACACACAATCTCATTATTTTTTTTATTTTATTTTATTGTTTACTTCTGTTTAATTTTTAGACTAGTCAACGTTTTAACATTAGTTAATTGATTCATGCTTATTCTATTTTTCTCGATTCACTAGCATTGTAGTTATATATATCTAACATAACCTTAAAAGTTCTGATGAAATTCAAGGAACAATTAGAAAGGTTGAAGATAGCTCTTCTTGAGATATCAAGGAATAATAATGTTGAATTACAAAGAAAGGAGGATGAATGGCCTCTCTCAATATATATATATATAGCAGAACAAATACACTAAGCAAGTAAACAAAAATAAGATAACTAACATAATCTTCTCATAACAGAAAAACAGAAAGTTATGAAGAGAGGATAATACAAAATAGATGGGAGTCCAACCGAAACTGCCATATCTGACCACCAAAAAGCATGTATACTGGCGGTTGAGATTGGTTTATTGGATTGTCGGTTTCAATTTTTAGTTACATATGAGTGGAGAAGGCCGGCTTCGAGCTCTAAAAAGAAACCCATCGGTGTCTGAAACCAATCGAAAATCTAGGTAGGTAATGCCAGACAGTGATGCATTGTGGCCAACCTCGAAAACCGAAATAGTGGGTTGTGAGATACCGCGATTACCTCTATTTTTGAGATAAATTACATGAATAATACTATATAAACATGAAAAATTAAACAATGTTTCAAACTCATAAACATGAAAAATTAAACAATGTTTCAAACTCATAAACATTCATAAATAGTAATAAAAAACCTCTAATCTTAATCAAAACATTCATTTAAATACTAAATATCATTATCTTCTTCAACATAGAGTAATAAAATAACAAAATACTAAAATGCATGTGTAAAATATGTTTTCTGTATTTCTCATGTGTCTCAAACAAGATCACACATCTTCTATTTATAATAAGGTTACAATAATTACATTCAAATACTAGAAACTAGTATTTGACTAGGAGTTCTACCAATGAACCTAGGAAACTATAAGGTCAAAGAATAATAAATCATGCTTTAAATTCTAACACTCCTCCTTAAGCTGGAGCATACATATCATATGCACCAAACATGTTACATATAGATTCAACTCTAGGACCCCTAAGTGGCTTAGTGAACATGTCAACTAATTGATCATTTGAACCAACAAAATTAGTTGGGATTTCTCCAGAAAGAACTTTGTTTCTTAAAAAATGACAATCGATTTCTATGTGCTTCGTTCTCTCATGGAAGACCATATTGAAAGCAATATGAAGTGCAGCTTGGTTATCACAAATTAGTTTCATTACGAAAGAGATGGAAGCGACGACGAAACAAATTATGCAGCATGTTAAAGAATTTTCCCGTGCGTTGTCGGATCTCTTACGACACAAAGGCCACTGATGACTGGGGGTGAGTGATGCGGCGTGGCGAGCGAAGATGAATTTCATCATGCAGCGGCGACTATTAATTCTAATCCTAAGGAAAAAAAAACTATTTATTGATCTAGTTTGTTGGTATGGTTTTCTAGGTTGTTTGATAAACCATGATATGAGTTTTGTATTATGTTACAATGAGGTGAAGTTTGTTTTAATTGGTGATTGGTTTATAAGTATGATTATTTATATTTTTTTTAATATGTGTGTTGCAAAACAATTTTAGGAACATGGCCAATAGATTAAAAATATGAAAGTTTAGCATAAGAGTTTCTTTTGCAGAAAAACTAAACTGTAATTTTTTTTTTTATACAAAAGGAAGCAATAATAATAATAAGAAAATAAGAGGAGGATAAGAACATAGATACTTATTGCTGAATTGGTTTTGCTGGATTGATGTTATCAAAGTTCAAATTGTCTACTCATCCATATTTTTGCCTATTATTCTCTCTGCTTTTTTTTTTACTCAATCGTCGTCCTCACTTTTTCTCCTCTTGGTGTCGATTATTTATACTTTTTGGGTGTAGGTTACAAAAGACATCCAATTTCTTTTTATTCAATTGATCACCATTATATTGACTTTTATTACCATCAATCAATTTCTTTTCACTTTCATTTCTTTTTTATTCAATTGGTCATCATTATACTGATTTTTATTATCTTCAATTCATTTATTTTTTGTTTCTTTTCATTCAATTGATCATTATTATACAAATTTTTATTACCATCAATTCTTTTCAGTTTCTTTTCATTCAATTATATACTTTTTTCTTTCTTTCTTATGTTTTAGAAAAGAGTGAAATGTCTGAACAAGAATTAGAGGCAAACAAGAACCAGAAACACCCATGATTGTCTAAAGTTTAAAGCCCTAATTATTTATTATATTTTTCTCATTTTTTATATTAAGTCTAAAAAAATAGCGGACAAAATTCGGACCATGATATCAAACTACGTCCAATAAGGACACAATACCTAGAAGTGGATCTTCTATCTGATGGTGACTATGTCCAATCAGCATCAAAATAGGCAACAACTTAAGTGTTACCCTTGTCTTCATATAGTAATCCTTTGCGTGGTGCATTCTTCATGTTCCTAAGAATACGAATCACAACATTTCAGTGACTATCACGTGGAACATTCAAAAGTTGACTGACTATACTTACAACAAATGTAATATCAGATCTAGTTACTGTAAGATAATTAAGTTTGCCAACAAGTCGTCGATATCTACCAGGGTCTTGCAATGGCTCCCCTATCCTGATAAGAGCTTGACATTTAGATCCATAGGAGTATCACGCGAGCGACAATCAAGCATTCATGTTTCTTCAAGTATATCAAGGGCATATTTTCGCTGAGTAATTGTTATATTTGTCTTAGATTGATCAACCTCAATCCCCAAAAAATATTTTAGCAACCCTAAATCTTTAGTCTAAAAGTTTTGAGACAAATGTTGTTTGAGCTAATAAATGCCAACCTAATCATTACTTGTGATGATGATGTTATCAACATAGACAAGCAAGTAGATGTAAGTGGTTGGTGAAGAGTGCAAGAAGAAAACTAGGTAATTAGATTCACATCTAGTCATACCGTACTTCTAGAGCACGGTACTAAACGTCCCAAACCAAGCACGGGGTGATTGTTTCAGGACATATAGAGATTGACATAATTGACATACCAAGTGAGAGGTACCGCTAATAGTGAAGTCTGATGGTTGTGTCATATACACCTCCTCTTGTAACTCTCCACGCAATAAGGCATTGCCAAATTAATGGAGTGGTTAATGATGAATAGTAGCTATGACAAGAAAAAGTCGAAGGTATGCAATTTTGGCAACCGGAGAAAAGGTATCTCATAGTCAAGGCCGAAGTTTTATGTGTATCCTTTTATCATGAGATGAGCTTTTAAGTGATCAATCTTTCCTTCAAACCCAACTTTTACTGTATAGACCCAACGAAACCCTACTATAAGGTAAATGTACTAAGTAACATGTCCCATTGGAGTGCAAAGCAGTCATTTCATCTATCATTGCTTGTCGCCAGCCAGGATCAGATATAGTTTCACCTGTAGTTTTCAGAATATACACAGAATCCAAGGAAGCCACAAAAGCATACTAGGATGTAGATAATTGATTATAATTCTAATGACAAGCATATATAGGATTAGGATTTCGAGATGACCTTTGACCTTTACGCAGAGCAATGGGTAACTCTGGTGTAGGATGCAGAGAGTGCAAGTCAGGTAGAATAGTGGACGAGTCTTGAGGAGCGGATGAGCCTCCGTTGGTAGGTGTGTAGGGCGGTGCTATAGACATGGGTGGGTGCAATGGGGAGATTAAGGACCTCTAGAGAGAGAGATTGTGACTAACTAGAACCATTGAATTGTTATGCAGTAGAGAGAAAGAAAGGGTGAATCTCAAAGAAACCGGTTTCGCCAGAGACAAAGTATCGTCGAATATCTAGGGAATAACACTGACAACCTTCCTTTAGACGAGAGTAGCCAAGAAAAAGACATTTAAGGGATTTTGGAGCCAACTTATCTTTCCTTGGAGTAAGGTCATGAACAAAACATGTGCACCCGAGGATGTGAAGTGGTAGGGTATAAAAATATTGTTAAGGAAACAAAATATAATGTGATACCTTGTTTTTCAAGTACAGAGGAAAGCATGCGGTTGATTAAGTAGCAAGATCTGAGAATTGCATCTCCCCAAAATGAGGAGGTACATTATTGTGACTGATTTGGCGAAGCCATACGTAGAGAAATTGATTAATAGGGCATTGGCAGAATCAAGTTATATATGTTGCTTCACGTGCATTGCTAAGGATTTCGAAGAAGAAAAAGCTAGGTTGGTACCTGAAAGGAAAACTATTAAGGAACGTGTTGACGTGGCAACCAATAGAGGAGAATATATTGAAAGTAATGTTGTTTCTTGGGAAGAAGAAGCTGATAAGCTCATTCAAGAAGACACCAAAACAAAACAAAAATGTTGTTTTGGATTTTGTCCTCATTGTATATGGCGATATATAAGGGGAAAGGAACTAGCAAATAAAAAGGATCGTATTAAAGAATTAATGAAAACTGGAAAGGAATTTTCAATTGGACTCCCTGCTCGTCTTCCAGGTGTTGAAAGCAATCAACCTCAACTCTATATTTCTTTTAAAAGCAGAGAATCCATATACGATGAGCTTTTGGATGCACTTAAAGATGACAACAATTATATAATCGGGTTGCAAGGAATGGGGGGCACAGGAAAAACAACATTAGCCATAAAAGTGGGTAACGAACTTGAGCAATCCAAACAATTTACCAAAGCCATCATTACGACAGTGTCAAATTCTCCTGATATTAAAAAGATTCAAGATGATATTGCTGGACCCTTGGGATTGAAATTGAATGACGATAGTGAATCAGACCGACCCAAAAAACTATGGAAAAGATTGACTCAAGGTGAGAAGATTCTTCTAATATTGGATGATGTGTGGGGAGATCTCGATTTTAAGGAAATAGGTATTCCATATAGTGACAATAACAAAGGTTGCAGAGTTCTTGTAACCACACGCCAAATATCGGTATGCAACAGAATGGGATGCAATAAGACAATACAACTGGAGCTTTTAACTGAAGAAGATGCATGGAACATGTTCAAAAGGCATGCTGGTCTATGCAGCAATTCATCCAAAAGTTTGCTCGGTAAGGCTCATAAAATTGCAAATGAATGCAAAAGATTACCAATTGCAATTGCTGCTATTGCCAGTAGTTTGAAAGGAGAACAACGTCCGGAAGAGTGGGATGCCGCCTTAAAATCCTTGCAGAAACATATGTCCATGCGCGGTGGTGATGATGGTGATGAACTAGATAAAATTTATAAATGCTTGAAGTTTAGTTACGATAATATGAAGAATGAAAAGGCCAAGAGACTATTCCTGTTGTGTTCTGTATTTCAAGAAGATGAAAATATTCCTATAGAAAGGTTAACCAGATTTGGCATAGGAGCAGGAATTTTTGGTGAAGATTATGATAGCTACGAAGATGCACGAAGTCAAGTAGTTATATCCAAAAATAAACTGTTAGATTCTTGTTTATTATTGAAAGCCAATCAAGAAGAGAGTGTGAAAATGCACGACTTGGTTCGTGATGCTGCCCAAAGAATAGCAAAGAAAAAGATTCAAACAATAAATATTTCTAATAAAAATGAAAAGGCATTGGTTGAAAGGGAAAATAATATTAAATATTTGTTATGCCAAGGCAAGTTAATGGACGTTCTTTCTTGCAAGTTTGGTGGTTATGAGCTTGAAATTCTAATTGTCTACATGCATGAGGATGGAGGTTGGGACAATGTGAATGTAGAATTCCCAAATACATTTTTTGGAAATAATACAGGCCTTCGTGTTTTTCATATATTGTTTGATTTTAATTTTTATAAACCAACTTTACCATTCATACAATCAATCCAGTCGTTGAAGAATATTCGATCATTTCTTTTTGAGAATGTCAATTTGGGTGACATCTCTATTTTGGGAAACATGCATAGTCTTGAGACACTTGATTTGGTTAGTTGTAAAATTAATGAATTGCCACATGGAATTACAAAACTAGAGAAGCTAAGATTGTTGAATTTGGACTCTTGTGAAATTCTAAGGAATAATCCATTTGAAGTGATTAAAGGATGCTCATTACTTGAAGAGTTGTATTTCTTATACAGTTTTAATATTTTTTGCCAAGAAATAAGTTTTCCTAAATTGAAAATTTTTCATATCAAGGATAATTTTACATCAAGGCATTCACCATTAATTAAGTGTGTGTCTGTTATATATTTTGAAAGGGTTCTATCTGAATCAACCCTCAAGTACTGTATGCAAACAGCTGAGGTTCTTCAACTAAGAAGAATCGAAAAGGGATGGAGAAATCTCATGCCTGAGATTGTTCCTGTAGATCAAGGTATGAATAATTTAGTTGAGCTTCTTTTACATTGGATTTCACAATTACAATTCCTTATTGACACTAAGCTATGTGATTCTCAAGTACCAAATGTGTACTCCAAATTGGTTATACTAGATCTTTATAAATTAGAAAATTTGGAAGAATTGTGCAATGGTCATGTTTCCTTTGACTCTTTTGGGAGTTTAGAGAAGCTATCGATCAAGGCTTGTGAACATTTGCAAAGCTTATTTAAGTGCAATCTTAACCTTTGCAATCTAAAGAGCATTTTATTGGAGGAATGTCCGATGTTGATCTCCTTATTTCAACAGAAAAGTTCTCGTAGTCTAGTGTTGTTGGAGAAGTTGGAATTAATTGACTGCAAAAGACTTGAATACATAATAATAAATGAAAGAAAATGGGAGGAATCAAGTGATGATGATAATGATAGCATGAGTCGTGGATCATTGTTTCCAAAATTGAAAGTTCTTTATATTGAAAAGTGTCCTAATTTTGAATTAATACTTCTATTTCTCTCTGCTCATGATCTTCCGGCACTAGAATCTATCACAATGCAAAGTTGTGATAAGTTGAAATACATATTTGGCCAAAATGTCAAACTTGATTCCCTAAATCAAATGAAGCTTGGTAGTTTACCAAATTTTATCGATATTTTCCCCCAAATTTTTTCGTCTATTAAGGAGCCATCTTCCATTTCTAGAGACACTTCCAAGTCACAAACACAATCACTTCCTATCAAAGGCAATATATTTTCATGGATAAGTACTGCATGTACTAAAATACCGCCAACTTCTGACGATGAACAGCAGGATTGCTTAATATCATCGGTAACCCTCTCACCTTCTTTCATGCTATCTTTTGCTGCTTAATTTATAACAAACTTTTTATTCTTATTTTTTATTAGATATTCATTACATCTGTGCATATTAACAATCTTAAATATAAAGTCTACTATTACTATAATAATGAATCACCTATTACGAATAAGTAATAATAATACAATATAATGTGTATATTTTTAGTGTCAATAGTATTAGAAATTAAATACTATTTTATAAAGTAAAAAACTTGATGCATTAAATTAATTATAGATAATGTAAGCCACTCTTTAAGACTTGTATAAGAGAAAATTTCGTATAAAAATGATATATTTACATTTTCTTTAGTTTTATTTTCGCACACTATGAGATTGTTTAACTTCCTTTTTAATTGGTTTACATTATAGGAATCAAGTTCATATTGCCTCAACTATAACATATGGGAACATGTTCAATGTTTTTCAAGACAATCACAAATCTTGTGCAATATTAAAGATATTCAACTGACTAATATTGCGAAGATAAAATCAGTATTTATCTTGTTTATTGTTCCAAGAATGTTGCTGGAAACATTGACAATTGAGAATTGTGATGAATTGAAGCACATCATAATAGACACTGAAGATCATGACAGTTGTAATAATAATTTGGGCAATGTCTTACCGAAATTGAAAAATCTCAATGTTAGAAATTGTGTGGAATTGGAATACATATTTGGACATTATGTTGATGATCATCAAAACCACATTGAGATTCACATTCATCTTCCAGCATTGGAATGTCTCGTGCTTCAGAATCTGCCAAGTTTAGCCGCCATGTGTTCCAAACAATATCACATAACATTTCCACCTTTGAAAGAACTTGAATTCCAAAAATGTGATGATGTTGCTTTCAAATCTATTGGCGATTTCTTAACTCATCATTCGATTACAAGATCTGTAGACCGTACAACCATGAAGGTATCGCTGTTTCCATATATCTTTGTTGTTTGTGAAATTAGTCAATGATTTAAATCTTACTTGCACAAATGACATAAAAACTAATAGCCCTATCAATTACTTAAATCTGTCACTAGCATCCAGCCTTGGTGGCTTAATGCATGATGGTTAACACAAAGTATTCTATATTACTGGCTAATTTGTTAAACTATGTAACTTTTGCAAAAGTGTGAGCACCAACATTATTTTCATATAAAAACAATCGAACCAAGAAATTATTCATTCCTAACTAACTTAACTATTAATTATTTAATGTACAAAATTGATATTATTTTTTATTTATAAATAAAATAATGGATGACGGCCAAAGAATAATTTTATAAAGCTTTTGGTAAAAGGAAATTGTATTGTGTCTGTTAACTTTGTTTAATTTTAGAAATGTTTTTTTATTGAATTTTAGAAACGTTATTATCATAGTGGTAATTTATTTAATGTACGTAAATGTAGGAGTTGAGTGGGAACGTGGAGTATTTTCAGAAATTGGAAATACTTGATTTAAGTGACTCCAAAATAGAATATATCTTTTGGCTCGATGAAATAGATGGACAAGAAATGAATACAGGGTTGACATATATTAGCTTATATAATATGTCTGGTATGACATGTCCTTTTGTGGGTCCCAAAAACTATATTTTCCTCAAAAGTCTTACACAGTTAGTTATAATGCATTGTAAAAAATTGGAAATTGTTTTCTCCACATCTGTATCAAGATGCCTACCACAACTGCAATATTTAACAATAAAAGAATGCAAAGAGTTGAAGCATATTATTGAAGATGATTTGGAGAATAAAAAGTCCTCAAAGTTTCCGTCTACAAACCCATGCTTCCCAAAGTTAGAAGTGCTTTATGTAGTAAACTGCAACAACTTGAAATGTATCTGTCCAAGCTCCATGTGTAAAGACTTTCCTAAATTATATCACATTGATGTTGAAGATTGCGTGCAATTGGAATACATAGTTGGACCCTACAGTGATGATCATCAAAACCACACAGAGATTCACATTCATTTTCTAGCATTGGAATATCTCTATCTTGTCAATCTGCCAAGTTTAGTAGCCATGTGTCCCAAACAATATGGCACAACATTTCCATGTTTGAAACTCCTTAAACTCAATAATTGCTCCAAGGTTGATATTAAATCTATTGGTGATTTCATAACTCGTCATTCGTTAACAAGATCTATGGACGGTGCATCCATGAAGGTATTATCCCTCTTTCCTTATATCTTTGTTTTTTTGTGAAACTATTACATGATCTTAATTGAATAATTGAAGAAAAATGATCAGATATACACACTCACATTACAGTTTAAATGGAATAATACATTATTATGTTTACACCAGCCCATCAATTTTAGGATTATGGAATAAGTGTGAAAGTATGTGTATGATTTGTTGTCTAAACCACATATTGAGTAGTAGTGTATGTTTGTTTTCTTCTTTTGAGATAACTAACTAACTAACTAACGTTTAAGGAAGGGTAATCATGTACTTGGGTCAATTGGTGCTTATCACAATTCCTCTTATCTCATGTGTCTAATTTGAGCTCTATGATACTATTTTGTTACTCTTATTTTAAGTATGCGCTTATTTCCCATTCATTTATTGCAGGAATTGAGTGGGACCATGGAGCATTTTCTCAATGAAGTAAATGAACAGAAGATGAACATAAAGTTAGAAATTATTGAGTTGCATAGTCTGGCTTTGATGACGTCTCTTTTTTTGGGTCCCAAAAACTCTTTTGCTCTCCAAAACCTAACAAACTTATACATAGTGCAATGTGAAAAATTGGAAATAATTTTCTCTAATTCTATTTTAAGATGCCTACCACAATTGCAAAGTCTAATAATAGAAGAATGCAAAGAGTTGAAGCATATCATTGAAGATGATACGGAGAATCAAACGACGTCAAATTCCAATTCCTTGTGTTCAAGAACATGCTTCCCAAAGCTAGAAGCACTTGCTGTAGTAAAGTGCAACAAGTTGAAATCTGTCTTTCCAGTCTCAATATGTAAAGAGCTTCCTGAGTTAAAGGTTCTGATGATAAAAGAAGCAAATGAGCTAGAGGAAATATTCAAAAGTGAATGTGATAATCAGAAAGTGGAGGTTCCAAATCTGAAAATGGTAGCATTTGTTGACCTACCAAGCCTTTGCCAGAACCAAGGAATTCAGTTTCAGGCTGTAGAAAATCGTTTTGTACAGAAATGTCAAAACCTCTCTCTTACTTGTGATTCAACAACCCACAGTAAAATCAAAATCTTTCATATTTTCGATTCCAACTTAGGTACACACTATTATGTGTCTATTTGAACAATTACAAGATATGATTTGCCATATATATTGTTATTAATTAATTTGCTATATCATTTCAAGATGTTAATCTATAATATTTTGCTATATATAGATTATGAAACTATTACAATTTTGGAGAGTCTATTTGAACAATTACAAGAAGAGTATGAAGGCAGTGATACTGGTAGTGAAGGTCCAAGTACAAAAACCACTAAAGATTTTGAAGCTGAGATTGAAGTTGAAGCAGCATCAGAACAAAAGTTGACTTCTTCACAGGTCAATATCAATCTATTTATTCATACCTGAATACAATCACCATGACAATGTCTTTTAATCAAACATGCTATTTATGAAAATGTTCCTATTACAAAAAATCAAAAGTAATTTGCTGGCCATGTAAAATTCGTTAGATATTCCTCTCCAAATATATACTTATTCAATAATGTTCTATTTTCTTAGTTAGCAATGGATGTAATTAATAGCTTAAGATCACTAATGCTTATGTTCTTATTACAGGAGTTTATGAATGAACAATTAATGGATCAACCATGTTTGATGAACCAACAACATCCACTTGGAGAAATTGATACTACCGTAAAACCTTCTCAGGTAAATTATGTAAATATAGTGAAGCTGATATTACAAAGATTATTATTTGAATGTGATAATATCATTGGTAAATATAGGAACAAGATGTTGATGTCATAGACTCTGTGGAAACTACTAAGACTAATAATGATAAAGGTGAAGATTATTTTGATCAATTTTAATTTCTTAAGTTTCCTCATTAGTACCTATCACCATTTTGATTTTGAATTTCAACTATCTTCTCTCTTATCTTTTGTTCAGTTTCTGTAATTGATGATGCTGTCATAAAAGAAAGCTCAATCATTGAAGAACACTTTCCTAAGGATGATGCTACTACAGTTTCAGAATCTAAGCCCTCTCCTAGCAATAGTATTCCTTTGCCTCTTGCATATCAAACTCCTTCAATTCCTTCTGAAGGTATTTTCTCTTTTAATGTTATTTGTAATGATTTTGTTTTAGTTCTCATGAGGCTTAACTTGTCTTTGCTTTATTATGATTAGGGAACCCTTCTCAAATAATGGAAGACTTGAGTTCTCCTTCTCTAGTCACGTGGGAGCTTGAGCAACTAGTCTCCAATAAGCATTTGAATTATGAGAACTTGTCTGTGTTGGCTGATTTCCTTGTTAAAAATCCTTCAGGACTATTAAGGGATACTTCACTAAGTAACAGATACAAGGGTTATGCCTACAACTGTTTAGCTGAGCTATTGAAATTCCTCCAGACTCAAAGTGTATTGGATGTGTTAGGCTCAAGCCACTCTAAATTTGTTGAGTTATTACAAGATGCACGCAGCTTTGGTTTTGATAAGGATTGGTTGGACGGTGTCGAGAGGCGCGCTTTGTTTCCTGAATTGCAAGTATCTCAAGATGCATTTCAAAAACTATTGGATTCTAAGCAACAGGTTACCAAAGAAGTTGAAGTTTTGCGTTTGAAGATAGACATTTTAAGTCAATGTGTGGAAGATCTTAACTATCAATTGACATCATCTGAAGCTGCTTTGGAGAATATCATTCAACAAGAAGCAACTTTAACTGCCCCTATCGGCTACTAGACTATATATTTTTTTCGATGAGAATTTTTTAAAGTTGTGTAATTTTAAAAAGATAATTTAAATTCTTCTATGTAAATTTCATTGTTTGGATGATAAATTTGAAGAACTTTTAAAATAAAGAGATTTTATAAAGTATTTTCTCAAAGTTAAACTTAAAAAATTTTAAATACAATCTTAAAAGTAAAATTTTAAACTTCTCTTTTAATTTTTAAAATGTGAATTTCAAATTGATCCTTCAATTTTTTAAAAATTTACACATTAGAGGACTATCTAATGCAGTCCTAGTTCAAAAGTGGATGTCGTTATTTTTAGTAAACTTTAATATAATAGTGTTCTTTATTTTTTATTATTATAAAATTAAATTTTTATCAAATAAAGGTCCACACTTAATTATTTTTCAAATTAATCCTTATCTCTTGGTAGTGAGACTGTGTGGAGGTGGTACTCCCGAAGATCCTCCAATGGCAGCAACCAAGGAAACATTGAAAGAAGATAAAGACCAGATCGGGGAATATCATATTCAATCCATTACAGCAGAAGAAGAAGTATTAGGAGCTAGAAAACCGGACAACTCTTTTCCTAGTAACTAATTTTCACATTTGCATGTGGATTCTTGGGTTGACTTTAAACTCGTCGTTTGTTGAAACTTCATTTCATGGGTTTGATAATGGGAATTTTGAAGTTGATAGTGAGGAAAATTGTGAGGTTTTACATATAGGAATTATTGAAACTTGCATTCATTTCCTTAAAATTCATTCATTGTGCATGTGTGTGTTGATGATTATAATGTGTTAAGATGTTGAAAAAATGATGGTGGAATATTAGTGGGCTAACTGGTGTTATCTATATTAACAGATATGTCTAAAACAACTCCCTCTAAATATTCTGATTTGGTTTTAACTGAAATTCCTTCTAAAACTTTCCTCTCAACATTTTGTTTAATTCCGTTTGGAACTTCCTTTGATCATTTTATCTTTAATTCTTCCTAAAACTTTCCTCTGAACATTCTATTTAATTATGTCTGGAACTTCCTCTGATCATTCTATGTTTAATTCTACTATAAAAGGGAGAAAGGAAACTCATACCAACAGGACAATGTGTGGCGGCGACACATAAAAGGATGGAACTAATCATTGTGGCGATGAAAAAAAGGGAATTGCGACGTGATGGCGTGGGACACGCAGGTCAAGCAGCGGCGGCGACCAACTACTTGTTTAAGTTTTCTATCCTTGTTTCTTTTTCGTTTAATAAAAAGTAAAGGATAAACAAATAAGAACATGTTCGTTCAAGCAGTGTTCTTTATTTTTTGACTAGTATCTTTTCATGAGTTAAGGAGAATAAATATTTAAATCAAAATATCAATTATTATAAAGAAACATACATAAAAGTGATTGAAAATTCAACCAAGCAATTCATTGCTTTTTGCTCTAAGTGTTTTTTTTGTAAGACTTTTTTTTCCCTCTCCTTTTATATGTGTTATACTCTCTTATTTATAGTTAGAAATTAGGTTAAGTATTTTTAAAAAACAATAACTCTCATTAATACTCATTAAGGTAAATTTTAACATTTTCAAAAATCTACTTTAATTACTTAAGATATGATTTTTAATAATTACAACAAGTCAAATCACAAACTTAATAATTGATTATTTATTGATTTTCGCTTATTTATTTATTTATTTTAAAAGGAATGAAAAGTCCAAAAAAATTATTCTTGTAGATAATAAAAAGAGCGGACAAAATTATGTGTCAACACTCCACTTGAATTTAAAAAAAGTCTTTATGAAATAGCATCAGACGCTAAACAGATGGGTCTTCTGACTTGAATATTTTCATAGTAAGTAAGATTCAAATTCAACAAAAGTGATTTGTAGTCTTGAACTCAATCTCTAATATCAAAACCGCTCACGACCTTTTTCATAGAATGTATTTTCAAAAGCATGTGCATTGATGTCTTGCACATCTATCCCAGTATAATGAACGCTCTAAGATTTCTGTCTCAAAATTTCATAGAAAGCGGCTTCACTTCCACATTCACATGAGTGAGTCTACCAAGAGTACTTCTGTAGCTAGATACTCCACTTCATATAGAGTAAGTAGTATAGATATCATTAAGAGTTTCTATTACGTCATCTTATCTTTGCTTCAGGAATCATGCTTATCTGATTTATACTAGCACGTTCCTTTCATATCACTTCACCATTTGTTATTATCCATTAAATTTCATTCATGGGATCTCCATTCTTTTAGATTTGTTAAAACAATAATTGGGATCTGCAACTTAGATTAACCAACAAAATAGAAAACAAACAATTGCATAGAAAAAACGAAAACGGAGAATGTTCAGAAAACCAGAAAACTGAGATTGATTATCGTTCTCCGTTTTCTGCAGTTTTGTATAAAACAGTTTTTCTTTCTGCAGTTTTCTAAAATCAGTTTTCTCTATCAATGCAAACGAAAATAAGGAAGGATAAGGGAAGAATAACACCAAGAATTTGCGTGTTCGGTCTCAATTGATGAGACCTACGTCACGGGCAAGCAAGCAAGATTAATCCACTATGAATGATTGAATGTTACAAGATTAAAGCCTTCTCAAGATTGATCTCCTAGTATTTTATCACTGCTTATGAACCAACAATACTAGCTTTTCTCTCAATCTTTCTTTTTTTTCTTTAATCTTCTCTCTCCGATTTTCTATGAATCATGAATTGCATATGCCTCACTTAGTTTTTCCACTCTTGCTATTACAACAACACCCACATTGCTATTACCTACATATCATTCCATACATTATGCTGCCAACTCCACTGGCATAAGGAATGGTACTCATTCTTTGTCTTTCCTCATCAGTCTTAGGTGAGTCTTGTATAGACAATTTGTAATTTTGTCCCAAAGGAGTAGTAACTTATCTTGCCTCATGCATTCTATATTTGGTGACAACTTTCTTCAAGTAGGCAGCTTGAGAAAGAAATATTTCCCCTTTTATTCTATTTCTTTTTATATCCATTCCTAAGATCCTTTTGGCTTCTCCAAGTTCTTTCATCTCAAACTCATTTCTAAGATCAGCTTTGAGCCTTTTAATCTGGTCTTTACTTGAGATTGCAATAAGAATATCATCTACATAGAGTAATAGGTAAATTGGAAGAACATTCTTGACTTTTCTGAAAAACTGGAGAATGTTCTTGAGCTGGAGAACGTTCTTGATTTTTCTCTTTTAGAATGTAAACAAAGCTGTCAAAACTGCATCTTTGGAAACCACTTCTAATCATGAAATCATCAAACTTCCTATACTATTGTCTAGGACTTTGCTTCGAGCCATACAATGATTTGTTAAGAAGGCAAACCTTCTTTCTACCGTTAGCAAATTCTTCAGGTTGCTGCATATAAATGGTTTCTTCCAAATCACCATGTAGAAATGCTATTTTGACATCCAACTGCTCTAATTCCAAGTCTTGTTGAGCTACAATTGAAAGTAGAATTCTGATTGAACAGTGTTTTACAATCGGTGCAAATACTTCATTGAAATCAATTCCTTCAAGCTGAGAAAATCCCTTTGCAACTAATCTTGCTTTGAACCTTATCTTCTCTTTACCTTGAATGTCTTCCTTTCTCTTGAACACCCATTTTGATCCAATTACCCTTTGACTCTTAGGAATGTCAACCAAAATTCAGGTTTGATTCTTTTCTAATGATTGCATTTCTTCAATCATAGCTGTCATCCAAGCTTCTTTGTCTTCACCATTAATGGCTTCTCTGTAGTTGTTTGGTTCATCTCTTTGAAGATCTTCAGCAACACTTAACGTATAACAAATTAAATCTGCTTCACCATATCTGATTGGAGGCTTGATAACCTTTCTTTCTTTATCCCTTACCAAGTTGTAATTGACTAAATCTGTTTCTATTGCAACATTGCCATCAAGTGATGTATCAATTATGTCTTCATGATTAATCTCTTGATCTTCAGGTGACTCCACCTCAATCTGAACACTCTCACCATTGTTGTTTGAAGCACTGTTAACTGGAGAACGTTCTGCGTTTCTGCAGTTCTGAAACGAAGAATGTTCTGCGTTTCTGCAGAACTGAAACGGAGAATGTTCTGCGTTTCTGCAATGTCCTTCATTTCTGCAGTTCTGAAACGAAGAATGTTATGCGTTTCTGCATAACTAAAACGGAGACTGTTATTTATCAATCATGGGCATTCTTGTTTCATCAAACCCTACATCTCTTGATATGATGCATTTAGGCAAACCTTGGTAATTCTCCACAACTTGTAACCTTTTACTCCCTTAGGATATCCAATAAAAACACATTTGATTGCTCTAGGATCCTACTTATCTTGCCTTGTGTGAGCAAATGCTAAAGAACCAAATACTTTCAAATTTGAGTAATCAGCTGGTTTGCCATTCCACATCTCAATTTGTGTCTTAAATCCAATAGATGATGAAGGACATCTATTTATCAAATACACTGTTGTAACTGCAGCTTCTCCCCCGAATGTTTTAGGCAGCCCAACACTCAAGATCATACATCTAACCCTTTCCAAGATTGTTCTATTCATCCTTTCAGCAATGCCATTTTGTTGAGGGGTGCCTGCAACTGTTCTATGTCTTTGAATACATAAGTCCCTGAAATACTTATTAAACTGCTCTGAAAGATACTTCAGGCCATTGTCAGTTCTTAAACATTTCAGCTTAGTTTCCTTTTGAGTTTCAATTTGCATATGCCATTCTTTAAATTTCATAAAAGTGTCACTTTTACTTTTAATGACATAGATCCAAACTTTCCTAGAATAATCATCAATTATGGTTAAGAAGTAAGAACAACCAGCATGAGTCTTTGTCCTTGAAGGACCCCACAAATCAGAATGAGTATATTCAAAAGGCCTAGAGGTGTTGTGTTGGTCAACACCAAAACTGCCCCTCTTAGACTTTCCTAGAATACAATGATCACAAAATTCCAATTTTTCAATTTTGTCACCATTAAGCAAATTCTGTTTTGGTAACTCAATTAAGCCACTTTCACTTACATGTCATAACCTCATATGCCATATTCTAGAAGATGAATGCAAATTAGAGCTAGCAACTGAAGCTTGTGCAATTATAGTAGAACTTTCTAAAATATACAAGCCATTTCTTTTAATGCCTTTAACAATGATACCATCTTTATTAATAATAGTCATAATACCATTCTTTATGCTTGTGGAATATCCTAAAATATCAAACATACCAACATAAATTAAATTCCTTTTTAATTCAAGTATGTACCTTACATCATTGAGTAGTAACTCCTTGCCATTGAACATTCTAAATCTAATTGTTCTTTTGCCTTGGACTTTACATGTTTTGTTGTTGCCAAGAAGAACGACTCCACCATCACGAAGATCTATTGATTCAAAATAATCCTTTCTTGGACACATATGAAAAGTACAACCTGAGTCTAATACCCAATTATTTTCACCTTCAGAATTTGAAATCATCAACGCCTCTGTAGATTCATAACCAGCATCAACAAGTGCAACATTTCCTGAATCTTGAGAATTTCTTGATTCATTTATTTCAGGGAAATCTTTCTTGAAATGCCCCTTCTTGTGACAATGAAAACACCTATACTTCCCTTCAGATTTTGACTTTGAATTGGACCTTTGTTTATTTCCATTTGATCATTTCCGTTCAATTCTTCCTCTGGTCACATTCAGAATTTCAGCATTATTATCATTCTTGATCTCAATTCTTTTATAGCTTTCCTTTGTCCGGATAGAGGTATGCACTTCTTCAAGAGTAATTGTTTGTTCTCTTCCAAACATTATAGCATCCTTGAAATGTTCATAAGACATTGGCAGTGCTCTAAGCAAGATCAGAGCTTTGTCTTCATCATCTAGCTTGACTTCTAAATTTTCCAAATCATCAAGGATCTTGTTAAAATCAGCAAGTTGAACCGTGACAGATTTCTCTTCATCCATTTTAAAAGAGAACAAATTGTTGTTTCAAGAAGAGCCTATTTGAAACTGATTTAGTCATGTATAGAGACTCAAGTTTAAGCCATAAGGCCGCTGCTGTTGGTTCCCTTGCAACCTCCCTCAAAGCTTTGTCTCCAAGACACAAGATGATTGTGCTCTTTGCTTTTTCAATCAGTTCTTCCTTTTCTCGTTCATTCATTGTTGCAGGAAGACCCGATTCACCCTTCAATGCATTCACCAAGCCTTGTTGTACTAGAACAACATGCATTTTTATTTTCCATAGACCAAAGTCGTTTGATCCATTAAACTTCTCAATGTCGAATTTTGTGGTTCCAACCATTGTTGCTCCCTTTCCCACAGACAGCGCCAATTGTTAAAACAATAATTGGAATCTGCAACTTAGATTAACCAACAAAACAGAAAACAAACAATTGCAGAGAAAAAACGAAAACGGAGAATGTTCAGAAAAACAGAAAACCAGAAAACGGAGATTGATTATCGTTCTCCGTTTTCTGCAGTTTTGTATAAAACAGTTTTTCTTTCTGCAGTTTTCTAAAACCAGTTTTCTCTATCAATGCAAACGAAAATAAGGAAGGATAAGGAAAGAATAACACCAAGAATTTACGTGTTCAGTCTCAATTGATGAGACCTACGTCACGGGCAAGCAAGCAAGATTAATCCACTATGAATGATTGAATGTTACAAGATTAAAGCCTTCTCAAGATTGATCTCCTAGTATTTTATCACTGTTTATGAACCAGCAATACTAGCTTGTCTCTTAATCTTTCTTTTTTTCTTTAATCTTCTCTCTCTGATTTTCTATGAATCATGAATTGCATATGTCTCACTTAGTTTTTCCACTCTTGCTATTACAACAACACCCACATTGCTATTACCACTACAACTCTACTTAACACCACACTGCTGCAATTATATTACAGCTTTATTTATAGTATACAAGAGCAAACTAACTAACAACCTATCATAACTAACTTGGCCAAAGGTAGTTATAACAATCACTAAAGTTTAACAACCTTTAGTTAGATGATTTGAGGCACACATTGACAAGATCGAATAACCATCATGAGTGACTCATTGATCTATAAGCAATAGTTCCATCCTTTTGGATATGTTTAGGACTTTATCTCTAGCTAATCAATTATTCATAGAATCTCCTAAGTTTTCATCAATGCGTACATATTCCATTCTAACAGCTCTTTTCAAAGTAACTCTTTAATTGTACTGTGCTTACGACGTATCTTTCGTCTTACCATTGTAATAACGGTTCTCAATTTTTACAATAGTTGTGGTACTATCGTTGTGGACCAACACACCTAGCATTGGTTTTTCCCATAAAATGATCTCATCTAGTAAGCATCCCAATCAACGATCTTCTTCATTAGTGGTTGCTAGTGTTATCATTTCAGACTCCATAGTAAACTAAGCCAATATTGTTTGTTTCTTCGATTTTAGCTGTGAATTTTTTCCTCTTCTGTGATAACTAACGTTTAAAGAAGGGTAATGATGTACTTGGATCAATTGGAAGTTTATCATAATTCCTCTTTCTCATGTATCTAATTTGAGCTCTCTGATGCTATTTTGTTACTCTTATTTTATGCATGTGTTTATTTCCCATTCATTTACTGCAAGAATTGAGTGGGAAGATGGAGCATTTTCTCAATGAAGTAAATGAACACACTACGCGAAAAAACGGCTTTTACAGCGCTTTTTTTAAGCCATTTACAGCGCTTTTTCAAAAAAATAAGCGTTGTGGAAACGAGCGCTGTAAATGATACAACAGCGCTTTTATAAAAGCGCTATAAAACATGTAAATACAACGCGCGCTTGTTATGCACATTTTACAGCGCTTCTTCACAAAAAGCGCTGTAATATGCACCCCGTCATATGAGTTATGGGTGTGCATATTACAGCGCTTTCTCACAAAAGCGCTGTAATATGCCCACCCATAATTTCATATATGGGTGTACATATTACAGCGCTTTCTCGAAAAAGCGTTGTGAAAAAAGCGTTGTAATAGGTAGTTAAATTCAATGAAAGCGCATGTGTTTTACAGCGCTTGTGAAAAAAGCGTTGTAATAGGTAGTTAAATTCAATGAAAGCGCATGTGTTTTACAGCGCTTGTGAAAAAAGCGTTGTAATAGGTAGTTAAATTCAATGAAAGCGCATGTGTTTTACAGCGCTTGTGAAAAAAGCGTTGTAATAGGTAGTTAAATTCAATGAAAGCGCATGTGTTTTACAGCGCTTGTGAAAAAAGCGTTGTAATAGGTAGTTAAATTCAATGAAAGCGCATGTGTTTTACAGCGCTTGTGAAAAAAGCGTTGTAATAGGTAGTTAAATTCAATGAAAGCGCATGTGTTTTACAGCGCTTGTGAAAAAAGCGTTGTAATAGGTAGTTAAATTCAATGAAAGCGCATGTGTTTTACAGCGCTTGTGAAAAAAGCGTTGTAATAGGTAGTTAAATTCAATGAAAGCGCATGTGTTTTACAGCGCTTGTGAAAAAAGCGTTGTAATAGGTAGTTAAATTCAATGAAAGCGCATGTGTTTTACAGCGCTTGTGAAAAAAGCGTTGTAATAGGTAGTTAAATTCAATGAAAGCGCATGTGTTTTACAGCGCTTGTGAAAAAAGCGTTGTAATAGGTAGTTAAATTCAATGAAAGCGCATGTGTTTTACAGCGCTTGTGAAAAAAGCGTTGTAATAGGTAGTTAAATTCAATGAAAGCGCATGTGTTTTACAGCGCTTGTGAAAAAAGCGTTGTAATAGGTAGTTAAATTCAATGAAAGCGCATGTGTTTTACAGCGCTTGTGAAAAAAGCGTTGTAATAGGTAGTTAAATTCAATGAAAGCGCATGTGTTTTACAGCGCTTGTGAAAAAAGCGTTGTAATAGGTAGTTAAATTCAATGAAAGCGCATGTGTTTTACAGCGCTTGTGAAAAAAGCGTTGTAATAGGTAGTTAAATTCAATGAAAGCGCATGTGTTTTACAGCGCTTGTGAAAAAAGCGTTGTAATAGGTAGTTAAATTCAATGAAAGCGCATGTGTTTTACAGCGCTTGTGAAAAAAGCGTTGTAATAGGTAGTTAAATTCAATGAAAGCGCATGTGTTTTACAGCGCTTGTGAAAAAAGCGTTGTAATAGGTAGTTAAATTCAATGAAAGCGCATGTGTTTTACAGCGCTTGTGAAAAAAGCGTTGTAATAGGTAGTTAAATTCAATGAAAGCGCATGTGTTTTACAGCGCTTGTGAAAAAAGCGTTGTAATAGGTAGTTAAATTCAATGAAAGCGCATGTGTTTTACAGCGCTTGTGAAAAAAGCGTTGTAATAGGTAGTTAAATTCAATGAAAGCGCATGTGTTTTACAGCGCTTGTGAAAAAAGCGTTGTAATAGGTAGTTAAATTCAATGAAAGCGCATGTGTTTTACAGCGCTTGTGAAAAAAGCGTTGTAATAGGTAGTTAAATTCAATGAAAGCGCATGTGTTTTACAGCGCTTGTGAAAAAAGCGTTGTAATAGGTAGTTAAATTCAATGAAAGCGCATGTGTTTTACAGCGCTTGTGAAAAAAGCGTTGTAATAGGTAGTTAAATTCAATGAAAGCGCATGTGTTTTACAGCGCTTGTGAAAAAAGCGTTGTAATAGGTAGTTAAATTCAATGAAAGCGCATGTGTTTTACAGCGCTTGTGAAAAAAGCGTTGTAATAGGTAGTTAAATTCAATGAAAGCGCATGTGTTTTACAGCGCTTGTGAAAAAAGCGTTGTAATAGGTAGTTAAATTCAATGAAAGCGCATGTGTTTTACAGCGCTTGTGAAAAAAGCGTTGTAATAGGTAGTTAAATTCAATGAAAGCGCATGTGTTTTACAGCGCTTGTGAAAAAAGCGTTGTAATAGGTAGTTAAATTCAATGAAAGCGCATGTGTTTTACAGCGCTTGTGAAAAAAGCGTTGTAATAGGTAGTTAAATTCAATGAAAGCGCATGTGTTTTACAGCGCTTGTGAAAAAAGCGTTGTAATAGGTAGTTAAATTCAATGAAAGCGCATGTGTTTTACAGCGCTTGTGAAAAAAGCGTTGTAATAGGTAGTTAAATTCAATGAAAGCGCATGTGTTTTACAGCGCTTGTGAAAAAAGCGTTGTAATAGGTAGTTAAATTCAATGAAAGCGCATGTGTTTTACAGCGCTTGTGAAAAAAGCGTTGTAATAGGTAGTTAAATTCAATGAAAGCGCATGTGTTTTACAGCGCTTGTGAAAAAAGCGTTGTAATAGGTAGTTAAATTCAATGAAAGCGCATGTGTTTTACAGCGCTTGTGAAAAAAGCGTTGTAATAGGTAGTTAAATTCAATGAAAGCGCATGTGTTTTACAGCGCTTGTGAAAAAAGCGTTGTAATAGGTAGTTAAATTCAATGAAAGCGCATGTGTTTTACAGCGCTTGTGAAAAAAGCGTTGTAATAGGTAGTTAAATTCAATGAAAGCGCATGTGTTTTACAGCGCTTGTGAAAAAAGCGTTGTAATAGGTAGTTAAATTCAATGAAAGCGCATGTGTTTTACAGCGCTTGTGAAAAAAGCGTTGTAATAGGTAGTTAAATTCAATGAAAGCGCATGTGTTTTACAGCGCTTGTGAAAAAAGCGTTGTAATAGGTAGTTAAATTCAATGAAAGCGCATGTGTTTTACAGCGCTTGTGAAAAAAGCGTTGTAATAGGTAGTTAAATTCAATGAAAGCGCATGTGTTTTACAGCGCTTGTGAAAAAAGCGTTGTAATAGGTAGTTAAATTCAATGAAAGCGCATGTGTTTTACAGCGCTTGTGAAAAAAGCGTTGTAATAGGTAGTTAAATTCAATGAAAGCGCATGTGTTTTACAGCGCTTGTGAAAAAAGCGTTGTAATAGGTAGTTAAATTCAATGAAAGCGCATGTGTTTTACAGCGCTTGTGAAAAAAGCGTTGTAATAGGTAGTTAAATTCAATGAAAGCGCATGTGTTTTACAGCGCTTGTGAAAAAAGCGTTGTAATAGGTAGTTAAATTCAATGAAAGCGCATGTGTTTTACAGCGCTTGTGAAAAAAGCGTTGTAATAGGTAGTTAAATTCAATGAAAGCGCATGTGTTTTACAGCGCTTGTGAAAAAAGCGTTGTAATAGGTAGTTAAATTCAATGAAAGCGCATGTGTTTTACAGCGCTTGTGAAAAAAGCGTTGTAATAGGTAGTTAAATTCAATGAAAGCGCATGTGTTTTACAGCGCTTGTGAAAAAAGCGTTGTAATAGGTAGTTAAATTCAATGAAAGCGCATGTGTTTTACAGCGCTTGTGAAAAAAGCGTTGTAATAGGTAGTTAAATTCAATGAAAGCGCATGTGTTTTACAGCGCTTGTGAAAAAAGCGTTGTAATAGGTAGTTAAATTCAATGAAAGCGCATGTGTTTTACAGCGCTTGTGAAAAAAGCGTTGTAATAGGTAGTTAAATTCAATGAAAGCGCATGTGTTTTACAGCGCTTGTGAAAAAAGCGTTGTAATAGGTAGTTAAATTCAATGAAAGCGCATGTGTTTTACAGCGCTTGTGAAAAAAGCGTTGTAATAGGTAGTTAAATTCAATGAAAGCGCATGTGTTTTACAGCGCTTGTGAAAAAAGCGTTGTAATAGGTAGTTAAATTCAATGAAAGCGCATGTGTTTTACAGCGCTTGTGAAAAAAGCGTTGTAATAGGTAGTTAAATTCAATGAAAGCGCATGTGTTTTACAGCGCTTGTGAAAAAAGCGTTGTAATAGGTAGTTAAATTCAATGAAAGCGCATGTGTTTTACAGCGCTTGTGAAAAAAGCGTTGTAATAGGTAGTTAAATTCAATGAAAGCGCATGTGTTTTACAGCGCTTGTGAAAAAAGCGTTGTAATAGGTAGTTAAATTCAATGAAAGCGCATGTGTTTTACAGCGCTTGTGAAAAAAGCGTTGTAATAGGTAGTTAAATTCAATGAAAGCGCATGTGTTTTACAGCGCTTGTGAAAAAAGCGTTGTAATAGGTAGTTAAATTCAATGAAAGCGCATGTGTTTTACAGCGCTTGTGAAAAAAGCGTTGTAATAGGTAGTTAAATTCAATGAAAGCGCATGTGTTTTACAGCGCTTGTGAAAAAAGCGTTGTAATAGGTAGTTAAATTCAATGAAAGCGCATGTGTTTTACAGCGCTTGTGAAAAAAGCGTTGTAATAGGTAGTTAAATTCAATGAAAGCGCATGTGTTTTACAGCGCTTGTGAAAAAAGCGTTGTAATAGGTAGTTAAATTCAATGAAAGCGCATGTGTTTTACAGCGCTTGTGAAAAAAGCGTTGTAATAGGTAGTTAAATTCAATGAAAGCGCATGTGTTTTACAGCGCTTGTGAAAAAAGCGTTGTAATAGGTAGTTAAATTCAATGAAAGCGCATGTGTTTTACAGCGCTTGTGAAAAAAGCGTTGTAATAGGTAGTTAAATTCAATGAAAGCGCATGTGTTTTACAGCGCTTGTGAAAAAAGCGTTGTAATAGGTAGTTAAATTCAATGAAAGCGCATGTGTTTTACAGCGCTTGTGAAAAAAGCGTTGTAATAGGTAGTTAAATTCAATGAAAGCGCATGTGTTTTACAGCGCTTGTGAAAAAAGCGTTGTAATAGGTAGTTAAATTCAATGAAAGCGCATGTGTTTTACAGCGCTTGTGAAAAAAGCGTTGTAATAGGTAGTTAAATTCAATGAAAGCGCATGTGTTTTACAGCGCTTGTGAAAAAAGCGTTGTAATAGGTAGTTAAATTCAATGAAAGCGCATGTGTTTTACAGCGCTTGTGAAAAAAGCGTTGTAATAGGTAGTTAAATTCAATGAAAGCGCATGTGTTTTACAGCGCTTGTGAAAAAAGCGTTGTAATAGGTAGTTAAATTCAATGAAAGCGCATGTGTTTTACAGCGCTTGTGAAAAAAGCGTTGTAATAGGTAGTTAAATTCAATGAAAGCGCATGTGTTTTACAGCGCTTGTGAAAAAAGCGTTGTAATAGGTAGTTAAATTCAATGAAAGCGCATGTGTTTTACAGCGCTTGTGAAAAAAGCGTTGTAATAGGTAGTTAAATTCAATGAAAGCGCATGTGTTTTACAGCGCTTGTGAAAAAAGCGTTGTAATAGGTAGTTAAATTCAATGAAAGCGCATGTGTTTTACAGCGCTTGTGAAAAAAGCGTTGTAATAGGTAGTTAAATTCAATGAAAGCGCATGTGTTTTACAGCGCTTGTGAAAAAAGCGTTGTAATAGGTAGTTAAATTCAATGAAAGCGCATGTGTTTTACAGCGCTTGTGAAAAAAGCGTTGTAATAGGTAGTTAAATTCAATGAAAGCGCATGTGTTTTACAGCGCTTGTGAAAAAAGCGTTGTAATAGGTAGTTAAATTCAATGAAAGCGCATGTGTTTTACAGCGCTTGTGAAAAAAGCGTTGTAATAGGTAGTTAAATTCAATGAAAGCGCATGTGTTTTACAGCGCTTGTGAAAAAAGCGTTGTAATAGGTAGTTAAATTCAATGAAAGCGCATGTGTTTTACAGCGCTTGTGAAAAAAGCGTTGTAATAGGTAGTTAAATTCAATGAAAGCGCATGTGTTTTACAGCGCTTGTGAAAAAAGCGTTGTAATAGGTAGTTAAATTCAATGAAAGCGCATGTGTTTTACAGCGCTTGTGAAAAAAGCGTTGTAATAGGTAGTTAAATTCAATGAAAGCGCATGTGTTTTACAGCGCTTGTGAAAAAAGCGTTGTAATAGGTAGTTAAATTCAATGAAAGCGCATGTGTTTTACAGCGCTTGTGAAAAAAGCGTTGTAATAGGTAGTTAAATTCAATGAAAGCGCATGTGTTTTACAGCGCTTGTGAAAAAAGCGTTGTAATAGGTAGTTAAATTCAATGAAAGCGCATGTGTTTTACAGCGCTTGTGAAAAAAGCGTTGTAATAGGTAGTTAAATTCAATGAAAGCGCATGTGTTTTACAGCGCTTGTGAAAAAAGCGTTGTAATAGGTAGTTAAATTCAATGAAAGCGCATGTGTTTTACAGCGCTTGTGAAAAAAGCGTTGTAATAGGTAGTTAAATTCAATGAAAGCGCATGTGTTTTACAGCGCTTGTGAAAAAAGCGTTGTAATAGGTAGTTAAATTCAATGAAAGCGCATGTGTTTTACAGCGCTTGTGAAAAAAGCGTTGTAATAGGTAGTTAAATTCAATGAAAGCGCATGTGTTTTACAGCGCTTGTGAAAAAAGCGTTGTAATAGGTAGTTAAATTCAATGAAAGCGCATGTGTTTTACAGCGCTTGTGAAAAAAGCGTTGTAATAGGTAGTTAAATTCAATGAAAGCGCATGTGTTTTACAGCGCTTGTGAAAAAAGCGTTGTAATAGGTAGTTAAATTCAATGAAAGCGCATGTGTTTTACAGCGCTTGTGAAAAAAGCGTTGTAATAGGTAGTTAAATTCAATGAAAGCGCATGTGTTTTACAGCGCTTGTGAAAAAAGCGTTGTAATAGGTAGTTAAATTCAATGAAAGCGCATGTGTTTTACAGCGCTTGTGAAAAAAGCGTTGTAATAGGTAGTTAAATTCAATGAAAGCGCATGTGTTTTACAGCGCTTGTGAAAAAAGCGTTGTAATAGGTAGTTAAATTCAATGAAAGCGCATGTGTTTTACAGCGCTTGTGAAAAAAGCGTTGTAATAGGTAGTTAAATTCAATGAAAGCGCATGTGTTTTACAGCGCTTGTGAAAAAAGCGTTGTAATAGGTAGTTAAATTCAATGAAAGCGCATGTGTTTTACAGCGCTTGTGAAAAAAGCGTTGTAATAGGTAGTTAAATTCAATGAAAGCGCATGTGTTTTACAGCGCTTGTGAAAAAAGCGTTGTAATAGGTAGTTAAATTCAATGAAAGCGCATGTGTTTTACAGCGCTTGTGAAAAAAGCGTTGTAATAGGTAGTTAAATTCAATGAAAGCGCATGTGTTTTACAGCGCTTGTGAAAAAAGCGTTGTAATAGGTAGTTAAATTCAATGAAAGCGCATGTGTTTTACAGCGCTTGTGAAAAAAGCGTTGTAATAGGTAGTTAAATTCAATGAAAGCGCATGTGTTTTACAGCGCTTGTGAAAAAAGCGTTGTAATAGGTAGTTAAATTCAATGAAAGCGCATGTGTTTTACAGCGCTTGTGAAAAAAGCGTTGTAATAGGTAGTTAAATTCAATGAAAGCGCATGTGTTTTACAGCGCTTGTGAAAAAAGCGTTGTAATAGGTAGTTAAATTCAATGAAAGCGCATGTGTTTTACAGCGCTTGTGAAAAAAGCGTTGTAATAGGTAGTTAAATTCAATGAAAGCGCATGTGTTTTACAGCGCTTGTGAAAAAAGCGTTGTAATAGGTAGTTAAATTCAATGAAAGCGCATGTGTTTTACAGCGCTTGTGAAAAAAGCGTTGTAATAGGTAGTTAAATTCAATGAAAGCGCATGTGTTTTACAGCGCTTGTGAAAAAAGCGTTGTAATAGGTAGTTAAATTCAATGAAAGCGCATGTGTTTTACAGCGCTTGTGAAAAAAGCGTTGTAATAGGTAGTTAAATTCAATGAAAGCGCATGTGTTTTACAGCGCTTGTGAAAAAAGCGTTGTAATAGGTAGTTAAATTCAATGAAAGCGCATGTGTTTTACAGCGCTTGTGAAAAAAGCGTTGTAATAGGTAGTTAAATTCAATGAAAGCGCATGTGTTTTACAGCGCTTGTGAAAAAAGCGTTGTAATAGGTAGTTAAATTCAATGAAAGCGCATGTGTTTTACAGCGCTTGTGAAAAAAGCGTTGTAATAGGTAGTTAAATTCAATGAAAGCGCATGTGTTTTACAGCGCTTGTGAAAAAAGCGTTGTAATAGGTAGTTAAATTCAATGAAAGCGCATGTGTTTTACAGCGCTTGTGAAAAAAGCGTTGTAATAGGTAGTTAAATTCAATGAAAGCGCATGTGTTTTACAGCGCTTGTGAAAAAAGCGTTGTAATAGGTAGTTAAATTCAATGAAAGCGCATGTGTTTTACAGCGCTTGTGAAAAAAGCGTTGTAATAGGTAGTTAAATTCAATGAAAGCGCATGTGTTTTACAGCGCTTGTGAAAAAAGCGTTGTAATAGGTAGTTAAATTCAATGAAAGCGCATGTGTTTTACAGCGCTTGTGAAAAAAGCGTTGTAATAGGTAGTTAAATTCAATGAAAGCGCATGTGTTTTACAGCGCTTGTGAAAAAAGCGTTGTAATAGGTAGTTAAATTCAATGAAAGCGCATGTGTTTTACAGCGCTTGTGAAAAAAGCGTTGTAATAGGTAGTTAAATTCAATGAAAGCGCATGTGTTTTACAGCGCTTGTGAAAAAAGCGTTGTAATAGGTAGTTAAATTCAATGAAAGCGCATGTGTTTTACAGCGCTTGTGAAAAAAGCGTTGTAATAGGTAGTTAAATTCAATGAAAGCGCATGTGTTTTACAGCGCTTGTGAAAAAAGCGTTGTAATAGGTAGTTAAATTCAATGAAAGCGCATGTGTTTTACAGCGCTTGTGAAAAAAGCGTTGTAATAGGTAGTTAAATTCAATGAAAGCGCATGTGTTTTACAGCGCTTGTGAAAAAAGCGTTGTAATAGGTAGTTAAATTCAATGAAAGCGCATGTGTTTTACAGCGCTTGTGAAAAAAGCGTTGTAATAGGTAGTTAAATTCAATGAAAGCGCATGTGTTTTACAGCGCTTGTGAAAAAAGCGTTGTAATAGGTAGTTAAATTCAATGAAAGCGCATGTGTTTTACAGCGCTTGTGAAAAAAGCGTTGTAATAGGTAGTTAAATTCAATGAAAGCGCATGTGTTTTACAGCGCTTGTGAAAAAAGCGTTGTAATAGGTAGTTAAATTCAATGAAAGCGCATGTGTTTTACAGCGCTTGTGAAAAAAGCGTTGTAATAGGTAGTTAAATTCAATGAAAGCGCATGTGTTTTACAGCGCTTGTGAAAAAAGCGTTGTAATAGGTAGTTAAATTCAATGAAAGCGCATGTGTTTTACAGCGCTTGTGAAAAAAGCGTTGTAATAGGTAGTTAAATTCAATGAAAGCGCATGTGTTTTACAGCGCTTGTGAAAAAAGCGTTGTAATAGGTAGTTAAATTCAATGAAAGCGCATGTGTTTTACAGCGCTTGTGAAAAAAGCGTTGTAATAGGTAGTTAAATTCAATGAAAGCGCATGTGTTTTACAGCGCTTGTGAAAAAAGCGTTGTAATAGGTAGTTAAATTCAATGAAAGCGCATGTGTTTTACAGCGCTTGTGAAAAAAGCGTTGTAATAGGTAGTTAAATTCAATGAAAGCGCATGTGTTTTACAGCGCTTGTGAAAAAAGCGTTGTAATAGGTAGTTAAATTCAATGAAAGCGCATGTGTTTTACAGCGCTTGTGAAAAAAGCGTTGTAATAGGTAGTTAAATTCAATGAAAGCGCATGTGTTTTACAGCGCTTGTGAAAAAAGCGTTGTAATAGGTAGTTAAATTCAATGAAAGCGCATGTGTTTTACAGCGCTTGTGAAAAAAGCGTTGTAATAGGTAGTTAAATTCAATGAAAGCGCATGTGTTTTACAGCGCTTGTGAAAAAAGCGTTGTAATAGGTAGTTAAATTCAATGAAAGCGCATGTGTTTTACAGCGCTTGTGAAAAAAGCGTTGTAATAGGTAGTTAAATTCAATGAAAGCGCATGTGTTTTACAGCGCTTGTGAAAAAAGCGTTGTAATAGGTAGTTAAATTCAATGAAAGCGCATGTGTTTTACAGCGCTTGTGAAAAAAGCGTTGTAATAGGTAGTTAAATTCAATGAAAGCGCATGTGTTTTACAGCGCTTGTGAAAAAAGCGTTGTAATAGGTAGTTAAATTCAATGAAAGCGCATGTGTTTTACAGCGCTTGTGAAAAAAGCGTTGTAATAGGTAGTTAAATTCAATGAAAGCGCATGTGTTTTACAGCGCTTGTGAAAAAAGCGTTGTAATAGGTAGTTAAATTCAATGAAAGCGCATGTGTTTTACAGCGCTTGTGAAAAAAGCGTTGTAATAGGTAGTTAAATTCAATGAAAGCGCATGTGTTTTACAGCGCTTGTGAAAAAAGCGTTGTAATAGGTAGTTAAATTCAATGAAAGCGCATGTGTTTTACAGCGCTTGTGAAAAAAGCGTTGTAATAGGTAGTTAAATTCAATGAAAGCGCATGTGTTTTACAGCGCTTGTGAAAAAAGCGTTGTAATAGGTAGTTAAATTCAATGAAAGCGCATGTGTTTTACAGCGCTTGTGAAAAAAGCGTTGTAATAGGTAGTTAAATTCAATGAAAGCGCATGTGTTTTACAGCGCTTGTGAAAAAAGCGTTGTAATAGGTAGTTAAATTCAATGAAAGCGCATGTGTTTTACAGCGCTTGTGAAAAAAGCGTTGTAATAGGTAGTTAAATTCAATGAAAGCGCATGTGTTTTACAGCGCTTGTGAAAAAAGCGTTGTAATAGGTAGTTAAATTCAATGAAAGCGCATGTGTTTTACAGCGCTTGTGAAAAAAGCGTTGTAATAGGTAGTTAAATTCAATGAAAGCGCATGTGTTTTACAGCGCTTGTGAAAAAAGCGTTGTAATAGGTAGTTAAATTCAATGAAAGCGCATGTGTTTTACAGCGCTTGTGAAAAAAGCGTTGTAATAGGTAGTTAAATTCAATGAAAGCGCATGTGTTTTACAGCGCTTGTGAAAAAAGCGTTGTAATAGGTAGTTAAATTCAATGAAAGCGCATGTGTTTTACAGCGCTTGTGAAAAAAGCGTTGTAATAGGTAGTTAAATTCAATGAAAGCGCATGTGTTTTACAGCGCTTGTGAAAAAAGCGTTGTAATAGGTAGTTAAATTCAATGAAAGCGCATGTGTTTTACAGCGCTTGTGAAAAAAGCGTTGTAATAGGTAGTTAAATTCAATGAAAGCGCATGTGTTTTACAGCGCTTGTGAAAAAAGCGTTGTAATAGGTAGTTAAATTCAATGAAAGCGCATGTGTTTTACAGCGCTTGTGAAAAAAGCGTTGTAATAGGTAGTTAAATTCAATGAAAGCGCATGTGTTTTACAGCGCTTGTGAAAAAAGCGTTGTAATAGGTAGTTAAATTCAATGAAAGCGCATGTGTTTTACAGCGCTTGTGAAAAAAGCGTTGTAATAGGTAGTTAAATTCAATGAAAGCGCATGTGTTTTACAGCGCTTGTGAAAAAAGCGTTGTAATAGGTAGTTAAATTCAATGAAAGCGCATGTGTTTTACAGCGCTTGTGAAAAAAGCGTTGTAATAGGTAGTTAAATTCAATGAAAGCGCATGTGTTTTACAGCGCTTGTGAAAAAAGCGTTGTAATAGGTAGTTAAATTCAATGAAAGCGCATGTGTTTTACAGCGCTTGTGAAAAAAGCGTTGTAATAGGTAGTTAAATTCAATGAAAGCGCATGTGTTTTACAGCGCTTGTGAAAAAAGCGTTGTAATAGGTAGTTAAATTCAATGAAAGCGCATGTGTTTTACAGCGCTTGTGAAAAAAGCGTTGTAATAGGTAGTTAAATTCAATGAAAGCGCATGTGTTTTACAGCGCTTGTGAAAAAAGCGTTGTAATAGGTAGTTAAATTCAATGAAAGCGCATGTGTTTTACAGCGCTTGTGAAAAAAGCGTTGTAATAGGTAGTTAAATTCAATGAAAGCGCATGTGTTTTACAGCGCTTGTGAAAAAAGCGTTGTAATAGGTAGTTAAATTCAATGAAAGCGCATGTGTTTTACAGCGCTTGTGAAAAAAGCGTTGTAATAGGTAGTTAAATTCAATGAAAGCGCATGTGTTTTACAGCGCTTGTGAAAAAAGCGTTGTAATAGGTAGTTAAATTCAATGAAAGCGCATGTGTTTTACAGCGCTTGTGAAAAAAGCGTTGTAATAGGTAGTTAAATTCAATGAAAGCGCATGTGTTTTACAGCGCTTGTGAAAAAAGCGTTGTAATAGGTAGTTAAATTCAATGAAAGCGCATGTGTTTTACAGCGCTTGTGAAAAAAGCGTTGTAATAGGTAGTTAAATTCAATGAAAGCGCATGTGTTTTACAGCGCTTGTGAAAAAAGCGTTGTAATAGGTAGTTAAATTCAATGAAAGCGCATGTGTTTTACAGCGCTTGTGAAAAAAGCGTTGTAATAGGTAGTTAAATTCAATGAAAGCGCATGTGTTTTACAGCGCTTGTGAAAAAAGCGTTGTAATAGGTAGTTAAATTCAATGAAAGCGCATGTGTTTTACAGCGCTTGTGAAAAAAGCGTTGTAATAGGTAGTTAAATTCAATGAAAGCGCATGTGTTTTACAGCGCTTGTGAAAAAAGCGTTGTAATAGGTAGTTAAATTCAATGAAAGCGCATGTGTTTTACAGCGCTTGTGAAAAAAGCGTTGTAATAGGTAGTTAAATTCAATGAAAGCGCATGTGTTTTACAGCGCTTGTGAAAAAAGCGTTGTAATAGGTAGTTAAATTCAATGAAAGCGCATGTGTTTTACAGCGCTTGTGAAAAAAGCGTTGTAATAGGTAGTTAAATTCAATGAAAGCGCATGTGTTTTACAGCGCTTGTGAAAAAAGCGTTGTAATAGGTAGTTAAATTCAATGAAAGCGCATGTGTTTTACAGCGCTTGTGAAAAAAGCGTTGTAATAGGTAGTTAAATTCAATGAAAGCGCATGTGTTTTACAGCGCTTGTGAAAAAAGCGTTGTAATAGGTAGTTAAATTCAATGAAAGCGCATGTGTTTTACAGCGCTTGTGAAAAAAGCGTTGTAATAGGTAGTTAAATTCAATGAAAGCGCATGTGTTTTACAGCGCTTGTGAAAAAAGCGTTGTAATAGGTAGTTAAATTCAATGAAAGCGCATGTGTTTTACAGCGCTTGTGAAAAAAGCGTTGTAATAGGTAGTTAAATTCAATGAAAGCGCATGTGTTTTACAGCGCTTGTGAAAAAAGCGTTGTAATAGGTAGTTAAATTCAATGAAAGCGCATGTGTTTTACAGCGCTTGTGAAAAAAGCGTTGTAATAGGTAGTTAAATTCAATGAAAGCGCATGTGTTTTACAGCGCTTGTGAAAAAAGCGTTGTAATAGGTAGTTAAATTCAATGAAAGCGCATGTGTTTTACAGCGCTTGTGAAAAAAGCGTTGTAATAGGTAGTTAAATTCAATGAAAGCGCATGTGTTTTACAGCGCTTGTGAAAAAAGCGTTGTAATAGGTAGTTAAATTCAATGAAAGCGCATGTGTTTTACAGCGCTTGTGAAAAAAGCGTTGTAATAGGTAGTTAAATTCAATGAAAGCGCATGTGTTTTACAGCGCTTGTGAAAAAAGCGTTGTAATAGGTAGTTAAATTCAATGAAAGCGCATGTGTTTTACAGCGCTTGTGAAAAAAGCGTTGTAATAGGTAGTTAAATTCAATGAAAGCGCATGTGTTTTACAGCGCTTGTGAAAAAAGCGTTGTAATAGGTAGTTAAATTCAATGAAAGCGCATGTGTTTTACAGCGCTTGTGAAAAAAGCGTTGTAATAGGTAGTTAAATTCAATGAAAGCGCATGTGTTTTACAGCGCTTGTGAAAAAAGCGTTGTAATAGGTAGTTAAATTCAATGAAAGCGCATGTGTTTTACAGCGCTTGTGAAAAAAGCGTTGTAATAGGTAGTTAAATTCAATGAAAGCGCATGTGTTTTACAGCGCTTGTGAAAAAAGCGTTGTAATAGGTAGTTAAATTCAATGAAAGCGCATGTGTTTTACATCGCTTGTGAAAAAAGCGTTGTAATAGGTAGTTAAATTCAATGAAAGCGCATGTGTTTTACATCGCTTGTGAAAAAAGCGTTGTAATAGGTAGTTAAATTCAATGAAAGCGCATGTGTTTTACATCGCTTGTGAAAAAAGCGTTGTAATAGGTAGTTAAATTCAATGAAAGCGCATGTGTTTTACAGCGCTTGTGAAAAAAACGCTGTAATAAGTAGTTAAATTCAATGAAAGCGCATGCGTTTTACAGCGCTTGTGAAAAAAGCGTTGTAATAGGTAGTTAAATTCAATGAAAGCGCATGTGTTTTACAGCGCTTGTGAAAAAAGCGCTGTAACTGATTCGCGAAAGCGCTTCCGTTTACAGCGCTTTTTTGACAAGCGCTGTAAAATCCTTATAACGTGATGCGCAAACGTTATATGACCTACTACAGCGCTTGTTTTACAGCGCTTTACATAAAAAGCGCTGTAATAGGTTCCGTTATTTTTAAAATATAATTACAACAGCGCTTGTGTTTAGAAAGCGCTGTAAAATGGGCGCTGTTAAATGTCATTTATGGCGTAGTGACAACAGATGAACATAAAGTTAGAAAAGATTGAGTTACATAATTTGGCTTTGATGACGTCTCTTTTTTGTGGGTCCCAATTTTTTTTTCTCTCCAAAACCTAATAAATATAAATATAGTACAATATGAAAAATTAGAAATAATTTTCTCTACTTATATTTTAAGATTCCTACCACAATTGCATAGTATAATAATAGAATAATGCAAAGAGTTGAAGCATATCATTGAAGATGATACGGAGAATCAAAAGACGTCAAATTCGTTGTATTCAAGAACATGATGACATATCCAACATATGGTAGTGGTGTTAAGCATTATGCAGCAAGCCACTCATCATGCTAATAAGATAAATGCAGTTATGGTTAACACATAAATAGACTACCTGGATTACATCATCTCAAGGGAAAGGGTTTTGATAGACCCACAGAAGATACTTGTTATCCTCAAATGACCAACCCCAACTTTCGTCAAGGCAGTAAGAGGGTGGTTTTTAGAATTGATTGGTTACTACAAGTTGTTTGTGAAGAATTATGGGAAAATATCCAAACCTTTGACAGAGTTAGGAGATTGCAAGTGGGAGTGATCACGACCCATGTCTTGGCTTATGTAATTTTTCTAAACAATTTGCCATCGAACATGATCCTTCTGGAAGAGGAATAAGGGTTGTTTTCGAGCAGGGAGGGCAACCGAGTAAGAAAACTTTTTCATGAAGCAAGTGATCTAAATCACCTATATATAGAGGTGATGAAAGAAGAGTGAAATTCATTACAACTTGAAAAGAATCCAAACATTGAAAGAATTTCAAGAGAGCTAGAAAGATTTCTATGAGTGACATTATTTGGTGTAATTAGGTTTTGGGTAGTGAGAGATTGTGAATGTTTGTAAACACTTTGAGTAAATTTTCCTTTTTCAATATAAAGGTCTGCAGCAGCCCAGAGACGTAGGCAGATTTAGTCGAACTCCGTTATCAATTTTGTGTGTTATTATTCCGCATTTTTACTTTAACTTTAATCTGACCTCGGGAAATTTTGCGTAGTTTTCTTACAACTGGTATCAGAGCCAAGTTTAGAGAACAATCCTAAGGAAGTCATATTTAAGTGAGAGTAATGGCTGCAGACGAAGGAAATGTGAAAATTGAAAAGTTCGACAGTGTGAACATTGGTTTTTGGAAGATGCAAATTGAGGATTATTTGTATTAGAAAACTTGTATCAACCTCTCGCATGAAAGAAACTAGCCCAAATGAAGGAAGATGAATGGAAACTTCTCGACAGGCAAGCCTTTGGTGTTATCCGATTAACGTTATCTCGTAATGTTGTTGTTAACTTTGCAAAGGAAAAAACTACAACAAGTCTTATGTCGACTCTTTTTAGCATGTGTGAAAAGTCGTCATCCTCTTCATTTGATGAGGTGGTTGTTTATGTTACGGATAACATAAGACGTAGCTATAGATCAACATCTCAATGAACTCAATATTGACACAACCCAGTTGAGTTCGATTGGAATCGACTTTGATGAAGAGGTACGAGCATTGATACTTTTGTTTTCCCTATCAGAGAGTTGGAATGCTACTGTCACGACTATGAGTAGCTCATCGTGATCTAAATCTCAATGAAGAGATCTAAAGAAAAGAGTTGGGAGAATTGTCATCCTCTTCAGTATTACATACAAAGTCGAGAGGAAGAAATTCAACTTGAGGAAATGGACGTAGTAAATAAAAAAAAAAAATATGAGGTCCAAATCTAAAAATCATTGTAATTCGAATAACTCAAAATCTATCAAGTGTTGGAATTGTTGAAAAACTAGGCACTGCAAAAATCAATTAAAGAATCAAGATATGAAGGATAAGGCAATGTTGCTTCCACATCAAGAGAAGTCGATGCACTAACACGCTCTTTGGAGAGCAAGGAAGAGTGATCAAAGCATTTGGGCACATGTTTCTAGGTTTTTACTTTGACATTTTAAAAGCTCTTTATAACATAGATTAATTTTTTAGTCTGTTTCTAAACTTTAGGTTGAAAATGAATTTTAATTTTATTATTTGCATATTAACCCCTATTCGTTTTGTAGGTCATAATTTGAGCTATAAATATCGGATTGACGCGTGTGAGTAGGCGTTGGAAAGCTAAAAATCATAGCTACAACTTTTGTGTTAGAATAAAAGTCCAATGACGAACTTTCCTGGGTCTATATTGCATATTACGTAATTTGGGTACTTTTGTAATAATTTTAAGTAGCGGGCCACTTGTTTTAAAGCCCAAAACCAAGTATCATATATTGAGAGTTTTCTTTTTTTTAGAAAGACACGTTTTCGGATTGAGAAACATATAAACAACTTTTATTTTATTTTCATGGAAGACTAATTTTCTCATATTGATCCATTGTTTTATAGTTCTATCAACACCTTGAGGTTTAGTTTATAATGTTAATTTCACGTTATGATTCTATTTCTCTTTATTCGATTATATTGTTATTTTGATTCCTTAATTTGAATCTCCATAGGATTGATTAAATTAGTTTGACAAAATTCAGTTTCTACATTAATTAAATTATAATTTTGAGACGTTTGATCGTTAACTGTAATAAATCGATGATTGTGATTCTTAATCCAATCGAAGAAACCTAATTCACATAGGGTTGATTACGCTTGTTTGATCAATTCTATAGTGAGATACGAATAGAGTCATGATTTAAAAATTAAATTCATTGATAGAATCTGTGATAGTTATGAAACTCTCGAATCAGTGGATTAATTGTTTTCTTAATATGGCCGAATCAAATTCCAAACCCCCCTTAATTTGACTTCTCAATTCGGTTAATATAATCAGAAGTCCTTGCAAAACGACTCAAGTCATTACCCTATGTTATGTTTTATTACTTGTATTTGATGTATCTGCGACAACGGATCAAAAAGTATTTGGTATTAGACTCTGGAGCATCCTTTCATGCTACTTCGTATAAAAAATTATTTGAGAATTATGTCTCTGACAACCTTGGTAAAGTTTACCTTGGTAATGAACAATCTTATGATGTTGTGGGCAAATGTGCAGTGAAGATTAAGTTGAATGGGTATGTATGGGGATTGAAAAATGTTAGATATATTCCTAACCTAAAAAAGAACTTAATCATATAGCCAATGACAGCTACACAACAGTCTTCCACAATGATGATTGGAAGATTTCAAAGGGTGCAATGACGATTTCTCGTGGCAAAAAGAGTGGCACTCTTTACAAAACAACAGAAGCATGACATTTGATTGCAATTGCAGCAAATGAAAATCTCAATCTATGGCATCAAAGACTAGGCTATATGAGTGAGAAACGGATGAAAATTATGCACTTAAAGGGAAAACTTCCAAATCTTCGATGAATAGACATTGACATTTGTGAATATTGTATACTAGGAAAGCAAAAAAGATTTAGCTTTCAGAGAAATGGAAGAACCCCAAAGAAAAAGAAATTTGAGTTGGTCCACTCAGATGTTTGGGGTCTAACAATTGTCTCTTCCATTGGTGGGAAACACTACTTCATGAATTTCATCGATGATCACTCTAGAAATGAATGGATATACTTTCTAAAACATAAGTCAGAAGTATTTGAGACTTTCAAGAAGTGGAAAGTCATGGTAGAAAATGAGATCAAAAAGCTCATAACCGACAATGGTGGTGAATATGAAGACATCAGATTCAAGAAGCTTTGCTATAAGCATGATATCAGAATGGAGAGAACCGTGCCAAGTATGCCTCAACACAATGGTGTAGTTGTGTGATTGAATCGAACGTTGACTGAGAGAGCTAGAAGTTTGCGTATGCAGCCAGACCTACCAAAGCAATTATGGGCAGAAGCAGTCAACGCATCAACTTACTTGATTAACCAAGGTCCATCAGTGCCATTGGAGCATAGAATACCAGAAAAGGTATGGAGCGAAAAAGAGGTAAAACTCTCACATCTTAGAGTTTTCGGTTGCGTAGCTTATGTGCATATTAGTGATCTAGGAACAATGAAAACAAAAGGATGATTCGTAGTAGAGATGTGATCTTCAATGAAAAAGTGATGTACAAGGATAGACATAACACATTCACTAGTGATTCAAATTCATAGTGGGCATGTGTATGCACAAATAGATGATGTTCCAGAAAGTCGTACAATTGAATGTTCTTAATTAGAACATTCAATTGAATCGAGCATCGACCAAGAATCTGACACATAAGAGCATTCTACTCCAGCTCATTCGTTAAGAAGGTCTTCTCGAACTCATATGCCTAATAGGAGGTATAAAGACTACATGTTGTATATGGGTGGAGAAGGTCGGTCTTCTTGAACTCAAGGGCCATTACAATCTTTGTCCATTCCAAATGTTGTGTGGGAGGAGATTAGCATGATCTTTATAACAAACCTACCCAAGTTGTGTGAGTAGTAGCATATCTAAGTTGAGACAACGAGAGATATTGTTAGAACCTTTGTGTTATAGTTACATTCATTGATGTTTATATTCATTTGTTGAACTGTTTAAAGTTGTGAAATAATAACAGAAACGGTTATTAGAAATAGTTTTCTACCATTTTCTCTATGAAGCTTATTACTTGACTCTAAGGTCCTAACGGTACTTGTGAGCCATGTCAACGTTTCAACAGCTACAATCATCCAAACGAATTTTCCTATCAGAAACATGGATTTTATTTACAGGACTGTGACTATAAAAATGCTTAGAATATAAATTATTCTTGTAGTGCTATCTTTTTATTAAGATATTTCATTTGTTGTTTGAAAACAAATTTGAATATAATCACTCAATAGCCTTACTTCATTTCATAAGGTTTGAATTCAATCAAAAACATTAATTTTACAATAAATTTATTTTTAAAATTGTTTTTTTTTTTAACTTAAAATAAAACCCATTGATTTTTTATACAAAACAATTTGCTATTTGTCTTCACAATTGGGTGTTAATAAAGGAAAAAGACTAAAATATTCGGTACTATGAATTTGTTCATTAAAATTCAACTTGGAAGTAGATTACCAATTTGTTGCTAACGAGATCCATGATCCAAAAAAACATAATTGTGTTTTATTGGTGGATTTATTAGCACGTGATATAAAAACTCATTTTCACAAGGTTTGGAGTGTATAAACCAGATATTGAGTTATAGTGTATATTTGTTAGAATAATTTAGTGATTTGTATCTTCTTTTGTTATAACTAACTAAGTCCTCTTCTAGCAATAGTATTCCTTTGCCTCTTGCATTTCAAACTCCTTCAATTCCTTTTGAAGGTATTTCCTCTTTTAATATTATTTGTAATGATTTTGTTTTAGTTTTCAAGAGGCTTAACTTGTCTTTTCTTCGTTATGATTAGGGAACCCTTCTCAAATAATGGAAGACTTGAGTTCTACTTCTCTTGTTACATGGGAGCTTGAGCAACTAGTCTCCAATAAGCATTTCAATTATGAGAACTTGTCTGTGATGACTGATTTCCTTGTAAAGCATCATTCATTTCTTTTAAGAGACAGTTTAGTGAGTAAAAGATACAAGGGTTATGCCTACAACTGTCTAGCTGAGCTATTAAAATTCCAACAAACACAGTGTGTTGGATGTGTTAGGCTCAAGCTACTCTGAATTTGTTGAGTTATTACAAGATATGCACAGATTTGCCTTCGATGATGTTGAAAAGCGTGTTTTGTTTCTTAATTTACAATCCTCTCAAGATCATTGCAAAAAATATTGGATTCTCAACAACGTGTGACTATGGAAGTTGAAGAGAGATACATTTGTAGATAAACATTTTAACTCAATATGTGGGAAATCCTAAGAAACAATTGATATCCTACAATTGACAATCTTAAGAAACAATCTTAAAAAATATATTTATAATACAGAATACTCTACTTGTTTTCATGATAACAAAATCGGTTTGTGGAAACAATTTTAGACAATAATATTTTATTTAAAGTATGAAGTTCTAAGACCAAAAAATTATAAAGGATATTAAAATATATTCACTAATAATTGGTCACAAAGACATGGAAAATTTTGTATTCAAAATTAGTGAAAAAGCACCTCCGATGTACTGTCTCTTATGGTACATGCATTAGACTGCCTCTACCTCTGATAATCTTATCAAGCGTCTAACTCTAAACTATTATATATTCCCTAGAAATGTCAATGCTCGGGGTTAAAAGTCAGCGTCCAAAAAAGTCAACGCTCTAGTAAAAGTCAAAATGCAAAAAAATAACATTTTGAAAAAAGAGAAATGAAGAAAGTTTACAACGACACTAAACTGAAAGTTTACACTATCAAATGTGATGAAGAAAGTTAAAAGAGTAAAGCATTTGGATTAGTAACAATAACTCCAAATGCATCGAGGTATCATACAAGACAATTATTAAAAACCTTGTTACATCTCAAACACATTTGAATTTGTTCAAATGAAAAAATTGCATATTTGGTAACTTATTAGATCCAGATTGCCAATGAAATGGTTTGCTCCAACATCCAAGTTCTTTTTATCTTGGGATGCCTAAAACAAAAAAAAACAAAAAAAAAAAAGGAAGAGATATGAAGAAAAAAGAGAAATGGATCCAAAACTCTAATTTTTTATTTTAAATGGCTGACTCATACAACCTAATCAGTAGACTTAAATATAATTGACACAAAAGATTAATGTGACTGATAGAAGCAAATTTGATAGATCAAAATGGAACGAAAATTAATTAAGGCATCACAATAAAATCAGAAATTTAATTTACATGTAATCAAAATTAATTAATCAATTTAAACTAAAAAATACCACAACAAGACTATAAACCAAAACATCATACTAAAAATACGACCAAACAAAGCCATGACCAACAAGTGTTTTTCTTTTTCCATTCTTAAGAATGTGCAAATAACAAAATGCCTTAAAATCCTTGCAACGTTGCTTCCTTTACACACATGTAGAGCTTCAAACATTCATAATTAAAAGTTTATCGTTTACACATAAAACACTTAAAATTGTGTTATTGCTTTTATGGTCGTGTATTATTTATTTATTTATTTATTTTTATTATTTACACATAATAATCTTTTAATAGGAGTTCAGAAAGTTAAGATCGTTCTTTTCAAATAGAAAGTTGAGTAGGTACACATGGTCCTGGGTTGGAGAGAAATGTGATTTGTTAGAGCTTACCAGCTCATAAACCTTTTGAAGGTTGTTTATTGCTAAATTATACTTTTAGTTCTTTAAGTTTTGTTCAAATTTCACTTAGATCCTTTAAGATTTTTGTTCTTCTAATTTGGTCATTTAAATTATTTTCTGTTTGCAACGTTAACCTTTTATGTTTTAGTTCGTTTGCATAAATACATTTTTTTTATAATTTCATTAAAAAAAAAAGTTGGTAGTATGATGCTGACTTATATTATCCTCATATTCTTCGTTCTCTCATCTTTCAAACCTAAACATAGAAAAATTCAAAGAATCAAAAAAGAGAAACTCATAAAAATCTACATTCCAAATTGGTTGATAATACTAATTTCTAATTTTGACAATTAAAATTGTAGATTCAAATTTGAATGAATTGAAAAATGAAAAAACAGAAAAATGAAGGAATAAGCTTGAAATTAATTTACATAAAACAAGAAATAAAAACATTGAACAACACTAGCAACCATTTTTGTTCATCTAGTTTTATTCTTTTACCGATTAAAATAGTGGACTCAAATTTAACCGTAACAATTAATGTTTTTACTTCTTTACACTTCAACTAGTAAAATATTGTGTTTTCATACGGAGTAATGTGTTATTACTTTATTTTTCTCTTAGGTTATAATTAAAAAAATTAATTAAAAAATAATCTCTTCTTTATGGTGTAGATAAAAGGATTTAATTTATTTGAATTATTAATGTTTAAATAAAATTAAAAATAATAATGAGTTGTAGTATTTTATTTTTGTGCATTTTCAAGAAAAAAAGTATTTGATCAGTAATACACTAGATATTTGCAATTGATATTTTATATATATGTTGATATTTCATTTATGATAAAAATTTGTCCGAAAATATTTATTCACTAGTATTTTTATGTATCAATTATGCGTGTTTTTTTTTTTAATAAATTTCAAAAGTTTAAATAAAAATGAGTTAAAAATATTTGGTGATTTTTGAAATATTCTTTATTTCAAAAATTTCAAATTCTTCAAATTTTTTGAAAATATTAGGGAAAAAAAAAGTATTTGTCGTCTGTTCCTCTTTGAACCCTAACAATAGAAAAGGAAGAAGAACCTAATCGTCCATTGTATGTGTATCGGGTTGTCATGATGATGATGATTTCAAGGAAGGAATCTGTGCGGTGCTTAGCTTACTATCATCGTTCAATAATCTACTTTACTTGTTCTATTAATATTTATATTCTTCTTCTCATCTTCCTACTTTACTTTTTCTCTTTTTCTACCATAAATTTATTATTCCATTCAACATTATTTCCCTTATTCTCTTTCTGCTACTTCATTCAACTAACTGCAAATTTCTTCGTACCACTTCACCATTCTCTCAAAATCAGGTAAATACAATTCAACACACAATCTCATTATTTTTTTTTATTTTTTTTTATTGTTTACTTCTGTTTAATCTTTAGACTAGTCAACGTTTTAACATTAGTTAATTGATTCATGCTTATTCTATTTTTCTCGTTTCACTAGCATTGTAGTTATATATATCTAACATAACATTAAAAGTTCTGATGAAATTCAAGGAACAATTAGAAAGGTTGAAGAAAACTCTATGGCCTCTCTCTCTATATATATCTGAACCAATAAACTAAGCGAGTAAACAAAAATAAGATAACTAAGTTAATCTTCTCATAACAGAAAAACATAAAGTTGTTAAGAGAGGATAATACAATATAGATGGGATTAAAGGTGTACACAAACCTGGAGGTCAACCGAAACCGCCATATTTGAGCACCAAAATGCATGTACATTGGCGGTTGAGATTGGTTTATTGGATTGTCGGTTTCAATTTTCAGTTACATCTGGGTTGATAAGGTTGGTTTCTCTGAAAAGAAACTCATCGGTGTCTGAAATTGATCAAAAATCTAGATAGCTAATCCCAGACAGTGGTACGTCGCAGCCAACCCTGAAAACTGGGATAGCGGGTTGTGAGATACCGCGATTACCTATATTTTTTAGACAAATTACATAAATAATATTATATAAATGATAGCGTTTCAGCAAATGTACTGAATCGTTGCAAGTAATAATAAAATGGTAGTACTGAGTGTCGAACTCAAGGATTGCGTTTTACTATTGAATTATATTTAATTACTAAAATTGAACAAAAGATTTTCAAGTTGATTGAAATAATATTTGAAATTAACAACAGTAATAAAATTGATCATTGTTAATGAGAAAAATGTCAGGGATGAGTTTCACTTCGAATCCAACCTTGGTGTCTAATTTGATCCTAATTACTGAATTCCTTTATTGAATTATTACCGAATTCTTTTTATAATTCCAAAGTAACCCCTAATTCCTTAGTAGATTTAAGATTAGAATTAAGCATTATTGTACATGAATTCTCTTTTTAAACTACTACATTTGCAACTAATTTAATTGATTTCATGACCTGCATCTATGTCTAGACTACAAATTCATGAATTTCTCATCTCAAGCATTCGTAAAGTCTATTTTCGTTTCTAAATACAAATCGTAGAACATTTTAGTGTTGATCAAGCAATAAAAAACATTAAGCACATAGATGTAATTCAATAAACTCATTCATATAATTAGAAATCAAATCAGAAAAATAAGGGTTTCATCTGGTTACACTCATCCCTAACAAATAGGGTTTAGTTACTCATGACAGAGATAAAAAAAGATAGAGATTAAAGAAGAATTACAAGAAGGATTCATGAATGATTCTTGATAAAACTGCTCCAATGGCGTTAGTAACGACCGTCTTTGAGTTTCTATGCTAGGGCACAAGTCTCCCCACTTCCCAATAGTCAAAAAGATACCTAAATAGTGAAAAATTGCATTTTTATGAATGTTGATGCGTGTCGCGCCCCCCAGGTGTAGGATTTGCGCTTCGAGCGTGCCTGGACAGTGCTGAACGGTTGGAAAGCGCCTTAGGCGCGAATGGAGCGCTTCAGGTGCACAACATATGTTGTCTGACGTATGTTGCATTTTACTCCTCTTTCGAGTCTGAATTTGGTTTCGGTGTCTTCATGAAAGTTGTAGTTATGGATCTTAGCTTTCATTTGAACTTGGTGTGACTCCAATTGGACATCTACAACTCCAGATATGGCTGAAATACTCCACGTATGTCATGTTGATTTCTCACCAAAATTCAGCACTGCACTAAAACAAAGTAACAATGCAAAACTACGAAAATCTCTACTTAATTAAGCAAATAAGAACATAAACACTTCATTAAATCAAAGAAATAAAATCAACAAAATATATCAAATAACTCATTAAATTAACTAATGGTTAAAGATAAATAAGACTAAAATCAATAAAATATTATGCATATGATGAAGAGTCATCACAACCCCAAACTTAATATATTGCTTGTCCTCAAGCAACAATTAATTTTAGATTTGGTGCAGTTAAAACTAACCTTAAACTCAATTTCTCAAATAAAATCAAACTCAATTCTCAAAGTTTCAGCTACTACAAAACATTCATCATACTCTATGGTTACTTACAAAAAACAACACAATTTGTACACTTTAGCATTCATTCATCAAGTTCAACTCTGTCTTCAAACAATCTCACCAAAATTTCACTCAACTGTTTAGAAAGAGTTATGAATTTGTCACTCAAATTCTAGAAATGCATCATGCTACCATAGGCTTGAAAAAATTCTAGTTAGCAATCACAATTCAGTAAACACATATATTTTTGGAGGACTTTCGGGTTGTAATGGGGCTTAGGTAAGGGTATGACATTTTGAGATAGTAGGCTTTACTACTTGAAGTTAGACATATATTTCCAAATTATTCTACCATTTTTTTTCTTCAACTTTTCATTCTAGAGATTCTCAAACATTGACAAAAGAACAAAGAATATATTATTTATCAAAGTACACAAATTGATTTTTTTTGCTTCTTTTTTTTTTTTGTGAGAATCACCACCCCTATCTTAAAAGGTTGCTCTCCCATGAGCAACCCAAAACTTAGAATTTTACCAAGGCAAGATAAAAAAAAAATTATACCTAACTCCAAGTAAGGTGATTTAATTAAAGTCAGATATTTGGCTTGTAATGTGGCTAGTAACCGAAATAAAAGGGCAAGGATCAAAGGGGATAGCAAAGGGTAAAATAGGGTAGTTAGAAAGGCTCAAACGACCAAACAAAATTGCCTCAATATATGCATAAATCACAAGTGATGCAAGTCAGAATTAGTGCAAGTTCTGAAGGGACAACACATGTCTGGATAATCACACAACAAAGAACTTAAGTGTTTAGGCTCAAAAGCTCACAACTAGGATAATAAGAAAGAGTATGAACTATCTAAATGATGCCAAACGTGCCACTACAAAATTTATTTAGTTTTTTTTTTTTTTTATAAAAAAAAATGCGAGTGAGACTTCGACAACCAATGAGTAATCAACAATGCATGAATTAGTGAAACTTATCGAATTGAGCAATGATATGAGCAAAGAAATATAGTTTAAATTTCAAACTCCCAAACATAAAACTTAATATCAAATGCAAGTTGTTAATAATTCTTCATCATAGTGCACGTTTACACACAATTAGAAAGAAGCAAATTCAAATAACAAAAATAAGATTGCAAAAAAATAAAGTTACCTCTACCTGAGGGTTGCCTCCCACGAAGCGCTTCTTTAAAGTCATTAGCTTGACGTCTCAACTATTGTCAAGGTGACATATATGACAGGAAGAACACATCATCCTTCTTCTTCTTTTTGTTTGGTAGAAACTCCATGAACTTGAGAAATAAAAGATGTTGCTTCCACGTCCTTCTCAATTGGACATTGATGAACAAGGCATAGATTGAATCTCGAATTTTATCAATCTCTTCTTTTTTCTTTTCCTCGTTCGTCTTTTCCTCTTACTTATCTTCTTCAACCACAACAATGAAATTATTTTCAATCTTCAACTTCTCCTTCATCATCTCAAACTTAACCACTTGCTCAAATAACCTTTCACATTGACTTTCAAATCTTTCAATTGAAACCATGGTATTCTTCATGAATTCAACCAAAACGTCCATAATGTGAAAGTCTTTATCATCTGATTCTTTGAATAGAATTTTAGGAGGTAGAATTTGTTCCCAATAGATCCTTTTAATATAACACTCGTCGTTTTATGTAACTTTGAGAAAAAATCTTCATATTATATTAGTTCATCAAGGTCATCTGAACAATGTTCATTCTTATGTGCTTCTCCGCAAAAGTCACACCTAAAAGGCTTCCACGGAGGGATCTAATGGTGATATTTTAAAAATGTATAGCTCAAGATTTGCCCCTCAATCATGCGACATATACCCGATATAAGACAAGTATCACACTCTTCATATAATTGTAGTAGAATATCATCATTACAATCTTCAATGCTCTACCACGAATAGTTATCTCAAAAAAAGAAGAGACAAACCACTAGACATGACATTAGCAAGTTCAACAAATAAAAAATAAAAGAAAACTTTTTTTTCTAAAAAAAATAATTAAATAAAAAAAATAAAAATTTTATTACAGAGCAAAAAATTGCAATTAAGTAAATAAATTAAATTCAATAGTGATATGGCAATCTCCGGCAGCGGCGCCAAAAACTTGATAGCGTTTCAGCAAGTGTACTGAATCGTTGCAAGTAATAATAAAACGGTAGTACCGAGTATCGAACTCAAGGATTGCGTTTTACTATTGAATTATATTTAATTACTAAAATTGAACAAAAGGTTTCCAAGTTGATTGAAATAATAATTGAAATTAACAACAATAATAAAATTGATCCTTGATAATGGGAAAAATGTCAGGGATGATTTTCACTTCGAATCCAACCTTGGTGTCTAATTTGATCATAATTATTGAATTCCTTTAATGAATTATTACCGAATTCTCTTTATTATTCTTGCCCTAATGTCTTAGTGACAGAACATTTAATTCCAAACTAACCCCTAATTCCTTAGTAGATTTAACATTGGAATTAAGCATTACCGTATAAAAATTCTCTTGTAAACTATTGTTTTGCAACTAATTTAATTAGTTTCATGACCTGCATCTATCCATATACTACAAATTCATGAATTTCTCATCTCAAGCATTCGTAAAGTCCACTTCTGTTTCAAAATACAAATTGTAGAACATTTTAATGTTGATCAAGCAATAAAAAGCATTAAGCACATAGATGAGAAAAATAATTCAATAAACTCATTCATATAACTAGAAATCAAATCAGAAAAATAAGGGTTTCATCTGATTACACTCATCCCTAACAAATAGGGTTTAGTTACTCATGACAGAGATAAAAAAGATAAGGATTAAAGAAGAATTACAAGAATGATTCATGAATGATTCTTGATAAAACTGCTTCAATGATGTTAGAAACGACCGTCTTTGAGTTTCTATGTTAGGGAACAAGTCTCCCAACTTCTCAAGAGTCAAAAAGATGCCTAAACAGTAAATAATTGCATTTTTACGAATGCTGATGCGCGTCGCCCCAGGCGCAGGATTTGCGCTCCGGACATGCCTGGACAGTGCTGAAAGGTTGGAAATGCGCCTCAAGCGCAGTTGGCGCGCTTCAGGCACACAACATTTGTTGTCTGACATATTTTGCATTTTACGCCTTTTTCGAGTCTGAATTGGGTTCTGGTGTCTTTATGAAAATTGTAGATATGAATCTTCGCTTTCATTTGCACTTGGTTTGACTCCAATTGGACATCTACAACTCCATATATGGCTAAAATGCTTCACATAGGTCATGTTGATTTCTCACCAAAATTCAGCACTGCACTAAAACAAAGTAACAACGCAAAACTACGAAAAATCTCTACTTAATTAAGCAAATAAGAACATAAACATTTCATTAAATCAAAGAACTAAAATCAACAAAATATATCAAATAATTCATTAAATTAACTAATGGTTAAAGATAAATAAGATTAAAATCAATAAAAATTATGCATATGATGAAGAGTCATCAATAAACATACAAAAATAAATAATATTTCAAACTCATAAACATTCATAAATAGTAATAATAAATTTCTAATCTTAATCAAAACATACATTTAAATACTAAATATCATTATCTTTTTCAACATAGAGTAATAAAATAACAAAATACTAAAATGCATGTGTAAAATATATCATATTTTGAATGCATGGTCAAAGAATAATAAATCATATTTTGAATTCTAATACTCCTCCTTAACCTGGAGCATACATATCATATGCACCAAACTTGTTACATATAGATTCAACTCGAGGACCCCTAAGTGGCCTAGTGAACATGTCAACTAATTGATCATTTGAACCCAAAAAATTAGTTGTGATTTCTCCAGAAAGAACTTTGTTTCTTAAAAAATGACAATCGATCTTTATGTGCTTTGTTCTCTCATGGAAGACCAAATTAGAAGCAATATGAAGTGCAACTTGATTATCACAAATTAGTTTCATTACATTCGACATCTCCTAACATGAGTTTCTTGAGTAACTGTTTAAGCCATGTAAGTTCACAAGCCATTACAGTCATAGCACGACATTCTGCTTCTGCACTCGATCTTGCGACTATGTTTTGCTTCTTGATTTGTCACGTATCGCGTTCAGTTTGTCCACAAAAATGGAGTCGCTACTAATTTTATTTTATTATATTTTTAGAATGAAAAATTACTGTTGAATTGGATTTGTTGGACTGATGTTATCAAAGTTCAAATTGTCTACTCCTCGATATTTTTTGTCTATTATTCTCTCTATTTTTTTTACGCCTATTATTCTCTCTGGTTTTTTTATTCAATCGTCCTCCTCCTTTTTTGTCCTCTATGTGTCAATTATTTATACTTTTTGGGCGTAGGTTACAAAAGACAAGGAAATAATTGTGAATTGATCATCATTTTTTATTATTATTCATCAATTTCTTTTCATTCAATTGATCACCATTATACTGATTTTTATTACCATCAATTCATTTCTTTTCGATTTAGTTTCCTTTTCATTCAATTAGTCACCATTATATTGATTTTTATAATCATCAATCTATTTCTTTTCGGTTTCTTTTCATTCAATTGACAACTATCATTTTGATTTTTATTACTATAAATTCTTTTCAGTTTCTTTTCATTCAATTATATATTTTTTTTCTTTCTTTTTTATGTTTTAGAAAAGAGTGAAATGTCTGAACAAGAATTAGAGGCAAACAAGAACCAGAAACACTCATGATTGTCTAAAGTTTATAACCCTAATTATTTATTTTTATTTATTATATTTTCTAATTATATATATATATATATATATACAAAGTCTAAAAAGTTAGCAGACAAAATTCGAACCCCGATATCAAGTTACGTCCACAAGGACATAACACCCAGAAGTGGATCTTCTATATGATGGTGACCATGCCCAATCAGCATCAGAGTAGCCAACAACTTAAGTGTTACCATTGACTTCATATAGTAATCCTTTGTGTGGTGCATTCTTCATGTACCTAAGAATATGAATCACAACATTCCAGTGACTATCACGTGGAGCATTCCAAAGTTGACTGATTATACTTACAACAAATGTAATATCAGGTCTAGTAACTGTAAGATAATTAAGTTTGCCAACAAGTCATGGATATCTACCAGGGTCTTGCAATGGCTCCCCCTATCCTGGTAAGAGCTTGGCATTTAGATCCATAGGAGTATCACGTGGACGAAAATCAAGCATGCATATTTCTTCAAGTATATGAAGGGCATATTTTCCTTGAGTAATTAATATACATGTCTTAGACTGAACAACCTCAATCCCCAAAAAATATTTTAGTAGTCCCAAATCTTTAGTCTGAAAGTTTTGAGACAAATGTTGTTTGAGCTAATAAATGCCAACCTAGTCATTACATGTGATTATTATGTCATCAACATAGACAAGCAGGTAGATGTAAGTGATTGGTGAAGAGTGCAAGAAGAAAACTGAGTAATTAGCTTCACATCTAGTCATACCATACTTCTAGAGCACGATACTAAACCTCTCAAACCAAGAACGATGAGATTGTTTCATGCCATATAGAGATCGACATAATTGACATACCAAGTGAGAGGTACCGCTAATAGTGAAGCCTGATGGTTGTGCCATATACACTTCCTCTTGTAACTCTCCATGTAGGAAGGCATTTTTTGCCTAATTGAAGGAGTGGTTAATGATGAATAGGAGTTATGGCAAGAAAAAGTCGAAGATATGCAGTTTTGGAAACTGGAGAAAAGGTATCCCATGGTCAAAACCGAAGATCTATGTGTATCCTTTTATCATAAGATGAGCTTTTAAGCGATCAATCTTTCCATCAGACCCAACTTTTACTATATAGACCCAGTGAAACCCTACTATTAGGTAAATGTACTAAATAGCATGTCCCATTGGAGTGCAAAACAGTCATTTCATCTATCATTGCTTGTCGCCAGCCAGGATCAGACATAATTTCACTTGTAGTTTTTAGAATAGACACATAATCCAAGAAAGCCACAAAAGCATAATAGGATTTAGATAATTGATTATAATTCTTATGACAAGCATAAATAGGATTAGGATTTCAAGATGACCTTTGACCTTTACGTAGAGCAATGGATAACTCTTGTTTAGGATGTAGAAAGTGCAAGTCAGGAATAGTATTGGATTAGTCTTGAGGAGCAGGTGAGCCTCCGTTGGTAGGTGTGTATGGTGGTGCTAGAGTTAGGGGTGGGTGTAATGGGGAGATTAAGGACCTCTTGAAAGAGAGATTCTACTTGACCAGAACCATTAAACTCTTTTGTAGTAGAGAGAAAGAAAGGGCAGATCTCGAAGAAACTGATTTTGGTAGAGGCAAAGTATCTTCGAAGATCTAGGGAATAGCACTGACAACCTTTCTTCAGATAAGAGTAGCCAAGAAAAAGACATTTAAGGGATTTTGCAGCCAACTTATCTTTCCCTGGAGTAAGGTCATGAATAAAACATGTGCACCCGAAGATGCAAAGTGGTAGCAAGATGTGAGAATTGCATCTCCCAAAAAACGAGGAGGTACATTATTGTGAAGGAGCATGGTATGAGTCGTTTCCACCAAGTGTCAATTCTTTCTCTCAATGAACCATTTTGTCGAGGGTATGAGCACACAAAGTTTGATGGAGGATACCCTGTGAATTAAAAAAAGAATGAAAAGACATAGACACATATTCGTGAGAGTTATCACTTTGCATTATATTTATCTGAGTACCAAATTGTGTGTTAGCAAAAGGTTTAAAAATTTGAGAAAACATCTGAGCGGTTTTCATTAAAAATATTCAAGTGCATCGAGAAAAATTATCAATAAAACTAACAAAATATTAAAAACCCAAACATGAAACAACATAACTCAAACTCCAAATATCATAATGAACTGAAGCAAAAGGAAACACAACTCGTTTATTGACTTTGTCAGGAAATAAACTCCTAGTATGTTTCTTGAACTAATAAGACTCACACTTTAAGGTAGACACTTTTGACAAACTCGAGACCATAAGATGCAACTTTTGAAGACTAGGATGGCCCAAATGTTGATGGATAATATGTGGAGACTCGACGGAAGAACATGCAATAGACGTTGTAGGAGCTGAAAGGTAATATAGACCTTGAGACTCATGCCTTACTCCAATCGTCATCCAGTACTTTGATCTTACATAAGAACAAATCCATTAACAAATGTAACAAAGTAAGGTAGGGTATGAGTGAGTATACTGATGGATATTAACTTAAATGGAAAACTAGGGACATAAATCACATAGTCCAAATAGAGTGAGGGTAGGGGGTTTGCTCGACATACCATGACATGTGGCTTGTGACTGACCCATCAGACAAAGTAATACTAGGTAGTGTGTCCATAAAAGTCAAACATGAGAAAATAAATTTATTACCATACGTATGATCAGAGGCACTTGAGTCAAGTATCCAAGGTCCAAGTGTAACAAGGGCTATAGGATTACCACTCTAAGCAACAGAGGCAACTTGTGTGGTAGCTTGCATTTGCGCCTTTAGCTTTATGTACTCATTATACTCTGTGGTAGAAAGTGTGACTTGATCACTTGTGTCAAAGGCTTCAATTTGAGCAACATTGACGACTCTAGGTTACAATTGATTACCTTTGGTGTGAAATTGTGCTTCAACATGGCCAAAATGGTTGCAATAGTTAAATAGAGTTCGACCACGATTATGTCCATGTCCTCATCTTCTATCACCTTATTGATAAGAATTAGATACGGGTGTAGTATATTCAACTACCACATTGAGAGACATAAAGGGCCGAAAGACGCAGTAATTGTTCACAAACAATTTCATATGAGGGAATGATAGCGCTAGATAAGATTTGGTTGCGAACTAAGTCAAGATCTAGTGTAAGACCCGTAAGGGCTAGAACCATAAAAAAATTTCCACGTTGTTCAGCATGTGTTTCGGCATTGTCAGTATAAGGCATAAGTGCATCAAAATCAACAATCAAACTATCAAGGTTACCTATGTAGTTGTGCATATCCATTTCTTGTTTCTTCAGGGAAATAAGATTATAGACTACAATGTATAAACAATGAATGTAATTGGAGTAAGTCTTATTTGTCTTTGCCCAAACATCATAATAAGTTTTAAACAAGCGAAACTGAGATTGAAGTTTGATATCGATTGAAAATCAAAAAACGCTGCATAGAGAGGCATCAATTTGTTTTCTTTTGACTTGATCCTTATAAGTGACATCCTTGGAATGTTTGAGCAAATGGTCTTTACGACCTTGTCCTTGAAACCAAAGCCCAACAACAGCTACCCATCCTGTGTAATTGGCAAAAACTACCAATTTTTTGCAAGGAATCAAAGGAAGTGTAGTGAAACTAAAAAAGGAAGGAGAGACAGCAGCAGATCCGGTGTTGGACATTATAATCAACGTTGGGCAAAATTGAAGAAAAAATGTTGAAAAATTACCAAAAGTTGAAAATGGACCTCAGAATGTGTCGTAAGGCCCTGAGCAACGATTATCGTTGAAAAGTTGGTGGCTAGATGTGTGCCACGCACTGTCACACGTGGGGTTGGTGGAGGCGCGTAGATCCCACGTGCAAATAAGGAGACGACAAGTATGTTAGAGTTTGAAGGCACAAAAAAAAAGTCATTGTTCTTGTTGGAGGATTGCGCGACGATATGCGGTGGTGGGTTGCACTAGAACAGTATACGCACAATTGGAATGGTAAAGCACAACTGGAACATATAATTTTGAAGAGGAAAAAAAATGGAAGGGTTATGGCATAATTGGAAAAAGGAGAGCAGTCCTAGGACGAACCACTACTCATACCATATAAAATATATTTTATGTGTTTCTTGCGTGTCTCAAACAAGATCACACATCTTCTATATAAAATAAGGTTACAATAATTACTACAAATACTAGGAACTTGTATTTGACTAGGAGTTCTACCAATGGACTTAGGAAACTGTACAGTAAAAGATGATCATCATCTTCAACATAGTCTTTTTCCTCTTCTTCCTCCTCCTCATCTGCATCAACTTCAATATATTCTTTGTTTTCCTCCTCCTCCCCATCATCTTCAACATAAATAGGTTCAATTTCTACAACATCTTTTTTTACGACAACTTCTTGTGTTATTTCCTTAGATTCACTTGCAGCTGCCTTTTCTTTTTTTGAACGCCTAGTGTAGACCGACAACTCATAATTAGCCCTACTTGCATAGGCAACATTAGTCCAAGTTAGATTATCACCAACATAAACTAATTCTTCAATAGGTTCACCATCTTCCCCCAAGTCTCCCACTTCAAATTCAGTGATATAATCATCATCATCATTCAAGACAATTTGATCAATAACATCACGACAATAATAACGCTCTTTTAGAGCCTGGTTATACTTAACGAAAACAAGTCTTCCAACCTCTTATGCTCAAATCTACTTCTCTTCTTGGAACGAATCTATGTATTATGATTTAAAATGTTAGTTTACTATATTAATATGAACCTATATTGTAGAATACTTTATAACTTAATAACAAGTTTTAACTTACATGCTCAAAAGTATTCCAATTGCGTTCACATCCTGAAGAATTGCATGTCAAACACAATACTTTAATGGCCAATACTTGCAAAAGTGAAGTTTGTGCTCCATAAATATTGCACCACTCAGCTGCAATGAAACAATCATTTTCATTATTTTTATACATAAGTTGTTGTGTGCTAAAACTTTTATGATGAAAAGAAATGAACTTTCAATTACCAGGAGCTAATGTTGCCCTTTGTCTTATTGCTCCACCCAATGCTAAGAGGCAATTTGCAATCTTATATTTTGTTCACCAATCTCATCAACAAAATTGTCCAATAGCTCAAATATCTTAATCCTAGTCTTCACTAAGGTAGAAGCATCAATACTTTTCACAAACATTGTTTCCATTGTAGAATTCAGCAAGAAATTTATCAAAGTCCTATTTTTTTTGTTTATCCAACCATCTGACATACTTCAGCATCCGAATTTTGTGTGTTTCTCTTTGTGACCATTCAACAAGTCCTTTGTATATTCCAACTCTTTTTCAAGGAGTGTAACCTTTAACTCATGATAGCTTGGAGGTTTGAAATGAAGACCGTAGCTTCCAACATCAACTTGAAGTTTTTTGATCTTGAAACATTAATAGCAATTCCATTTGTATAAAAAGAAAGAGCAAAGTATTGTACCAATGGAACTTTTTTTATCAAAGTACAATCACTAATCTGTTTAAATAGACTATGTTATAGCTAATGGGCTTAATATGTATTAATAGAACCGTTATATATATATGCCTAACTTTGATCTAATAAAACTTATTTAGATGGAGAGTTTCATGGCTGATTTGGTGAAGCCATACATAGAGAAATTGATTAATGGGGGCATTGGTAGAATCAAGTTATATATGTTGCTTCACATGCATCGCTAAGGATTTCGAAGAAGAAAAAGCTAGGTTGGTACCAGAAAGGAAAACTATCAAGGAACGTGTTGAAGTGGCAACCAGTAGAGGAGAAGATATTGAAAGTAATGTTGTTTCTTGGGAAGAAGAAGCTGATAAGCTCATTCAAGAAGACACCAAAACAAAACAAAAAAGTTGTTTTGGATTTTGTCCTAATTGCATATGGCGATATATAAGGGGAAAGGAACTAGCAAATAAGAAGGAGCGTATTAAAAAATTAATGGAAACTGGAAAGGAACTTTCGATTGGACTCCCTGCTCGTCTTCCAGGTGTTGAAAGCAATCAACCTCAACTCTATATTTCTTTTAAAAGCAGAGAATCCATATACGATGAGCTTTTGGATGCACTGAAAGATGACAACAATTATATAATTGGGTTGCTTGGAATGGGGGGCACAGGAAAAACTACATTAGCCAAAAAAGCTGGTAACGAAATTAAGCAATCCAAACAATTTACTTATGCCATCTTTACGACAGTGTCAAAATCTCCTGATATTAAAAAGATTCAAGATGATATTGTTGGACCATTGGGATTGAATTTGAATGACGATAATGAATCAGACCGACCCAGAAAACTATGGAAAAGATTGACTAATGGTGAGAAGATTCTTCTAATATTGGATGATGTGTGGGGAGATCTCGATTTTAAGGAAATGGGGATTCCATATAGTGACGATAAAAAAGGTTGCAGAGTTCTTGTAACCACACGCCAAATGCCGGTATGCGACATAATGGGATGCAATAAGACAATACAACTGGAGACTTTAACTGAAGAAGATGCATGGAACATGTTCAAAAGGCATGTTGATCTATGCAACAATGCATCCAAAAGTTTGCTCGGTAAGGCTCATAAAATTGCAAATGAATGCAAAAGATTATCAATTGCAATTGTTGTTACGCCGGTAGTTTGAAAAGACAAAAATGCCCAAAACAGTGGAATGCTGCCTTAATTTCCTTACAGAAACATATGTTAATGCACGAGGATGATGACGATGAACAAGATAAAATTTATCGACGCTTGAAGTTTAGCTATGATTACATGAAGAATGAAAAGGCCAAGAGACTATTCCTCTTGTGTTCTGTATTTCAAGAAGATGAAAATATTCCTATTGAAAGGTTAACCAAATTTGGCATAGGAGCAGGAATTTTTGGTGAAGATTATCATAGCTACGAATATGCTCGAAGTCTAGTAGATAAATCCAAAACTAAACTCCTAGATTCTTGTTTATTATTGAAAGCTGATGATCAAGAGAGTGTAAAAATGCATGACTTGGTTCGTGATGCAGCCCAAAAGATAGCAAACAAAGAGATTCAAAGAATAAATCTTTCTAATAGAAGTGAAAAGGCATTGGTTGAAAAGGAAAATAATATTAAATATTTGTCATGCCAAGGAAAGTTAATGAACGTTCTTTCTTGCAAGTTTGGTGGTTATGAGCTTGAAATTCTAATTGTCTACATGAAGGCGCTGCGACGATGTGAAAGTAGAATTCCCAAATACATTTTTTGAAAATAATACAGGTCTTCGAGTTTTTCATTTATGTGGTGATGATAGAATTTTGTATAATTCAACTTTATCATTCCCACAATCAATTCAATCATTGAATAATATACGATCGTTGCTTTTTACGAATGTCAATTTAGGTGACATCCCTATTTTGGAAAGCATGCATAGTCTTGAGACACTTGATTTGGTTCATTGTAAAATTAATGAATTGTCGCATAGAATTACAAAACTACAGAAGCTTAGATTGTTGAAGTTGGAATCTTGTGAAATTTTAAGGAATAATCCATTTGATGTGATTAAAGGATGCTCGTTACTTGAAGAGTTATATTTCTTAGACAGTTTTGATGTTTCTTGTCAAGAAATAAGTTTCCCTAAATTGCAAAAGTTTCCCTACTATAAACAGGTAGATCTATAGAGTGAAGTTTGAGAGTAACTCAAAGTCTCCGAGGTATAAAGCCAGATTAGTGGTGAAAGGGTTCTGTCAAAGACAAAGTGTTGATTTTAATGAGATTTTCTCACATGTGATAAAAATGTCATCGATTAGAACCGTGTTAAGTTTGACAACTACTCTTGACTTAGAGGTAGAGTAAATGGATGTAAATATGACCTTTATTCATGGTGATTTGGAGGAAGAAATTTACATGAAGCAACCTGATGGTTTTTTTATTGAAGGCAAGGAAGACCATGTGTGTAGACTGAGAAAGAGTCTATACGGTTTGAAGCGAGCTCCAAGGCAGTGGTACAATAAGCATGTCACCATTGTGTATTTGTTTTAGAAAATTTTCTAACGATAATTTCATTATCTTGTTATTATATGTTGATGATATGCTTATTGTTGGGAAAAATATTTCCAAGATTGAGAAGTTAAAGAAGCAATTGGACGAGTCCTTTGCCATGAAATCCATGGGAGATACTAAAGAAATTCTTAGCATAAGAATTATGCGTGACAAAAAGGAGAAAAAAAACTTTGGATGTCACAAGAACACTATATTGAGAAAGTGTTGCAAAAATTTCAAATGGAAAACTCTAAGGTTGTAAGTACTCAATTTGATACTCATTTTAAGTTGAATTTTAAACAAAGTTCTTCTAGTGAAGGTGAGAAAAGAGACATGAAACAAGTTCCTTATGCGTCTGTTGTGGGTAGTTTGATGTATACAATGGTGTGTACAAGGCCATATATTACACATACTATTGACACAATCAATAGATTTTTGTCAAATCTAGATAGAGAGCATTGGAATGTTGTAAAATAGATTTTGAGATATTTTCATTGTGACACTCTAAACCCCAAAATAACTTATATAATAATTTATACTAGATTTATTAGAACGAAATTCGCAGCGGATAAAGAAAATTTATTTCTAAGAAAATAAAAACTTTTGTAACTAATTTAGGATATCACGTTTCTCAAAAATCAAAAGGAACAGTTTATACTTTTTTCCTCCTATAAAACAGGGCAATCTCCATAGACTTGATTTAACTATAATTTCTTAATTTAATTCCAAAAACTTATTAGTACTTATAAGATTTTCATACAAAAGTCATTTCTAATTAAATAAGTAAAATTAAAACTCTTAATTTCCAATATCATCTATTAGAGTGGAGTTTCTCTCAAATTTGAACTTCAAAACTCATTATGCAGTAATAACTGCGATATCGCAAATGCAAGGCCAAACCAGTCAAACAAAAACAACGAATGAGGTGAGTTTTGAAATCATGTTGATAGTATAATATAAGTATGAAGAACGCACAAACAATCACAATAGACCGTATCATAATCATATTACGGTATATTAAAATATTCAAGAAAATAATATCATATTATAACATCAAAGTCACTCAACTGAAATAATTATCTCATTATAATATGCACCAAATCATCTAAGAGATACAATTATTACTTTTGAAACACATCAATCACAACAAAAAAAATCACAAGGAAATGCAATGCTATGAATGAGTTTATACTCTACTTTACAATGTGGTACCATTATAACTCTGAAGTACTTGGTTAGGAAGCTTGATACTATGTCATCCCCCAGTGGACGAACAATTCAAATTTGACCATATCCTCATAGATCCCCTCAACTCAACCTGAGACATATATACGCGACAATCGAAGTAAACTCGTGTTGCATGGTAGCTCTCGACTTTTGGAGTGCTATCTCCAAGTCACCAAGGAATTCCCACCCAAATACCTCCAAGGTCTAACAATATTTCCTTAAGTCTCAATAATAGACCACCACGATCAGACTTAATTCAATTATACTTCCCCGAAATCACTAGGCTTGTCAGACCCTACCTATATGATGACAAAATAATCTCCACTTCAAAAATTCTCAATATTATTTTCTCCCATTATTGGCCTACGATACTCCATTAAGACCCTCATCTCAAACACAAATTGAAATTAGCAATATTTCATCAACGATGGAGTTACTTCAATATTCTCATCACAAATTTATAACATCACTATCATTAATCATACATCACCATCATCACATAAATTCATCACAAATTTATAACATCACAATACATCATCATCATCACATAAAATTATCACAATGCATCCATCTTTTAATATCACATCACATAAACTCATCTAATCAAACATATACATAAAACTCATTCGACACCCAATATCACAATAATATTAAATACCACACATTTAAAGAAATTCAATTAATCAACACCTTACAAGTATTTTTATTCCACATTTTAATCTCAAAATTTTCATATTTGCATGTTAATTAATTTATCACTCAAAGAGCCGCTGCCGTACGTAGCGATCCCCGGATGAATCGTTGGAAAATACGATTTTCCCGTTCATCTCACAATATATGATACTCATGAATTCAAACGCTACCTCACCCCCTTACCTTATTTCGATGCTTTCACACATAAATACGACTACACTAGCAAACAACCTTTGTTCTTTGACTCTTTGTCTTTCAATTCATCTAACTTGACAATTTATAGATAAATGTTAAAAATAAATTATGAGAAAATACACTAAAAACTAAATTTCGAAATTCAGTTAAGGAAACTTACCATAAATCAGAAAACCAATTAGTGGATAATATAGCCATTATTCATACGGTCGTTTTGGCGTTGGTTTCACTCAAATTGTACTTACATGAAGAAGAACGGTGCAAAATAACTAATTCCATAAACGGAGAAGTCATATATTTTAGAGAGAAATTTAGATAGTTAAGAGAAAGTGAGTTTTTTGACTAATTAATTAAATGAGCGAAATAACATCATGAAATTTGAACAAAAATAGTGAAAGTTTTCTAGAACAGTTATCAATCACCGATGCCAAATGATAGTCTTGTTTTGTTTCCTCTCCCTTCTACGGCGGCTGCAAGTAGCTCCCTTTTTAATTTATTTTATTTTATTAACACAATTAGGGTTGACATAATGGGCTTGCTAAACCCATTGGTCCTTTATTTATTTTATGTTTTACTATTATTATTTTTATTTTGCTAAAACAAAATTAATATTTATTTAATCTCATTTTTAATATTCCTCTAAACATTATTTAATTTTCAAAACATTACTAATATTTCATAACTAATATATGATAAATTAGAGTAATTAAAATAATTAATCTTTTAAAAAAAATACATATTACTAACAATTGAAACTCTCATATTCAAAATAATAACTATAATTATATCTATTTTTCAAAACACTCAAATACTACCATCACCATCATTAGAGAATACCCAAAATCACAAAATAAATTAACATAACATCATCACTTTATATTAATTACTAATTCATAATAAAATTATATAAAGTCACAATGCCATAACAAGTATATAAAAATAAAGAAAATCAAACATAATATTACCACTATCCCAAGATAATTATTTATAAAATGAATAATAAAAATAAGATATATTTAGAATAATTAAATATAATTAAATGCACATTTAATATTAGTCAAACACACAAGAAAATATCACATTAATTACCAACTCGCATATACACGTAAAATTGCTTAAATCTTATTCTCTAAAATATTTACACTTAAATACTATTATTTTTAGAAAAATATATAAAATAATAAAATATAATATTTGTTATTTATATTACTCATTTAGTCAAATATGTACAATATTAACACATCATAGAAAACACACATATAAAGTAAATTAATCAACCTATATTCTAAAATAATTTTTACACCAAATTAATTATCTAAAATTCTATTTCATTAAGAAAATATTTATTATAAAACTTGGGGTGTTACATTCATGGTACTACATGTATGAAGCTTTGTTTTGGAGGTGACAAATTTATTTTGGTGGGGTACTCCGACTCAAATATGACTGAAGATATTGATTCGAGGAAGTCCACTTCAGGCTACATGATTAAATTTGTAAGGGGAGTGTGGCTTGATAATTTAGATTACAAAAATGTGTAACATTGTCTACAAATGAGGCAGAGTTCATTGTCATTACCGAAACATGCAAATAGTTGATTTGGTTGATGAAATTATCGCAGGAGTTTGAGTTTATTCTGACAAATATGTATTATTTGTCGATAGTCAAAGTGATATTCATCTTGATAAGAATTTGACATTTCATAGTAGATCCAAACACATTGATGTAATGTATCATTTGATACGTGATTTTTGGTAGCTAAGTTGTTGGAGTTGGCTAAAGTCTATACTGATTATAATGGTTTTGATATGATGACTAAAACATTACAAAGAGGGAAGTTTGAAACTTATTGTGATATCGTCGGTTTGGTGATGGAGAAGGGTCCAAATATTGCAGCTCATTATGTGTCTCATTTATTCAAGTGGAGAAAGGTCTTATTAGAGTTGTAAGAGATAATATTTTGAATAAAAAAAGGCAGTCACCAAAAGAGAAAAGAAAAGAGTAAACTCTATTCTCGATTTTGTCAAATAAGTCTAAGAAAAAACATTAATTGTGCATTCGTTAACCATTGGATCAAGCTGGTTTTTGGACAACATGTTTGCAACATAGAGAGGTAGAAACAGTTGGATCAACCAAAAGATGTCTAGAGAGGTAGAAATAATGCTCACAAAGTAGCACGTTTTTGTGGTGTTTTTCATCTTATTTTTCATTTGTAAGCTTTAGTGTTTTACACACAACTTGCGCATTATTTTTAGATTTTTTTGTACCCTTATTTGATTATAGTTGATCTATTTCTTTGGTATGGACGACCCGTGGTTTTTACTCTTACATTGAGGGGTTTTCCACGTTTAAATATTAGTTCTTTACACGCTTTTATTTGATCAATTTGCTACCATTTATTTGTTGTTGTTCTTCATGGATTCTTGCAAGTTGGAGAAATTTTATATCAGTTGCATATTGCTTGTTATCGTGTTTCTGTATTTATTCCCATTAACTACCACACTACTAAATAAATATTATATACGGTTTTTTGTAAGAGACAATTGAATTACAATTTGTTCAACAAAAATTGATGTATTTGGTTCATAAATAGATCAACTTTATTGACCAAATTATAATCTAATTGTCTATTATAAAAAGACTGTAGAGAGTAGTATGTAGATGTAGAACTTTTTAAATTATTGATATTTCAAATAAGAAAGAGAAAAACACAAAAAATTAATATTTATATTTGAAAATAATATATTTAAATGTACTTTCGACGCTATATTTTAAATTAAATGGAATTTTAGCTCTGCTTTTTAAAATTTAGGATTTTAATCTATATGTTTCATAATTTTTACCTGCGACCTTGTTTAAAGATTATTTTTTACGACATGTTATATTTTATTAGTGATGTTGAATTATATTTAATGATGTGATAGGGATGATTTAGATTAATGATGAAAATATGTTTTACATTTGTTCAATTAAATTGAAAAACTTGTAACAAATTTTCTCATCAGCTATTTTTGGTCTGAATGAAACAATGTTACATTATCAAATATAATTATGTTATAAAAATATGTCTCACACTTTGCCTAAAAAAGATGTTAACTTGAGTTGTGGCAAAAAAATCCTAAAAACATGAAACAATGGGTGTAAAATACTAAATTTAGAAATTATGAGAAAATACCTAAATTTAGATTTTTTTTTTTATAAACAAAATTTATTAAAGAGTGTACAAAGGTACACCCACAATTTATAAAAGACCTTATAATAATTCATTGAATATTTACAAAAGATCTTACATTTAAATTTCTCTAATGGCATTAATAAAGATTGAAGCCGTAACCTCTTAGATTAAATATCTATCTTTTTACCATTAAACTAAATGATTGAAATGTGCCAAATCATATACTTCTAAATTTACTAGAAGACAAAAAAAATGTACATTTAAGCCAAGATAATATTAGTTACCCTTTTTTTTTACTAAAAAAAGAAATATTCATTCATTTAAATTGATAGAAATTGCATCAATTAAAAGCATTACAGTTCAAAGTCGCTAAATTGAAAAAAATGAATTTGTGAATAAACTTACAACACCCAAATTAATAACATAAAACGACAAATGTATATAAATATGATAAATATGATATGTCTGAAATCTCCATGTCTATGAAACTGGAACACTGATGACACTAAAATCATCAATTAAATTTATCCTTGATCTAACTTGATCACTAAATAACACCACTTCAAAATGAGAATCCAAAAAGCCTCGCCAAATCAATAACCAACAAAAATTTTCCATTCTTAAGAATGTGCAAATAACAAAATGCCTTAAAATCATTGCAATGTCTTAAGAATTTTTCGTTCACATAAAACACTTGAAATCATGCTCTTGCTTCTATGGTTGTGTTTGCTTTATTTTTTATTGTTTACGCATAATATTCTTCTAACACGAGTTAAGATCATCTCTAAAGTTAAAATCCTTTTCTTCGAATAGATAGGTGAGTTAGTATCCATGCTCCTTGGTGTGACTTGTCTGAGGTTACCAGTTCATAAACTTTTTTTTTGTACATTTTATTTTTTATTATAATTTTATTTTTAAATTTTATTTTGTAGTTTAATTTTATTTTTAAATTATTCTGTTGCTAATGATGGTTAAAAAAACTGCAATGAAAAATAAAAATAAAAAATGTGAATATACACGAAACGAAAATCAAATGATAAACATATGTGTTGGTCAAAATTTGTGGTTTATTATTATTATTATTATTATTATTATTATTATTATTATTATTATTATTATTATTATTATTATTATTATTATTATTATTATTATTATTTATTTTCATCTCTTCTTTATTTGTTATTTAAAACAAAATTAAACTTACATGAATACATTTTTTTTTAAATAATTTACAAAAACGAATACAAACTAACACTAGATAAAAAAAATAAAAAACCTTGCTAATTTACATACACAAAATAAAAGTAACTACTTGTTGGAAAAAGAAGTAAGTATTTGTAGTGTGTTCCTGTATTGAACCCTAACCAAAGAAGAAGGAAGAATCCTAATCCCCCATTTTGTGTGTATCAGGTTGACGTAATGAAGATGATGTCAAGGAAGGAATCAGTGCGGTGCTTAGCTTACTATCATCATTCAATGATCTACTTTACTTGTTCTATTAATATTTATATTCTTCTTCTCATCTTCCTACTTTACTTTTTCTCTTTTTCTACCATAAATTTATTATTCCATTCAACATTATTTCCCTTATTCTCTTTCTGCTACTTCATTCAACTAACTGCAAATTTCTTCATACCACTTCACCATTCTCTCAAAATCAGGTAAATATAATTCAACACACAATCTCATTATTTTGTTTTATTTTATTGTTTACTTCTGTTTAATTTTTAGACTAGTCAACGTTTTAACATTAGTTAATTGATTCATGCTTATTCTATTTTTCTCGATTCACTAGCATTGTAGTTATATATATCTAACATAACCTTAAAAGTTCTGATGAAATTCAAGGAACAATTAGAAAGGTTGAAGATAGCTCTTCTTGAGATATCAAGGAATAATAATGTTGAATTACAAAGAAAGGAGGATGAATGGCCTCTCTCTCTATATATATAGCAAAACCAATACACTAAGCAAGTAAACAAAAATAAGATAACTATCTTAATCTTCTCATAACAGAAAAACAGAAAGTTATTAAGAGAGGATAATACAATATAGGTGGGAGTCCAACTGAAACCGCCATATCTGAACACCAAAATGCATGTATACTGGCAGTTGAGATTGGTTTATAGGATTGTCGGTTTCAATTTTTAGTTACATATGAGTGGAGAAGCCCGACTTCGGGCTCTGAAAAGAAACCCATCGGTGTCTGAAACCAATCGAAAATCTAGGTAGCTAATGCCAAACAGCGGTGCATCGCAGCCAACCTCGAAAACCGGAATAGTGGGTTTTGAGATACTGCGATTACCTCTATTTTTTGGATAAATTACATAAATAATACTATATAAACATGCAAAATTAAACAATGTTTCAAACTCATAAACATTCATAAATAGTAATAAAAAACCTCTAATCTTAATCAAAACATTCATTTAAATACTAAATATCAAAAGTCTCAAAAGTCTTCCCGAGGTAATTAATTATGCGTCGGAGGATTGCACGACGGTATGTGGTAGTGGGTTGCACTAGAACAATATACACACAATTGGAATGGTAAAGCACAACTGGAACACATAATTTTGAAGAGGAAAACAAATGGAAGGGTTATGACATAATTGGAAAAAGGAGAACAGCCCTAGGATGAACCACTACTCATACCACATAAAATATGTTTTATGTGTTTCTTGTGTGTCTCAAACAAGATTACACATCTTCTATTTAAAATAAGGTTACAATAATTACTACAAATACTAGGAACTTGTATTTGACTAGGAGTTCTACCAATGAACTTAGGAAATTGTACAGTAAAAGAATAATAAATCATACTTTGAATTCCAACATCAAGTTATAGGAATCAAAGATGATCATCATCTTCAACATAGTCTTTTTCCTCTTCTTCGTCCTCCTCATCCCCATCAACTTCAATATATTCTTTGTTTTCCTCCTCCTTCCCATCATCTTTAACATAAATAGGTTCAGTTTCTACAACATCTTCTTTTACCACAACTTCTTGTGCTATTTCCTTAGATGCACTTGCAGCTGCCTTTTCTATTTATGCCCGCCTAGTGTAGACCGACAACTCATAATTATCCCTACTTGCATTGACAACATTAGTCTAAGTTAGATTATCACCGACATAAACTAATTCTTCAATAGGTTCACCATTTTCCCCCAAGTCTCCCACTTCAAATTCAGTGATATAATCATCATCATCATTCAAGACAATTTGATCAATAACATCACGACAATCATAGCGCTCTTTTAGAGCCTGGTTATACTTAACGAAAACAAGTCTTCCAACCTCTTATGCTCAAATCTACTTCTCTTCTTGAAATGAATCTATGTATTATAATTTAAAATGTTATTTTACTATATTAATATGAACCTATATTGTAGAATACTTTATAACTTAATAACAAGTTTTAACTTACATGCTCAAAATTACTCCAATTGCGATCACGTTCTAAAGAACTGCATGTCAAACACAACACTTTAATGGCCAATACTTGCAAAAGTGAAGTTTGTGCTCCATAAATCTTGCACCACTCAGCTGCAATGAAACAATCATTTTCATTATTTTTATACATAAGTTGTTGTGTGCTAAAAGTTTTATGAAGAAAAGAAATGAACTTTCAATTACTAGGAGCTAATGTTGCCCTTTGTCTTATTGCTCCTCCCAATCCTAAGAGGCAATTTGCAATCTTATATTTTGTTCACCAATCTCATCAACAAAATTGTCCAATAGCTTAAATATCTTAATCCTAGTCTTCACGTAGGCAGAAGCATCAATACTTTTCACAAACATTGTTCCCGTTGTAGAATTCACCAAGAATTTATCGAAGTCCTATTATTTTTGTTTGTCCAACCATCTGACATACTTGAGCATACGAATTTTGTGTGTTGCTCTTGATGACCATTCAACAAGCCCTTTGTATATTCCAACTCTTTTTCAAGGAGTGTAACCGTTTTGCTCTTGCTTCTTTGTCACAAAAATCATTTATGCTTGTTTGCCTCTTGCATTTCCTCAATTTTTGTTTTCCTTTTTTCATGAACATTGAATCCAGTGGAACTTTTGTCTTCTTGGAAACCAAAAAAAGGGGCCTCAGTTGCTCTTTTTCCACTTCGAATTCTCCTTATTTCAGCTTTATCGTCATTAACATCATCATCAATTTCACATCCACCTCATTTAATATTCCATCTTTTAGTACTTGTTTCTCATCATATTATGCATGTAACAATAGCTTACAATCTGGTGGCATGTTTATGCAGCTTTTTACATCTCTCTTTAATCCTAACTGATGTTGTATTGCTATAGTAATTCCCCCTGTAGTTTCAAATTGACATAAATCACATATCACACTCTTCCTATTATTCTTGTCTTTTACACTATTAAACAAACATGCTAGGTCAACATTAGCACCAATTGGTTTAAACATTACATAAGCAACATTACTATTACTTTGTGGGGTTGCAAACAATGTTGTCATGGTTGTTAGCAAAACAAGTAGAGAAAGAAAGGAAATAGAAAATAAGAGAGAAAGAAGGAAGGATGTAACTAACAAAAGAAAAGAAAAACTAAAGAAAAAAAAAAATAGAAAAAAGGAAGGAAGTAAGAAAAAATTGCTATTTGGATATGATTTATAATTTCGATCTACACTCCATTTTTAAACATGATCAAATTTCATAATTTAGTTTATCGATTTCAAAGATAAATTAGGTATTACAAAATCTCTTTAAAAAACCTTAAACTTAAATATTGAAATGAATTTTTTTTTGAACTTTCTCGAACATTATTTTTGAACAAATTTAAAAGGTTTCTTTTGAATGGACGAGATTAATTATCAACCTTTTTAATTTCCAATACACAATAAAATATATTGTGAAAAATGTATCTACACTATTTCAAAAATAATAAAAGTACAATCACTAATCTGTTTAAATAGACTATCTTATCTACACTATTTCAAAAATAATAAAAGTACAATCACTAATCTGTTTAAATAGACTATCTTATCTACACTATTTCAAAAATAATAAAAGTACAATCACTAATCTGTTTAAATAGACTATCTTATAGGTAATGGGCTTAATATGTATTAATAGAATTGTTATATATATATATGCCTAACTTTGATCTAATAAAATTTATTTAGATGGAGAGTTTCATGCCTGATTTGGCGAAGTCATACGTAGAGAAATTGATTAAAGGGGCGTTGGTAGAATCAAGTTATATATGTTGCTTCACATGCATCGCTAAGGATTTCGAAGAAGAAAAGGCTAGGTTGGTATCAGAAAGCAAAACTATCAAGGAACGTGTTGAAGTGGCAACCAATAGAGGAGAAGATATTCAAAGTAATGTTGATTATTGGGAAAAAGAAGCTGATAAGCTCATTCAAGAAGACACCAAAACAAACCAAAAATGTTGTTTTGGATTTTGTCCTAATTGCATATGGCGATATATAAGGGGAAAGGAACTAGCAAATAAAAAGGATCGTATTAAAGAATTAATGAAAACTGGAAAGGAACTTTCAATTGGACTCCCTGCTCGTCTTCCAGGTGTTGAAAGCAATCAACCTCAATTCTATATTTCTTTTAAAAGCAGAGAATCCATATACAATGAGCTTTTGGATGCACTGAAAGATGACAACAATTATATAATCGGGTTGCAAGGAATGGGGGGCACAGGAAAAACTACATTAGCCATAAAAGTGGGTAACGAACTTGAGCAATCCAAACAATTTACTAAAGCCATCATTACGACAGTGTCAAATTCTCCTGATATTAAAAAGATTCAAGATGATATTGCTGGACCCTTGGGATTGAATTTGAATGACGATAGTGAATCAGACCGACCCAAAAAACTATGGAAAAGATTGACTCAAGGTGAGAAGATTCTTCTAATATTGGATGATGTGTGGGGAGATCTCGATTTTAAGGAAATAGGGATTCCATATAATGACAATAACAAAGGTTGCAGAGTTCTTGTAACCACACGCCAAATATCGGTATGCAACAGAATGGGATGCAATAAGACGATACAACTGGAGCTTTTATCTGAAGAAGATGCATGGAACATGTTCAAAAGGCATGCTGGTCTATGCAGCAATTCATCCAAAAGTTTGCTCGGTAAGGCTCATAAAATTGCAAATGAATGCAAAAGATTACCAATTGCAATTGCTGCTATTGCCAGTAGTTTGAAAGGAGAACAACGTCCGGAAGAGTGGGATGCCGCCTTAAAATCCTTGCAGAAACATATGTCCATGCGCGGTGGTGATGATGGTGATGAACTAGATAAAATTTATAAATGCTTGAAGTTTAGTTACGATAATATGAAGAATGAAAAGGCCAAGAGACTATTCCTGTTGTGTTCTGTATTTCAAGAAGATGAAAATATTCCTATAGAAAGGTTAACCAGATTTGGCATAGGAGCAGGAATTTTTGGTGAAGATTATGATAGCTACGAAGATGCACGAAGTCAAGTAGTTATATCCAAAAATAAACTGTTAGATTCTTGTTTATTATTGAAAGCCAATCAAGAAGAGAGTGTGAAAATGCACGACTTGGTTCGTGATGCTGCCCAAAGAATAGCAAAGAAAAAGATTCAAACAATAAATATTTCTAATAAAAATGAAAAGGCATTGGTTGAAAGGGAAAATAATATTAAATATTTGTTATGCCAAGGCAAGTTAATGGACGTTCTTTCTTGCAAGTTTGGTGGTTATGAGCTTGAAATTCTAATTGTCTACATGCATGAGGATGGAGGTTGGGACAATGTGAATGTAGAATTCCCAAATACATTTTTTGGAAATAATACAGGCCTTCGTGTTTTTCATATATTGTTTGATTTTAATTTTTATAAACCAACTTTACCATTCATACAATCAATCCAGTCGTTGAAGAATATTCGATCATTTCTTTTTGAGAATGTCAATTTGGGTGACATCTCTATTTTGGGAAACATGCATAGTCTTGAGACACTTGATTTGGTTAGTTGTAAAATTAATGAATTGCCACATGGAATTACAAAACTAGAGAAGCTAAGATTGTTGAATTTGGACTCTTGTGAAATTCTAAGGAATAATCCATTTGAAGTGATTAAAGGATGCTCATTACTTGAAGAGTTGTATTTCTTATACAGTTTTAATATTTTTTGCCAAGAAATAAGTTTTCCTAAATTGAAAATTTTTCATATCAAGGATAATTTTACATCAAGGCATTCACCATTAATTAAGTGTGTGTCTGTTATATATTTTGAAAGGGTTCTATCTGAATCAACCCTCAAGTACTGTATGCAAACAGCTGAGGTTCTTCAACTAAGAAGAATCGAAAAGGGATGGAGAAATCTCATGCCTGAGATTGTTCCTGTAGATCAAGGTATGAATAATTTAGTTGAGCTTCTTTTACATTGGATTTCACAATTACAATTCCTTATTGACACTAAGCTATGTGATTCTCAAGTACCAAATGTGTACTCCAAATTGGTTATACTAGATCTTTATAAATTAGAAAATTTGGAAGAATTGTGCAATGGTCATGTTTCCTTTGACTCTTTTGGGAGTTTAGAGAAGCTATCGATCAAGGCTTGTGAACATTTGCAAAGCTTATTTAAGTGCAATCTTAACCTTTGCAATCTAAAGAGCATTTTATTGGAGGAATGTCCGATGTTGATCTCCTTATTTCAACAGAAAAGTTCTCGTAGTCTAGTGTTGTTGGAGAAGTTGGAATTAATTGACTGCAAAAGACTTGAATACATAATAATAAATGAAAGAAAATGGGAGGAATCAAGTGATGATGATAATGATAGCATGAGTCGTGGATCATTGTTTCCAAAATTGAAAGTTCTTTATATTGAAAAGTGTCCTAATTTTGAATTAATACTTCCATTTCTCTCTGCTCATGATCTTCCGGCACTAGAATCTATCACAATGCAAAGTTGTGATAAGTTGAAATACATATTTGGCCAAAATGTCAAACTTGATTCCCTAAATCAAATGAAGCTTGGTAGTTTACCAAATTTTATCGATATTTTCCCCCAAATTTTTTCGTCTATTAAGGAGCCATCTTCCATTTCTAGAGACACTTCCAAGTCACAAACACAATCACTTCCTATCAAAGGCAATATATTTTCATGGATAAGTACTGCATGTACTAAAATACCGCCAACTTCTGACGATGAACAGCAGGATTGCTTAATATCATCGGTAACCCTCTCACCTTCTTTCATGCTATCTTTTGCTGCTTAATTTATAACAAACTTTTTATTCTTATTTTTTATTAGATATTCATTACATCTGTGCATATTAACAATCTTAAATATAAAGTCTACTATTACTATAATAATGAATCACCTATTACGAATAAGTAATAATAATACAATATAATGTGTATATTTTTAGTGTCAATAGTATTAGAAATTAAATACTATTTTATAAAGTAAAAAACTTGATGCATTAAATTAATTATAGATAATGTAAGCCACTCTTTAAGACTTATATAAGAGAAAATTTCGTATAAAAATGATATATTTACATTTTCTTTAGTTTTATTTTCGCACACTATGAGATTGTTTAACTTCTTTTTTAATTGGTTTACATTATAGGAATCAAGTTCATATTGCCTCAACTATAACATATGGGAACATGTTCAATGTTTTTCAAGACAATCACAAATCTTGTGCAATATTAAAGATATTCAACTGACTAATATTGCGAAGATAAAATCAGTATTTATCTTGTTTATTGTTCCAAGAATGTTGCTGGAAACATTGACAATTGAGAATTGTGATGAATTGAAGCACATCATAATAGACACTGAAGATCATGACAGTTGTAATAATAATTTGGGCAATGTCTTACCGAAATTGAAAAATCTCAATGTTAGAAATTGTGTGGAATTGGAATACATATTTGGACATTATGTTGATGATCATCAAAACCACATTGAGATTCACATTCATCTTCCAGCATTGGAATGTCTCGTGCTTCAGAATCTGCCAAGTTTAGCCGCCATGTGTTCCAAACAATATCACATAACATTTCCACCTTTGAAAGAACTTGAATTCCAAAAATGTGATGATGTTGCTTTCAAATCTATTGGCGATTTCTTAACTCATCATTCGATTACAAGATCTGTAGACCGTACAACCATGAAGGTATCGCTGTTTCCATATATCTTTGTTGTTTGTGAAATTAGTCAATGATTTAAATCTTACTTGAACAAATGACATAAAAACTAATAGCCCTATCAATTACTTAAATCTGTCACTAGCATCCAGCCTTGGTGGCTTAATGCATGATGGTTAACACAAAGTATTCTATATTACTGGCTAATTTGTTAAACTATGTAACTTTTGCAAAAGTGTGAGCACCAACATTATTTTCATATAAAAACAATCGAACCAAGAAATTATTCATTCCTAACTAACTTAACTATTAATTATTTAATGTACAAAATTGATATTATTTTTTATTTATAAATAAAATAATGGATGACGGCCAAAGAATAATTTTATAAAGCTTTTGGTAAAAGGAAATTGTATTGTGTCTGTTAACTTTGTTTAATTTTAGAAATGTTTTTTTATTGAATTTTAGAAACGTTATTATCATAGTGGTAATTTATTTAATGTACGTAAATGTAGGAGTTGAGTGGGAACGTGGAGTATTTTCAGAAATTGGAAATACTTGATTTAAGTGACTCCAAAATAGGATATATCTTTTGGCTCGATGAAATAGATGGACAAGAAATGAATACAGGGTTGACATATATTAGCTTATATAATATGTCTGGTATGACATGTCCTTTTGTGGGTCCCAAAAACTATATTTTCCTCAAAAGTCTTACACAGTTAGTTATAATGCATTGTAAAAAATTGGAAATTGTTTTCTCCACATCTGTATCAAGATGCCTACCACAACTGCAATATTTAACAATAAAAGAATGCAAAGAGTTGAAGCATATTATTGAAGATGATTTGGAGAATAAAAAGTCCTCAAAGTTTCCGTCTACAAACCCATGCTTCCCAAAGTTAGAATTGCTTTATGTAGTAAACTGCAACAACTTGAAATGTATCTGTCCAAGCTCCATGTGTAAAGACTTTCCTAAATTATATCACATTGATGTTGAAGATTGCGTGCAATTGGAATACATAGTTGGACCCTACAGTGATGATCATCAAAACCACACAGAGATTCACATTCATTTTCTAGCATTGGAATATCTCTATCTTGTCAATCTGCCAAGTTTAGTAGCCATGTGTCCCAAACAATATGGCACAACATTTCCATGTTTGAAACTCCTTAAACTCAATAATTGCTCCAAGGTTGATATTAAATCTATTGGTGATTTCATAACTCCTCATTCGTTAACAAGATCTATGGACGGTGCATCCATGAAGGTATTATCCCTCTTTCCTTATATCTTTGTTTTTTTGTGAAACTATTCCATGATCTTAATTGAGTAATTGAAGGATAATGATCAGATATACACACTCACATTACTGTTTACATGGAATAACTTAAACATTATTATGCTTACACTAGCCCATCAATTTTAGGATTATGGAATAAGTGTGAAAGTATGTGTAAGATTTGTTGTCTAAACCACATATTGAGTAGTAGTGTATGTTTGTTTTCTTCTTTTGTGATAACTAACTAACTAACTAACGTTTAAGGAAGGGTAATCATGTACTTGGGTCAATTGGTGCTTATCACAATTCCTCTTATCTCATGTGTCTAATTTGAGCTCTATGTACTATTTTGTTACTCTTATTTTAAGTATGCGCTTATTTCCCATTCATTTATTGCAGGAATTGAGTGGGAAGATGGATCATGTAAATGAAAAGCAGATGAACATAAAGTTAGAAAATATTAAGTTGCATACTCTGGCTTTGATGACGTCTCTTTTTTTGGGTCCCAAAAACTCTTTTGCTCTCCAAAACCTAAGAAACATAAATATAGTGCAATGTGAAAAATTGGAAATAATTTTTTCTAATTCTATTTTAAGATGCCTACCACAATTGCAAAGTCTAATAATAGAAGAATGCAAAGAGTTGAAGCATATCATTGAAGATGATACGGAGAATCAAAAGACGTCAAATTCCAATTCCTTGTGTTCAAGAACATGCTTTCCAAAGCTAGAAGCACTTGCTGTAGTAAAGTGCAACAAGTTGAAATCTGTCTTTCCAGTCTCAATATGTAAAGAGCTTCCTGAGTTAAAGGTTCTGATGATAAAAGAAGCAAATGAGCTAGAGGAAATATTCAAAAGTGAATGTGATAATCAGAAAGTGGAGGTTCCAAATCTGAAAATTGTAGCATTTGTTAACCTACCAAGCCTTTGCCAGAACCAAGGAATTCAATTTCAGGCTGTAGAGAATCGTTTTGTACAGAACTGTCAAAACCTCTCTCTCACTTGTGATTCAACAACCGACAGTAAAATCAATATCTTCCATATTTCCTATTCCAACTTAGGTACACACTATTATGTGTCTATTTGAACTATTACAAGATATGATTTGCCATATATATTGTTATTAATTAATTTGCTATATCATTTCAAGATGTTAATCTATAATATTTTGCTATATATAGATTATGAAACTTGTTTAATTTTGGAGAGTCTATTTGCACAATTACAAGAAGAGTATGAAGGCAGTGATACTGGTAGTGAAGGTCCAAGTACAAAAACCACTAAAGATTTTGCAGCTGAGATTGAAGTTGAAGCAGCATCAGAACACAAGCTGACTTTTTCACAGGTCAATATCAATCTATTTATTCATACCTGAATACAATCACCACGACAATGTCTTTTAATCAAACATGCTATTTATGAAAATGTTCCTATTACAAAAAATCAGAAGTAATTTGCTGGCCATGTAAAATTCGTTAGATATTCCTCTCCAAATATATAATTATTCAATAATGTTCTAAGGCCTTAGTTAGTAATGGATGTAATTAATAGCTTAAGATCACTAATGCTTGTGTTCTTATTACAGGAGTTGATGAATGAACAATTAATGGATCCACTTGGAGAAATTGATAATACCGTGAAACCTTCTCAGGTAAATTATGTAATACATGCAGTACCACCTCACTGTTTACAAATATACTACAACTTATTTTACATTTTCATGCTACACAGTTTTTGAAAGAAATAGAGGACAGTTCTACATCCGAAAAATGTGTAGCAGCAACTTTGTCCACCATTTCAGAAACAAAGAATGACTCACCTATACAATTAGTTGCTTCTAAACAAAAGGCATTTCCTCTATATATTTTGCTTGTATTCTTTTTGACTCTTTTTCAATATAGGAATTGAGTTATACTACCAACTTAAACATCATTTTAATTTTAAACAGGATACCGAGATAAGTGTTGAAGAAGGAACTACATTAACACCCTCAACTCATTTAATATTAGTAAGTTCATCATGGGTTTCAGACATTTATTCTTTGGTTTTCATTATTTTTATTCTTTCTATTATGAAGTCAGGATCTTCCTAATTAAAATATATATTGGTAAATATAGTGAAGCTGATATTACAAATATTATTATTTGAATGTGATAATATCATTGGTAAATATAGGAACAAGATGTTGATGTCATAGACTCTGTGGAAACTACTAAGACTAATAATGATAAAGGTGAAGATTATTTGGATCAATTTTAATTTCTCAAGTTACCTCATTAGTACCTATCACCATTTTGATTTTGAATTTCAACTCTCTTCTCTCTTATCTTTTGTTCAGTTTCTGTAATTGATGATGCTGTCATGAAAGTAAGCTCCATCATTGAGAAACACTTTCCTAAGGATGATGTTACTACAGTTTCAGAATCTAAGCCCTCTCCTAGCAATAGTATTCCTTTGTCTCTTGCATTTCAAACTCCTTCTGAAGGTATTTTCTCTTTTACTGTTATTTGTAATGATTTTGTTTTAGTTCTCAAGAGGCTTAACTTGTCTTTTCTTCATTATGATTAGGGAACCCTTCTCAAATAGTGCAAGACTTGAGTTCTACTTCTCTAGTCACTTGGGAGCTTGAGCAACTAGTCTCCAATAAGCATTTGAATTATGAGAACTTGTCTGTGTTGACTGATTTCCTTGTAAAGCATCCTTCAGTTCTTTTAAGAGACAGTTCAGTGAGTAACAGATACAAGGGTTATGCCTACAACTGTCTAGCTGAGCTATTAAAATTCCTCCAAACACATAGTGTGTTGGATGTGTTAGGCTCAAGCCACTCTGAATTTGTTGAGTTATTACAAGATATGCGCAGATTTGCCTTTGATAAGGATTGGTTGGATGATGTTGAAAAGCGTGCTTTGTTTCCTAATTTACAATTCTCTCAAGATGCATTGCAAAAACTATTGGATTCCCAACAACGTGTCACTAAGGAAGTTGAAGAGATACGTTTGAAGATAAACATTTTTACTCAACATGTGGGAGATCTTAAGAAACAATTGGCATCTTATGAAGCATTTTTGGAGACTATCATGCAAGAGAAGGCAAAAGTTTTAGAAACCAAGGCTGCTTTAAGTTCACCTATTGGCTATTAGAATATTTTTCCTTGCATTCTTTTACTGTTGCATGCGTCTTTTATCCTTAAATGTTGTTTATCTCTCGGTAGTTTCTTCTTTTCTCATTCGAAATACTATCTTATTATTATGTTTGTGTATTTTAAAATTATTGTTGATCATTGTATTTATTTTATGTTGATGGAGTATTAATTTCTTCTTTTATTTTATATAATAAGGTGAAGAAATGCTTATCATTACAAGTCTTTATTTATATATAAATAATTATCATAAGTTATATTAATTTTTAGTATGTATTAACATTGCAAAAATTTGAACTCTATGGCTGATTTGAATAACGTAACTCAACATTTGATATTGGTAACCTATGAAACTAGATATTGGTTTGCGCTTTGCGCGATAACATTTGATATATTAAATTAAGATTAAATTATACTTTAATTTTATAAATATTAATATTTGAATTTAGAAGCAAAGAAAATCACTAGATAATAGTTGTTGAATGATATATTAGAAGTAGAGAAAATTTATATTATAAAAGTGAGGTAAGCTTTGTATCATGCACAAAAAATTTGTTGACCATTGAATTAATAAGTTGTATCATTAGATCAAATGAGATATTACTACACTTAATGATCTAATGGTGGAAAATAAATTTATGCATGGTGCAAGATGGTTTTATCTATGTACATTAGAGAAAACTAAAAAGTAATCATCTTTAGTATGTTGTTTATTGTAATTTTCTTTCATATTTTTTGGATATGTTCAAGATAATTGATAATGATTTAAAAAAATCGAAGTTAAAATATTTATCTTTTACTAATTAATTTTGGCTTCGTATTTTATAAACATATACTAAAAGTTTTATTATATTAATATACTAAAAAATTTTATCATCTTTTGAAATCTATTTAAATAAAATAGACAGTGTATTTCAAGAATTACGTAAAAGTTTGCATAAATCAAATTACTTCAAGATATGTTATTGTTTGTTTGCTCATATTTGACATTCAACCAACTAATACTTTTCTAAGATCGAAAAAGTTACAAGTCTTTTATTAGATAACCTTTTGAAAGTTTCCAAGGAAAAATATATAATAGACCCTTTAGTAAAACAATTTGAAATGAAATTTGAGTTGTAAATATTAAAATATAGAAAAAATAAAATATCAAAGTTGAAATAGTTTAGATAAAAATTGGTATGTCGTTGAAGAAAAATTAATCAGTACTATGCAATCTCATGGATAACCATATCGAGACAAATGATATTACAAATTATTTTAGATCACCCTTTTAAAATATCTGTTATGAAAATAATTTCGGTTACATTCAACCATTTAGCATATACATAATAAAATACATAATATTGTAGTGATAAAGAATAGACATTTGTGTTGCTCCCAAATAGTCCAGGTAAATTGTGGCAAACAAATGATAAAGAAAAGAATTTTGAATTTGTATTGTAATGTACCGGTGAAAAAGAGTGAAGAAATACATCATTATTCATGATCAACACACGACCCATCTTTTGAAATCAAAAAATAAAATAAAATAAAATTTGAAAAGAGAACATACACTATGACGATATTAGAACATGTGATACGTCTATCTCATAGACATGAATTATCTATTATTCTTCATCTAAGGAAATCTAAAGATGAGGTAAGAAATTTCTGTTTTGCTGAAATTTAAGGAATGTGCATTGGTGTTAGAAACATGTTTCAAGTTTCAACATATATCCGACAAATACATTGAATGACACATAATATACTATGTAATTAAATATTAACACAATTTGGACCCAAAACAACTATGTATTTGGACCAAATATCAACAACAACAATTGACCAGAAATATATCAAAGCATATAAATAGAATTCAAACTCAAAGATATAAATTAAAAAAAAAAGTAAAAAATTTTACATTTTTTGTTTATCTAAAAGGAAAAAAGTTTGAAAGCATCGTGCAAAAAGAGTTACATAAGAATTAATCATTATGTCATTGTCTTCCTATTTCAAGATATAAAATAACTTCCACTAGTTATAATATGTATCTATTTCTTGAGAATCCGTTAAAATGACTTGATATATTAATTAAGAGTTAAAATCATAGGAAGAACCGTTATCAATAATGATGGAGGAGCAATAAGTGTCAAATAATTCGGTGGAAGAGTGTTTGGTGTTTATTAGATGTGTCACATCAAATTTTTAATGTGTCGAAATAGGATGTAGAAGCCTATTTTAATATATTGGTGTACACCTCATATTATTAACAATTTGTCCATGCTTATTATTATTATTATTATTATTATTATTATTATTATTATTATTATTATTATTATTATTACTACTACTATTGTGTCGACACATATATTTACCATGTATATGTAATGTACAAATAACAATGAGTTGATCTAATAAATAATTTTTATGTCTTTTTCTCTTAATAGTTATACATGCATGTATTTACCATGTGCATTGTTTCGAAAATTTTAAAATGTGCAAAAAAAAATATTACCGTTTTAATCATCTCTACATAACTTAAATACTTTTTATTTACTCAGATAACTTATACTTTAATAAAAATAGAGTATGTGATTATTAATTATATAAATTTTTACTTAAATCATGACTAATATTTTATGTTCACGAGGTATAAGGTAAATGGTAAGATTTTGATATTATAAATAGAGCTTAAATGATATTGTAAATAGAGCTTAAATTCAACCTAAACGGTTGTAAAATAGTGATTAGTTCTGCTTTGATTAATCATAATTTTTTCATCCCTTAAAAAATTATTAATTTTTATGGTTAAACTTTTACAAAATAAGAGTAAAAATATTTATTTAATTATAAACTCTACAATTTCTTATATCCCATTTATTCTTCTTATAATCTTATCTATTTATAAAATTAATACATTAATAAATTATATATATATCACTTTAAAAAAATTAAACCTGCGCTATTATAGTTTTGTTCTAAAAACAGAATATTTTTAGCTACGGCTCATATTTTTCATGCAGTTCCTCCTTGTATTGCAAATTCTATTTCTAATAAAATCAAATAATCTCATTTTAGTTTTAAAAAAAATGCGCACCATTAGATAGCATATTGAAATCCAATATAATAGTCGGAGAGAGTTTTTTGCCAATATAATATTGTACAATGCTATAGAGAAATTTTATATATAATGATGTATAGTGGATAGAGAGGAAATATATGAGTGTGAGAGTAGAAGTAATTGTATAAAAAAAATTGAGAAAAACTATAATACATCACAAAAATTTATTTTAAGTGTATAATTTATATAGTAATTTATATTTCAAATATTTATTTGGTGTATATGACCACTCATTCATTAGATAATATTTTAAAATTCAATCAATATAGATGATAAAGTTTTTATCTTATTCTTTTATTTTGGTAGAAATTTAGAATGAGAGAATAGTACCTCAACTCAAGTCAAGGAAAAAAATTCATTGAACATTTATAAATAAATTTGCATTTACATCGATCTAGTAGATTCATTGATAAATTTTTTACTTTAGTATTTAAATGACTAGATAGTGGACAACATAAAATTTGATCTTTTATAAAAATAAAACATCAAATTTTAAGGCGTCTCTTGCAAAACTAACTAAAATGACTATCCATCAATAATAAATTTAAAATAATTGTCTCCTAAACAAATAAAATCCCTTTAAAAATAATGGTATGTCTCCCATGTGCAGAACGGAATGGGGTAAGGGTCCTACTTAGTACTAAGAATATGTAACAAGTCTAAACAATGCTTAAATTTGTAAGTGATGGCTGACTTTTTTAACAAATCAGTTTTGCTACACATGTTAAGCTCTCAGTTCTATGCTACATTCGAGCTTCTACACATTTATCAACGAAGATGAACTATACTCATTGTGATTCTCTTTAAATTTCATGTTTTATATCGTATGAAACTCTTATAAAGATCGATTTTGTCTTCGTAAGTAGAAAGTTGTCTATTCCTTATACTCATGATTTAAACGAAGATCTAATATATGATAGTTCAATGAGAAATTAGGAAAATAAATATTAACGCTTTGAAATTCAACTTATATTTACTTTTTTTTGTTTTTATTGAATCAACACCAATTATGTCACAATCTCATTTGTAATTGTTGTTTTTGAATTTTGAAAAACTACATAAAAATAAATTTATGTCACCGAGACTGAGTTGATTGCGATTAAAACCACTCGGAATCGCGGTTAAAACCACTCAGAATATGATAGAGGGTCTACGACACAAACCATCGATGAGATAGAAAGAAATAGAAGAAATGACTATGAAATACATTGAGAAAAGAGAGTTGATAATTGCACGTTTATTATTATTATTATTATTATTATTATTATTATTATTATTATTATTATTATTATTATTTCTAAGTTTTTTCAATTCACACACCTACATGTGAGTTTCAACTTATTTCCAACAATAGATAGAAAAAATGAAATCATTATATTTAAAAATAATACGCTTAAATGTATTTTTGACCTTTCTATTTTAAGTGAAATAAAATTTTACTTCCACTTTTTTAAATTTTGGATTTTAGTCCATCTATTTCAAAAGTTTTAAGATTTTTACTCACATTTTTGTTTGAATTTTATTTTTTAGGACGTGTTATTTTTCATTAATGATGCTGAATTATACTCTCTCATGTCCTTTTTATAAGAGACAATTGTGTTGGAGAATCCATCTAAGATAACAAATTTGTCTACGATGACGTGTCTTTTTGTAGGTTCTAAAAATTCATTTGCCCTAAAAAACCTTAGAAGGTTGGATATCTCGCAATGTGAAAAATTGGAAATTTTTTCTCCGTTGATATTATAAGATGTTTACACAATTGCAAAGTATAAGAATAGAAGAATGCGAAGAGATGAAACATATAATTGAAGATGACTTGGAGAATCAAAAGACTTCAAATTCCTTGTCTAGACATGTTTCTCAAAGCTATAAGTACTTTATGTAGTAATGTGCAACAAGTTGAAAAGTGTCTTTCCAGACTCCATATGTAAACTGCCTCATGAGTTAAAGGTATAACAGAAGTAGACGAGCTAGAGGAAATATTCAAAAGTGAAGGTCATGATTAGAGCTGTTAATTTCACAAGTCTACTAATTATTGGTTTCAACACACATGTTTATTGGAGGGGTCAAAAAATTCATAGTTTAAAAGGCCTAAAAAAGAAATCCTGAAAAACCAAAACGCCCCCGAAAAATAAAATTTTATAAATTTTTTTCTCTAAGTTTTCGATAAAATTTTGCATTTTTTTTAGTTTTTCTCGAAACTTTTTTAATTTCGAACTTTTTTAATTTTGCAATTTTTTATGGGCTTAATTTTGATATTTTTTCGAGAAAAATAAATTTCAAAATTTTTTAAAAAAAAATCTCAATTAACAAATCATTGAATCTTCTCACTTAAGTCCACAAAAAATAGCGAAATAATAAGGCGGAGTTTTTAAAAAATTATTTCAATTTAATATTAGAAGTTTAGTGAGAGATTTTTAAAAAGGACTTTAGACTTTGGCGCTTTAATAGCTCTAGTCATGATGATCACAAAGTTGAAATTCCAAATCTGAAAATTGTAGCATTTTTCAATCTACCAAGCCTCTGCAAATTTGCGATGCCAGGGAATTATGTACATGTTCGCTGTAGATTTTACATATCATGCAATAACATTTACAAAAAAAAATGTGAATCTATATATGATGATATTTAGAGATACATTATGAAACCTATGAATATTTGGAGAGTCTATTTCAACAATTACAACAAGAGTCTGAAGGCCACCATACTAGTAATGAGAATCCAAGTGCAGATTTTGCAGCATCAGGACACAACTTACTAGCTGAACTATTGAAGTTTCTCCAAACCCATAGTGTGTTAGATGCATCAGGGTCATGCCATTCTGAATTTGTCGCAACTTTGGTTTTGATAAGGATTGGTTGAATGGTGTTGAGAAACGCGCTTTGTTTCCTGAATTACAAATATCAAAAGATGCGTTGTAAAACTATTGGATTCTAAGCAACAGATTACCAAAGAAATTTTAAGTCAACATGTGGAAGATCTTAAGCATCAGTTAGCTTCCTGTGAAGCTGTTTTAGAGACTATATATCATTCAACAAGAGGCAGCTTTAAGTGCCCCTATTGGCTATTAGACTTGTTTTTGGCTAGATTTTGTATAGGCATCTTACCATGCACCATTTTTCAAGGAGTTGTACGGATTCTTGTAGATCCTCTCCAATGCCAAACTTCATAAAAAAGTGGGATGTTTCGTATGATTATGCATGGTGCTCATTAGTGCTCCCCCAAATGAAATTACAACAAAGTTTTTATGCTTCGTTACATATAGAGCTTGGAATCTCCATTGTTTGCATAATATAGCCCGAGACACTAGTAATAGAGGATTTTGCCAAGGTCACTTGTCCTCCAAAAGAAAGGGTATTTGCTTTCCAGTTAGGTAACTTAATCATTTATGATGCATTGGTGCAGTAAAGGAGTACCTAGATAATGGCCCAAGTCATGAGTTTGCTTAAACCTCAAAATATTACTAATCTCACTAGCCACATCTCTTTGCAATTTTATTGGAGAAAAAAAGACTTTAGACTTTGCAAGACTATCTTTCCCGGAAGCATTGCAAAAGTCTTAGCTATAAAAATAATATTGTTAGCAAAGAAAATTGAGGTGGTTTCTAAGAACTGGATTGTCTTGTCGAATATCTTTTAATAGGTTAGAATAGTTTGTATGTGCACTATTCCACTTAATACACATATATTTAGAAGAGATACAACAAAATATCATAGAGATCAAGTTTTCGAATAAATTCAAACAAAATCGAGCCTCCAAAATGAAACTTCACTCAATATATACAATTACATGTTTTTTCAATATCCAACTTGAGCACTATAAAAGATTTTCTACCCTTAAGAATATTTTGATTAATTAATAGTAGTAATTAATTAATTATCATTATATTTTGTAGTTTTTTTAAAAAAATAATTAATTATTTGGTACATTATAAAAGTCTCCACAAAAGTTAATTGAATTACCATATAAAGGCACAATTGTTTGTTCGTCACTTCCATTTGGCAACATCAGAAAAAACAAAAAAAACAACAACAACAAAAAAAAAAAAACCTTTTCACCACAAATAAAAACTATCATTTTCAATTAAAAATAATCGAAGTAAAGTAATAGCAGCTCGAAACCATCAAGCGTTGCATCTTCTCCTCACATCACATTATGACAATGAAGTTGTTGATCGCTCAAACAGTAAGAAGATTCAACGACGCGAAAATGTGTTTTCTCCCAAATCAATCGAAATTGAAATCGAAGGTATTATTATTCTATCCACTTAATTACTGCATCTTATCGTCGTCGTCATCCAGTTAATTGTTTTGCTTTTTATAACTAATAATTTGATTCATTTGTTGAGATTCCAGATATCACTGTCAACAGTTTCCAACTTTAGATTTGGTGGAAATACCTTTCTAAGAGAACCATAATTTCAAATAGTAATAAAGCCAATAATATTACTTATTTTTTTCAACATTTTGTAACTTGTTAATTATATAGACCCCACATGTTGGAAATGAATGGATTTCATATGTGGAAGTGAGACCAATAATTGATGCTTTAAATCAATATGACTAGCTAGCAGTTAAGTTACTAAATAGTTCGAGCTTTACTTAATTTTATCCCTTCTTTTTTTTTTTTAGTAAGTAGTAAGAAACCAAAAAATAAAGGAGAACAAACAACTGTTATAAGTCTCTGATGCTTTTTGTTGCTGCAGAACAACTTGAATTGTAGTGAACACTACAGATTGGAGAAAGAGGAAAATTGGAGTTGGAGAAAGAGGGAAAATTGTTCATACAGCTTGAGTGTGCACTGAATTTGCTGCAAATAAGGTAACTTTAACTGTGATTGCTCATAAATCAATATCACTTTAGATTTAGACAAATTATATTTATTACTACTTGGTTTATTTTATTTATGATCCATGTAGTCATAACACTGTATAGTTGTTTTGAATTTATTTAAGTTTTTTTATTCTGTTTATTGTCATAAGCAATTACCTCAAATATATAATAATTATTACTTGATCCTTTTTCCTATTACTGTTGGATATTCTGTGGATATTTTATTTGTTTCAAAGTGTCCAAGTTTTAGATTGATTAATGAATCGACTTCAGTTTAATGTTTTTGTATAATTTTTTTAGAGAGACCGACTCATGAGGATAAGATTAGACCATGTTCTATCTTTAAAGACAAAATTTATAAGCAGTCAATTTAACTGGCCATCTAAGTTCAAGCAGATTTCAGCCCAATTAGGCTGAAGTACATAGAATTGATATTGACTGCTGTCATTTGTTACAAAAAGACTAGATTATATTTTTGGTCCCTTAAATATTTTTAGATTTCACTTTGGTCCCTTAAATCTTTTTCATTTCATTTTAGTTCCTTAAGCTATTTTTAAATTTAACTTTGGTCTCTTAGTGTTTTTACTTCTTTAAGTTATTTTTAGATTTCACTTTGATCCATTAAATTGCTCCCCTTTCGTTCCATTTTTCGGTCTGCACTCTACTTTTCTACATGATCAATTTTTCATAATTTGTTATCGTTTTCAAAGATAAATTGCTCATAGAACCCAGAACTAATATCACCTTAGACAAATTATATTTAATAATTGCTTTATTTTATGATCCATGTAGTTATAAATATTACAGTATAGTTATTTTGAATTCAAAAATCTAATACTTATTACCCGTTGATATATATCTTCTCATTTGATATGCTCCTTTTATATATATATAATCCGGTGAGAATTGATAGTTATTATGAGAAATGAGAACTATTAATAATAATCATTGGATTTAATTAATGCACAAAATTAAATTATTAAAGATGTTATGTGATTGGATTCTCATCCAATAACTCTTGGATACTTTATGCTATAATTTTTTTAAATGTATTTTCTTTCTATTTTTGTAATAATTCGAATTAAAAATTCATTAATGTTGTATCTAAAAAATAAAACTACTTGTAATTGTGAGATATAATAATTTAAGGATTTTATTTTTATTTTTTTATTATTTTTACTCAAAAATTTTAATTTTATTAAATCTACGTTTTTATTGTTTATCAAAATAAAAAACTACTATTCAATCTGAAATTTTTTTGTATTTCCAAAAAATCCCTTAAAAAATAATTTTTAAAATTAAATATGAAACTTGTAAAAATCGAATTTTGAATATCATAATTCAAACTAGCCACACCCACGATTTTATTACAATAACTAAATTAATGATTTATTAATAAAATTATTTATAATAGTTAATTGTAAATTAATAATGCTTAAATAAATAAATAAAATAAGTTATTAAATTATATAAACTCGAAATAAAAATAAATTTAGAAGTTACAATAATAAGGATTGAAATTTGGAAGATACAATAATACTATAATAAACAATAAAAATGTAGGTTTAATAAAAATAAAATATTTGAGTCAAAAAAATATAAAAATAATATCTTTATTAACGAATTTTTAATTCGAGTTATTACGAAAATGAAAAGAATAAATTTAGAGATATTATAAGATATAGTATCATAGAGTTATTGGGTGGAGATATAATCACATAATTTAACTAGTAATTTAATCTTAATTAAATCCAATGATTATTATTAATAGTTTTCATTGTTTACCATAAATATCAATTCTCACTTGATACGCCCCTATATATATATATATCCTGACTTTGATCTATTGAAATTTATTTAGATGGCGGGTTTCCTAACTGATTTGGCAAAGCCATATGTGGAGAAATTGATAAATGGGGCATTGGCAGAATCAAGTTATATATGTTGCTTCATGTGCATTGCTAAGGATTTCGAAGAAGAAAAAGCTAGGTTGGAAGCAGAAAGGACAACTTTCAAGCAGCGTGTTGATGTGGTTACCAGAAGAGGAGAAGAGGTTCCAGATAATGCTCTTTATTGGGAAGAAGAAGCCTATAAACTCATTCAAGAAGACACCAAAACAAAACAAAAATGTGTTTTTGGATTTTGTCCTCATTGCATATGGCGATATAGAAGAGGAAAAGAACTGGCAAATAAGAAGGAGCATATTAAAAGATTGATGGAAACTGGAAAGGAACTTGCAATTGGACTCCCTGCTCGTCTTCCAGATGTTGAACGCTATTCATCCCAACATTATATTTCTTTTAAAAGTCGAGAATCTAAATACAAAGAGCTTTTGGAAGCTCTAAAAGATGACAACATTTATATAATTGGTTTGCAAGGGATGGGGGGCACAGGAAAAACTACATTGGCCAAACAAGTGGGTAAGGAACTTAAGCAATACAAACTATTTAATTATGTTATCGATACAACAGTGTCAAATTCTCCTGATATTAAAAAGATTCAAGATGATATTGCTGGACCTTTGGGATTGAAATGGGATGACTGTACTGAATCAGACCGTCCCAAAAAATTATGGGGCAGATTAACCAATGGTGAGAAGATACTTCTAATACTGGATGATGTGTGGGGAGATATTGATTTTGATGAAATTGGGATTCCATATAGTGACAATCACAAAGGTTGCAGAGTTCTTGTAACCACACGCAAAATGTTGGTATGCAACAAAATGGGATGCAGTAAGACAATCCAATTGGAGCTTTTATCTAAAGAAGATGCATGGATCATGTTCAAAAGGTATGCTAGTCTAAGCGATAGTTCGCCCAAAAGTTTGCTCGATAAGGGCTGTAAAATTGCAAATGAATGCAAAAAATTACCAATTGCAATTGCTGTTATAGCCAGTAGTTTGAAAGGAGAACAACATCACAGAGAGTGGGAGGTGGCCTTAAAATCCTTGCAGAAACATATGTCCATGCACAGTGGTGATGAAGATGATGATGAACTGGTTAAAATTTATAAATGCTTGAAGTTTAGCTATGATAATATAAAGGATGAAAAGGCTAAGAGACTATTCCTCTTATGTTCTGTATTTCCAGAAGATGAAGATATTCCTCTGGAAACGTTAACCAGACTTGGCATAGCAGCAGGTCTTTTTGGGGAAGATTATGGCAGCTATGAAGATGCTCGAAGTAAAGTACATATATCCAAAAATAAACTTCTAGATTCTTGTTTATTGTTGGAGGTCGATCAATGGAGTGTGAAAATGCATGACTTAGTTCGTGATGCCGCCCAATGGATAGCAAACAAAGAGATTCAAACAGTAAATTTGTATGATGAAAATCAAAAGGCAATGGTCGAAAGGGAGAACAATATTAAATACTTGCTATGCAAAAGTAAGCAAGTGGATGTGTTTTCTCATAAGTTGTATGGTTCCAAGCTTGAGATGCTAATTGTCGTCCTGCATAAGGATGGATACTGCCGCGATGAGAAAATAGAAGTCCCTAATTCATTTTTTGAAAATAATATTGGCCTTCGAGTTCTTTTAGTCAGTTATCCTTATGAGTCAACTCTATCATTGCCACAATCAATTCAGTCGTTAAAGAATATTCGATCTCTTCTCTTTCTGGGCGTCGATTTGGGTGACATCTCTATTTTGGTAAACTTGCAAAGTCTTGAGACACTTGATTTCCATCATTGTAAAATGAATGAATTGCCACATGAAATTACAAAACTGAAGAAATTTAAATTGTTGAAGTTGAAATTTTGTGGAATTTTAAGGAATAACCCATTTGAAGTGATTAAAGGATGCTCATCACTTGAAGAGTTGTATTTCATAAGTAGTTTTAATGGTTTTTGCCAAGAAATTACTTTCCCTAAATTGCAAAGGTTTGTAGTCAGTGAATACAAGAATTCAAAGATTGATTCATCGTCCAAGTTCATGTCTCTTGTAGAAAATGATGAAATTTTTCTATCTGAATCAACACTGAAGTATTGTATGCAAACAGCTGAGGTTCTTAGATTAAGAAGAATCAACAAGAGAAATCTCATACCCGAGATTGTTCCTGAAGATCAAGGTATGAGTGATCTAGCCGAACTTGGTTTGAGTTGTAATTCACAAATACAGTGCCTCATTGACACCAAGCATTCTGGTTTTGAAGTACCAAATGTCTTCTCCAAGTTGGTTGTACTAGTTCTTTCTAAATTAGAAAATTTGGAAGAATTGTGCAATGGTCCTCTTTCCTTTGACTCTTTTAAGAGTTTAGAGAAGCTATCAATCATGGGTTGTGAACATTTGCAAAGCTTATTTAAGTGCAACCTAAACCTCTGCAATCTTAAAAGTGTGTCATTGAGGGAATGCCCAATGTTAATCTCCCTATTTCAACTGTCAACTTGTCATAGCCTAATGTTATTGGAGATGTTGGAAATAATTCACTGTGGGCGTCTTGAATACATAATAATGGATGAAAGAAAAGGGGAGGAATTGAGAGACGAAATAGGTAATGATGATAATGATAGTCGGAGTCATGGCTCATTGTTTCCAAAACTTAAAGATCTTAATATACAATGGTGTTCTGGGTTTGAATTTTTACTTTCATTTCCCTTTATTCAAGATCTTCCGGCACTAGAATCTATCACAATACATAATTGTGATAAGCTGCAGTATATATTTGGCCAAGATGTCAAACTTGGTTCCTTAAAACAAATGAAGTTTGATGGTTTACCGAATTTTATCGATATTTTCCCAAAATGTGACCATACCATGACTTTTTCCTTTAAGGAGCCATCTTTCATTTCTACATACGCTTCCAAGCCACAAACACAATTGGTCCCTATCAAATGCAATATAATTTCATGGATGAGTACTGCATGTACTAAAATCCCATTGGCTTTTGAGGATGAACAACAGGATTGCTTAATCTCATCGGTAACCCTATCACCTTCTGTTATGTTATCTTTTGCTGCTTTATTTATTTATAATAAACTTCCAATACTTTATTTTTATTAGATATATATTTATTGTGAATCAGGAAATAAATAATAATGTATAATTATATTTATCGGTTTTTCTAAAATTAGTTAGACAAATCAGAATTTGATTTGATCCTCTTAATTTGTAATTATTAGATATAAATGTTGTAACGATTATTTATACGGAGAAATATCAAAGCAAAAAGGGCATCAAACCCTATTTTCTGACATGGTATCAGCAGGTTCGATCAAACCTGTGAGATTCTAGTTTATCGTGGGGTTTATTCAGCGACACACCACTAAGTCGCTCTCGAAATCTCGCACTCGTCTTTGCTCCTCTTGGTTCTTGTTTGTCTCCCAGTCCCTCTAGCGTATCCTCATCGTCGTTGTTCATAGATCCTTGTCCGACTATTGGTTTCGTGCGTTACTCTGCTGCGGCTGAGATCGTGATTCTTGATTCGTTTTTGGGTTGTCCTTGCTTGAGCGTGTTACTCGTTGCTGCTGCTTGGTCGATTGTCATCGTGATTCCGTCTGCCTCTCGTTGTGAGCATGTCTCTCTGTTGATGCTCTGTTTCTGCGTTGCTGCTCCTGCTCTGTTTTTGTGTTGCTGCTCCTGCCCTGTTTCTCTGCTGCTGCTCCTGCTCTGCTCTGTTTTTGCAATTTAGTCTGCTTCTGTATTGCTGCTCTGTTTCTCTGCTCCTGCTCTGTTTTTGTACTGCTGTCATCATTATTTTTTTACATACAATAGCATGACTTCTGAAAAAGAAAGAGACAACTTTTGTGTCCGTTTTACTGACAAGAATTACGCTGCTTGGGAATTTCAATTCAAAATGTATGTTAAAGGAAAAGGATTATGGAGTCACCTTGATGGGGTTTCGAAGGCACCGATAGAGAAAACTGCCTTAGATGCGTGGGAAATCAAAGATGCTCAGATTATTTCTTGGATTCTCAATACTATTGATCCTCATATGATCAATAATTTGCGCTCTTTTTCAACTGCTCAAGAAATGTGGAACTATTTGAAGCGTATCTACAACCAAGACAATACGGCCAAACGTTTTCATTTGGAGCTAGAGTTAGCCAACTACAAACAAGGTAATTTGTCAATTCAAGAATATTATTCTGAATTTTTGAATTTATGGACAGAACACTCTGCTATTCTATTTGCTGCGGTTCCCAAGACTTCTCTCGCGGATGTCCAAGCTGTGTACGACACTAGCAAGCGGGATCAATTTCTCATGAAACTTCGTCCAGAATTTGAGGTTGTTAGAGGTGCTTTGCTGAACAGAAATCCTGTTCCTTCTTTGGATACATGTGTTGGTGAACTTCTCCGAGAGGAACAACGTCTCTTTACTCAAGGAACCATGTCTCATGATGTTGTCACTTCTGAACCTGTTGCATATGCTGCTCAAAGCCGAGGTAAAGGTCGTGATATGCGACAAGTCCAATGTTTCTCGTGTAAACAGTTTGGACATGTCGCTCGTAGTTGTAATATGAAATTTTGTAATTATTGCAAGAAGCACGG
>NC_021164.2:57581499-57609453 GCF_000331145.2 Cicer arietinum | reverse complement strand
TAATGTGAAATATCACCGCGATGAGGGTGATCTATTGTCGGATCCCTTATTGTATCGACAACTTGTGGGTAGTCTTAATTATTTGACAATTACTCGTCCTGACATATCATTTGCTGTTCAACAAGTAAGTCAGTTCATGCACTCTCCTCGCCACCTTCACTTGGCAGCAGTTCGTCGCATAATTCGCTATTTGCTAGGTACCTCTCAACGAGGTCTCTTCTTTCCCATTGGCACAATTCCCAAATTGATTGCCTATAGTGATGCTGATTGGGCACGGTGTCCCGACACTCGGCGATCAGTCACCGGTTGGGGCATGTTTCTCGGTTCTTCACTGATATCATGGAAAAGTAAGAAACAAGCAAGAGTCTCTAAATCCTCTACAGAATCAGAGTATCGTGCTATGTCTACTGCTTGTTCTGAGATAATTTGGCTTCGTGGTCTTTTGGCTGAACTTGGATTCCCTCAAACAGAGCCGACGTCTCTCTATGCCGACAATACAAGTGCTATTCAAATTGTTGCAAATCCTGTTTTTCATGAGCGCACCAAACATATTGAAGTAGATTGTCACTCTATCCGTGAGGCCTATGATAATCAGATTATATCCATCCCTCACATCAATACTCAGTTTCAAGTTGCAGACATTCTTACCAAAGCTGTTCCTCGCCCGCGCCATCAGTTTCTAGTTAGCAAATTGATGCTTCTTGACCAGCCGCATCAATTTGAGGGGGGATGTGAATCAGGAAATAAATAATAATGTATAATTATATTTATCGGTTTTTCTAAAATTAGTTAGACAAATCAGAATTTGATTTGATCCTCTTAATTTGTAATTATTAGATATAAATGTTGTAACGATTATTTATACGGAGAAATATCAAAGCAAAAAGGGCATCAAACCCTATTTTCTGACATTTATAACATATGTACATATTAACAATCTTAAATACGACTTTCTTTTAGTATCAATATTATTAGAAATTAAATAGTAAAAGCTTGATGCATTAAATTAATTATAGTTAATGTAAGCTCATCTTTAAGACTTGTATAAGAGAAAAATTATAATTTATAAAAAAAATGATAAGTTTGCAATTTCTGAGTTTTATATATCCACACTAAGTGTTAGATATCTTAGTTGATTAATTAGTTAAGTTGGTTACTTAAATAGTTACACTAGCTAGTTAGTTATTTTACACTAGTTAGTTGTTTATCTAACTGACTATATAAGTGTTTGTATCCCTTGATGTAATTAATTCTTTCTATCATTAATATCATTCAATTTACTCTTCTCTATTTCTTTTTTATCAATGGTTTAAATCAAAAATCATAATACTAAGAGATCATTTAACTTCTTTTTTATTTGGATTCACTTCACAGGAATCAAATTCATATGGCCTTAACATATGGGAACGTGCGCATTGTCTTTCAAGACAATCACATATCTTGTGCTATATTAAAGAGATTGTATTGACTAATATTTCGAAGATAAAATCAGTATTTATCTTGGCAATTGCTCCAAAAATGTTGTTGGAAACTTTGACAATTAGAAACTGTAATGCATTGAAGAACATAATAATTGACACTGGAGATCATGACAGTGGTGTAAATAATTGGGGTAATGTCTTTCCAAAATTGAAAAAGATCTTCATTAAAGGTTGCATGAAATTGGAATACATATTTGGATACTATGCTGATGACCTTGAAAATCACACTGAGATTCACATTCATCTTCCAACATTGAAATGTCTCATTCTTCAAAATCTGCCAAGTTTAGTTGCCATGTGTCTCAAACAGTATCAAACAACATTTCCACCTTTGGAAATTCTTAATTTCAAAAACTGCTCCAAGGTTGATATCAAATCTATTGGTGATTTCATGAAGGTAACCCTCTTTTCATATATATCTTTGTTTGTTAAACTAATCATTGGTTTCAATCCTACTAGTTGAATGCCTTTGGATTGCAATTGATAATTTCTTACCAATTGAAAAAAAATTATTAAATACTTAAATCCGTCACTACCACTCAATTTATACTTGAATTAGCTTATGAGTGAATAGTGAAGGGCCAACTGAAGGAAAGTAAAGCAGATCGATGTTCTCATCATTTTTTTTAATTTAATTTTATAAATTATAAATTATGAATCACATCAATACTTCAAAACCATGTAAATTAATGATTCATTTTCTCAACATAAAAGTTTATATTTTCACCCTCATTACTTTTCCCACATCACATACTTTCAAATCATACAAATTGATGACTCTCTCTCTCTATATAAAAGTTTTCTTTTCATGCTACTTTCTCATTACATCACATTATTTAAAATTCATTCTTCAAACAATTTTCTCATCAAAATGATTCCTAATTCTTGTAAACTATTTATTTACGACACCAAACACTCAGTTTACTTCCTCTAAAATGAGAACTTATTTAATTTCAGAAATGTTATTATCATACTTATAATTTATTTTATGTACGATCATGTAGAGATTGAGTGGGAATGCGGAGCATTTACGCGCTTTGGAATGGCTTGAGGTGTACAATACCAAAGTTGAAAATATATATTTTTTCAACGAATTAAATGTACGACAAATAAATTTAGGTTTGCAAAGGATTGAGTTGGATAAGCTGCCTTTGATGACATGTCTTTTTGTGGGTCCCAAAAATTCAATTGCTCTCAAAAACATCACATGGATAAAAATCAATCGATGTGAAAAATTGAAAGCTGTTTTCTCCACTTGTATTATAAAATGCCTACAACAATTGGTTTTTCTAAGAATAGAAGAATGCAAAGAGTTGAAACATATCATTGAAGATGATTCAGAGAATTTAAATTCATTGTGTTCAAGAACATGCTTCCCAAACCTAAAAGCAGTTGTAATTGTAAAGTGCAACAAGTTGAAAAGTGTCATTCCGGTCTCCCTATGTAAAGCGCTTCCTGAGCTAGTGGCTCTGATGATAAGAGAAGCAGATGAGCTAGAGGAAATATTCAAAAGTGAAGGTCATGATGATCACAAAGTTGAAATTCCAAATCTGAGAGTTGTAGCATTTGACAACCTACCAAGCCTCTACCAAGCCCAAGGAATTCATTTTCAGGCTGTAAAAAAACGTTTTATACAGAACTGTCAAAAACTCTCTCTCACTTTAGCATCAACAACCAACAACTTTAAAACTTTTGATATTTATTCCAACCTTGGTACTCACCATATCCAATATTTATTTTTCAAAACTTACATGTTCGTTGCAAATATTACATATCATGTTTATCTATATAACATTTTGATATAGATCTTGAGATACATATATATTTGGAGGACCAATTTCCACAATTACGACAAAAAATTGAAGGCTGTGATACTGGTAATGAAAGTTCAAGTGCAGAAACCACTCAAGATTTTGCAACTGGGATTGAAGTTGAAGCAGCACCAGGGCACGAGTTGACTTCTTCACAGGTCAATACCAATCTATTTATTCAATCTCCGTAAAACTCATTCAATAAGTCCCTTGGTTGTAATAAATAGTTTCATATCACTAATGCTTTTGTTCTTATTACAGATGAATGAACCATCAATAGACAAACAACATTCACTTGGACAAATTGATACTACAGTCCAACAATCTCACCAAAATTATGTAATATAGTACCACCTCATTGTGCATATAAAGTTAAAATTAAAAATATTAAAGAAAGTAAATTTCACTTCAACTACTACTTAAAAATTTATATGCTGCAACTAATTTACATTTTCATGCTATGCAATTTAGTTGGAGGGTTCAACATCAGAAAAAACAGCAGCAGCAACTTTGTCCACTATTTCAGAAACAAAGAATGAGCCATCTATACAATTAGTTGCTGATCTTAAACAAAAGGCATTTCCCCTATGTTGCTTGTATTCTTTTTTTTTTTAAAACTCTTTTTCGATATAGGAATTGAATTATATTACAAACTTAAACATCCTTTAAACTTTAAGCAGGGTATCGAGATAAGTGTGGAAGAAGGAAGTACATCAACTAGTGTCAAGACAATAACATCATCATCAACTCATTTAGAATTAGTAAGTTCATCATCAGGCACATTAATTACTTCTCAGTGTAAAACATCTTCGCCGGTGAGTTTATAGTATGTAACGAAAAAATTCTATTTGTATTGAAATCAAGCTCTGCCGAACTAAGTCTAAAATATATATAGCTAATTATAGTAAGGTTGATCCTATAATTATTAAGACTTAAGGTTTGATAATATCATTTGTTGATTTGAATCTGTGTAGGAGGAAGATGGTGATGGCCAAATAGCCATGACTTCTTTTCCCATTGCCACTACAGAGACCATTAATGATCAAGGTGAAGACTTTTCGAAATACTTTCTATTCTTATGTTACTTCAACAATTACCAATCATCCTTTTGATTTTGATTTTGATTTTGATTTTGAATTTGAATTTTTTCCTATTTCACAATTTGTTTAGTTTCTTTAAATGATGATGTTGCCATGCAAGCAAGCTCAATTGTTGAAAAACAGTTTCCTAAGGATGATGAAACAAAAATTTCCAAATCAAGACTCTCTTCTGTTGCATCTCAGTTTCCTTCAATGCCTTCTAAAGGTATTCTAATATTGATTCAATTTATTTTTAATTAATTTTACTCTCTGTTCAAATAAAGCATAATCATTATTTCCTATACTTTTAGGAGACCCTTCTCAAACAGTAGAAGATTTAAGTTCTTCTTTGCTTGTCACGAGGGAGCTTGAGCAACTAATCGCCAAGAATAATTTGGTTTATGAGAACTTGTCTGTGTTGACTGATTTCCTTGTAAAGCATCCTTCAGGACTATTAAGGGATACTTCACTAAGTAACAGATACAAGGGTTATGCCTACAACTGTTTAGCTGAGCTGTTGAAATTCCTCCAGACTCAAAGTGTATTGGATGTGTTAGGCTCAAGCCACTCTAAATTTGTTGAGTTATTACAAGATGCACGCAGCTTTGGTTTTGATAAGGATTGGTTGGACGGTGTCGAGAGGCGCGCTTTGTTTCCTGAATTGCAAGTATCTCAAGATGCATTTCAAAAACTATTGGATTCTAAGCAACAGGTTACCAAAGAAGTTGAAGTTTTGCGTTTGAAGATAGACATTTTAAGTCAATGTGTGGAAGATCTTAACTATCAATTGACATCATCTGAAGCTGTTTTGGAGAGTATCGTTCAACAAGAAGCAACTTTAAGTGCCCCTATTGGCTACTAGACTATATATTTTTTATCTGAAATGAACCAATCTGTGTTATAATGTTTGTGATTTTAGAATTAATATTGATTGTTGTATGTTATTTTGATATACTTTCCTAGCAATTTGATGGGAGAATTGTATTATGTGGTACTTTTTATCCATGAGTTCTGGTGCCAATCATTTTCTACAATTGCCAATGGAGTATAAGTTAATTTTATATTTGTTATAGACGTAACTTTAACTTTAACGAAACTTAGCTTTAAGTGAGACGCGCGTTGGGTGATGTTCCACGTTGATCCCAAACACGTGCTTAGTTAAGTTTGTTAAGGGAAAATTTAGGGTTGTAAGTATTGATTAATTAATAATTAATTAATTATTATTATAGTACATTATAAAAGTCTTTACAAAAGTTAATGGAATTGCAGTATAAAGGCACAATTGTTTGTTCATCACTTCCGTTTAGCAATACAATAACACAAACCCTTTCAATTTCAATTGAAAACAAATCGTAAGTAACTAATAATAATTTGAAATAGCATTTTCTCCTCACATCACATGATGACAATGGACCTGTTGATAGATCAAACAGTTAGAAGATTCAACGACGCGTTGAAATCGGAGGTATTATTATTATGTCCAATTAATGACTACATCTTATTGTCGTAGTTGTTATCATCATCGCCGGTAAGTTCACACAAAGCAGGGTTCGTCATCATACATGTAAACATTTTTACCCTAGCAGTAAACACAAGTCGTTGATTGAATGATAACTTGATGATATAAGTTACAATTATGTAGTGAGTTGATAAAATCAAGAGTTATCATTCTGTTAATTCCGTTAATATAAACTAATATTATTGTAAATGAATCTTCCTTTTTATCTATCATTAAGTTTGTACATCCTTCTAGAACATTCATATATCAATTGTGTTTCCAGCTTTGGATAGAACATTCATATATCAATTGTGTTTTCAACTTTAGATTTGGTGGAAATACCTTTTTAAGAGAATTATCGTTTCAAATAGTAATAAAGCCAATAATGCTAATCATTTTGTAATATGTTAACTATATAGACCCCATGTCGCCTCTCTCTCTAATTCTCATGTTATCTCTTCAAGTGTTAATCCTTCTTATAAGACGTTTATTCAAGTAATTGTCGTGTTAATTAGAGTCTTTAAATTGTTGTCAGTAATCTGAACTGATCTAGATTTATATGTCAAATTTGTCTTTAATTGCATTGTTTCTGCTTTCAATACATGAATATGGTTATAAACATATTTTCGAAGTTGAGACACATAAAAGACATCGTGAAGATTTGACAATAATAGAAGTAAGGCAATGCGATAAACAACTCATCTAACTCTATCAAATATTTGAAATATATCAATAAAATGAGGATTAAACTTTTTAACACCTGAAGAGGTAACATGAGAATTAAAAAGTGAGTTTAAAGAAGAGTTTACATATCTTTTTGCTTGAAGTAGACATATTTACAATTTTAAGGACAAAATTTTTAAATGGAAAGGAGAATGTACATCTCCTATATTTTAAAAGTTTCACCTTTAATTTTAAATAGTTATTGATTTTATTGTGTGAATATTTATTTAATTGGTAGATCATTTAAAAGATCGGCTTAATTGCAGTTTTGGTCTCCTTATTTTAGCTGAATCGCAAAAATAGTCCTTCTATTTTATTTCTCCCCAGTTTTGGTCCCTCAAACATAATTTTGATCCAAAACTTGATGAAATTTCATTTTTTTTTTTTTTTGCATTTATTTAAATCACACAATGCCTCAAGATCTCATTTGCAACAATTGTACCTGAAATATATGATCATAAATGGTGTAGTACGACTTTAAAAAAATGAAATTTCATCAAATTTTAGACCAAAATTTTATTTGGAGACCAAAACTGGAGAGAAACAAAATGGGGGGACTACTTTCGCGATTTAACTAAAATAGGGGGACCAAAACTGCAATTAAGCCTAAAAGATATATACCTATTAAGAGATAGAGTATTCATTATGTTATTTTTTAAGAGTAAAGGTTTTTATTTTAAATTTTAATTATATTTTCTTTTCACTCTCACTCACAGTTAAGTTATGCATAAGTTAGTCAAAAAAAACTACACATATGTCGTTTTCACCTTCTTCTTTTCTTTGACTCATTCTTTCAGAGGCAATGAGGTGGTTAACTAGCACCCAAACTCCATCACTACAACACATAATACCCTTTGTTTTCATCTTTCTTCTTCTATTCATAATCAACCTCATACCACCTCTTCCTTTCCTGTTCCTTCTTATTTTCAACAAAACTCTCCAATATATTCCTTCACTCCTTTTTCTCTATCAATAAAATACTCATCAACACCCCTATCTTTATTTCTTCTTCCTTGCTCAAATTCATGGTTAAAATATGATTTTAAGTCATTTTTGCTGCATGCATTAAGAGGATGTGGAGGGCAAATTGTTCATTAAGCCTAGTTCTTCACCTTGAGGTGTACCACTTTTTTTTGTTAAGAAGTTGTTTGTTAAGCCAAAGAAGTGTGTTCAATACAAGAGAAATGTAGTAGACTAATGTATGGTGTTTGAAAATGGCTGCATAATTTTTCTCCTCTGTTAATTCCAATTCCAAATAGGCACTAAGAGGAAGTAAAAAATAAGAAAAGAGAAGAGAGTAAGTGAATCACACAATATGTTTATATATAGCTAAATTAGAATCTGTGTTTTTTTTTTTTTTGAAATATTATAGTCTATGTTATTAATCGTTATTATAGTAACATATTTGGGAGTTAATAATAATTATTCATCAATTATTCATTAAAAGAAACATTGTAATGATCAATTAACTAAACTTGATAATGTTAGAGTAAACTAGATTATGGCAGCGGATGTTGCACAAATATTGATTAAATTATTTTATAAGTTTTATAAGTAATATTTTATATATTATAAATATAATTATCTTATAATATTATTCTATTGAACTGAAATAATTGAATATAATTAAAAAAATTAAAAAAAAAAAGGAAAAATCATTTTATTACAATAATTTAATTTATTTTTAAAAAATTTGTTGTCAAATTTGTATAATAATTTATAATATTAGATTATTATTTTCTCCTTTTACTTTGATTGTCAATTTATTTTGCAACACATAATGGTACTTTCATTTATTTGATAAAATAAAATATAAAATACGATTTAAAAATTAAAAATATGAATTAATATTTAATATTTTTTATTTTAAAGAATGTTAATGTTGAATTATATTCTAGAGCAATCTAAATTTATTTATTTTATTAGTATAGTTTTATCAAGAGTTTGAAATTTATTTTATTAAAGATTTACATATACTTTATATATAGTCTTAGGTATTTAAAAGTGTTAAATAATTATATGTGCAACATTACAAATTTGATTTTAAAAGTTTTTGAATTGTAGTTATGTTGATATGTACCAAAAATCAATTCTATTGAAAATTAATTTAATTTAATGCAATACTTTATTTTTAATTTATTTTTTAACATTCAAATTTTTATTATAATAAGGAATTTTTAAAACAAAAAATATCATTCAATTATAAATAAATAATTTAATTGATGAAAGTTGAGTGTTAACATTAAACTTTTGTTCATTATCTTTTTTAATAATTTTTAATATATTCATATTTTAAATAAATTTTTTATTTTAATAATTGAAAGTAAATTTTTTAATAATTTTTTATATATTCATATTTTATGATATAACATCCATATTTGTAAAAATTGTTAAACATAAAGTTGGAATATGTCGCATGTTCATAGAAAAAAGTTTATAACAACAACACTTTTATATGATGCATGTGATTGTCTGATATGAACAAATGTTGATTTAAAAAATGTTGATCGGCTTAAATCATATTGTAAAATCTAATTCAATTTCAAAAGTCAATGTGATTGAAATTATTGCAATACACAACAAAATTGGAACTAACAAATAGTTCTCTATTACTAAATAATGAGTGCAATTATTTGTTTGTAAAAAATACTCTAAAATTAGAAATTTATCTAAAAATTAAAATAATATTCTCCCTTCGACTCTAAACCTCTTATTCACGTGTTTATCTTTAACTCTTGTGTTATAATTTAATACGAGGGATAGATAACTTATTAACATGACACTTAAAAGTATTTATAATGTAATAAAAATAGAAATATGTAACAAATAAAGTGATGAGATGATAAGAAAATATATTAAAATATTTATTTTAATAAATTATAACTTAAAATGAGTAGTTATAATCAAAAGCAAATATGATTATGATCTGACTTATATATCGGTTAATTTGGTTCTATAGAATAAATATCATCAATATTCTCTACTAAACCATAGTTTGATCAGACAGTTTAAAAAGTAAGAAAAGTAAAGAGAGTAAAGAAATAGGCTTAATTGCACTTTTGGTCCCCCTATTTTAGCTGATTCGCAAAAATAGTCCCCACATTTTGTTTCTCCCCAGTTTTGGTCCCTCAAACAGAATTTTGGTCCAAAACTTATGAAATTTCATTTTTTTTGCATTTATTTAAGTCACATCATGCCTCAAAATCTCATTTGCAACAATTGTACCTAGAATCTATGATTATAAATGGTGTAGTACGACTTTAAAAAATGAAATTTCATTAACTTTTTGACCAAAATTCTGTTTGGGAGACCAGAACTAGAGAGAAACAAAATGGAGGGACTACTTTCGCGATTCAGCTAAAATAGGAGGGACCAAAACTATAATTAAGCCAAAGAAATAAGTTTATAATATTCATTCTGCTACAGATTTTATTATATTTTGACAGAATGATTAGTTCCTTATTGAACCATCCAATCCAGTCTGATTCTGGAACTGATACTAAGAGTTGGATAAACATTACAATAATATAACATAGACTTTCATATTTAAATTATTATATATGCGACAAAAAAACGTGACAAAATGAAAAACATGGATACAACTACAACCTGCCTAACAATGTCAAAGCCATAGAATCAAATCATAAGGTTACTGCTGACAAGTTCCTTCCAGACTCAAAAGTCAAACTTGTCATCCTTGACTTTCCTCAGACACATGACAGAATCACAAGCCCTCTTATGTTGCCACCTCACTCACAATGTGGTCTATCCCAATTTACTCTCATTAAATTTGGATTTCTTTTGTGGTGGTTTGATCTAAATCAAATAGTCTAAAAGAATTATATATATTTTATTTTATTATCCAAAATATCAAATTTGAATTAGTAGTGTTTAATTTAGATCAAATACCACTAATACTTTGAATACATGGACACCAATATTCTAAATATGTGAATTTGAACATTTTCATCTAAAAAAAAGTCATTCGGCTTTCAGTATTATCTAAAATTTATTACATATTTGAATCATTTACTACCACCCTAGAGTTGTTGTATAGTGTAACTACAATATAAATAATTGTGTAGTCTCTATAAAGATATTATAACCAAAATTTTGAAAGCATTAATCACATTTTTCTACAAAATAAAACTATGCGGCGTAAACTAGACCAAAAAAGAAAATGTTATGTAACTATAATTGCTACTATAATCACAATTTAAAACCAAGTCCAGTTAAGTTTCCATACACATTTTCTACTCTATTGTGCTCATTTTATTTATATATATACACACACACATACAAAGCTTGAAACTTGTACAATATTCATCACCTCTATCCCACTTCCCCAACTAGCTACCTTCCCAAACTTTTATTTATTTTTTAATAAAAGTCATCTCTTACAATCTTATTCTTCTTTTGTTTCTGGGATTTATTCTCCAGCTGAATTTGCCAAGTTCAATTTTGGATTTACACTTGTTATATCATCTAAAAAAAATGCTTACAACAAAGTGTCCCCACAGATTCTTCAAGTTCCGTGCACAACTTCTCTCACACACAAACAATTATTTACCACACTTGTGATTTTTTTATGTAAATTTCCAAAACTAACCCTGCTCAAAACACACATATACATGCAATATAAAGGGTAGTTACAGAAACATGTCATTTTCATAGCAAAAAATTATTATCCACTTATTCTTTTCTAGTCTTGTCTCTTGTCAAATCTTACATCCTCCACTTTCCAAAAAAACAAGAAAATTCAAAACAAGACAAAACAAAAAACAAATGGTTTCTAATCATGATTATGATTACTTTTCATTTCTTGTTGTTGTTGTTGTAAAGATGAGTAGTATGATAATAATGCAGAGTATTGATTACTCAAGGCTTTTTTGGTTATTTTTTGGAATCTTGTCTCACGTTTACCACGAAGAAAAGTCTTGGATTGAGGATTAATTCTACAAAGTTTTAGATAAATTAATAGTAAATAAACTCTTTCTGTTTTTGTACTTTATTTTTGGTGTTTACTTTTGTAGTCTTTCTTGCACAAAAGTTGTTGTACAAATTATTATAGTGCTTATAAAGTTTAGGTGATTGTTACTTTGTTAGTTAGAATAATAATAATTATAATTATTATTATTTAGTTAAGAATTAAATATGTATTATTCTAATAATAGAAAGGGCAAAAAAGAGGATGGTAGAAAGGAGCATAGTTACATGGAAACTGATCCAACTGGTCGATATGGTCGGGTAAGTTCTAAGTTTGATCTTATGGTTTTCAATTTTTGATTTTTTTTGAGGTGATTGTTATTTAATTTGAATTTTGGTTATTGAAGGTAGTTAGTCTGTTTTTTCATTTGTTTTGTTGGGAATTTTGTGTTAGAATTGGAAAGAATTTATAACAGCATTATTGTGAGGATTGTGATCTATAAAGAACATACACAGACACCAGACACAATATTGACACAATATTGATATATAAGATACTGATTATAATTTGAAAAAATACAAGTGATTGTATGCAATCACAAATGTCAGTGTTGTGTCAGAACACCAACATGTATCAGATATTAGGACACATTTTCAATTTGAAGTGTAGGTGCTACATAGCTTGTGAGCACGATGACCATGTGATACTGTGTCATTAGATGTAGTGAAATCCAAGCTGCCTTTTCTATGATTTATAGCTTGTTTGCTTAAATTTGGGTTTATAGTATGTTGTGATGGCTGAAATGCTGAGACTATATGATGTTGGTTGTGACAATGATTTTGACAATAATTCCTTTTTTAGCCATGCTTAAATTGTTTCTGATTTTTCATCTCAGAAATTTTCAAGGGGCTAAGCATAATGTTCTGTGTTTAATGTGATTAGGTTGGAGATATTCTTGGAAAAGGGGCAATGAAAACAGTGTATAAAGCAATTGATGAGGTCCTTGGAATAGAGGTAGCGTGGAACCAAGTCAAACTCAATGAGGCACTTCGTACACCAGAGGATTTGGAGAGACTTTATTTAGAGGTTCATCTTCTCAGTACCCTCAAACACCAATCCATCATGCAATTCTATACCTCTTGGATTGATGTTGACAACAGGACCTTCAACTTCATTACAGAAATGTTCACTTCTGGGACACTCAGAGAGTAACTTTCTTTCTACGATCAATTAACTTTGATGGCAGTCATGGAATCTTTATTTCACTTTTTTTTTTTACTAGTTTTGTGTTGAATCAATTACTGATAAGCTTTTGGCTTTCACAGATACAGGAAGACATATAAGTATGTAGGCATGCAAGCAATAAAGAGTTGGGCTCGCCAAATCTTACAGGGTCTTGTTTATCTGCATGAACATGATCCTCCAGTAATTCATAGGGACCTCAAATGTGACAACATATTTGTCAATGGACATCTTGGACAAGTGAAAATTGGTGACCTTGGTCTAGCGGCAATTCTACGTGGTTCACAGCCAGCTCACAGCGTTATCGGTACTTATTTTTCTTTTGCAGGCAGTGAGCCATGCTAACTATTGCTTGTTAATATTCTCTCTCTTTTGTGCCAGGAACCCCAGAGTTCATGGCACCGGAATTGTATGAAGAAGAATACAATGAACTTGTTGATGTGTACTCATTTGGCATGTGTGTTTTGGAAATTATTACATCTGATTATCCATATAGTGAGTGTACTAATCCGGCGCAGATATACAAGAAAGTGACATCGGTAAATTCAGATCTCAGATTAAAGGTTTAAAGATATCAGCAAAGCAGGAATTTTATGTATGTAAGCGATTTTTCTGTCTTTGAATGTTCAGGGTAAGCTACCGGCAGCATTTTTCCGGATTGAAGATGCAGAAGCACAAAAGTTTATTGGAAAATGCCTAGTGAATGCAGCAAAGAGACCATCGGCAAAGGAACTGTTGAAGGATCCATTTCTTGTGTGCGATGATGCATCATCGATAACAAAGATTGTGATGCAGGATCCATTTTTAAATTACACTGAGATGGATAAACTTCAATTGAAGAGTGATTCACCTAGGACTTCAATGTCAATAACCGGGAAGCTGAATCCTGAAGATGATTCTATCTTTCTCAAAGTGCAAATTTCTGATAAGGATGGTACTTGATTTTTTTTTTTTATACTCAAAACCCTATTTGGTTCATTGTAGAGAAAATTTTGTTTCAAAACTGTGTAAATATTCGCTTCTTCGTACTTCACCGCAGCAACGTATCCTTTTGTTTTGTAAATGAACTTGAGTCTTTAATTTCCTCTGCCTTTTCCTGCAGGTTATGCTAGGAATGTATATTTTCCCTTTGACATTTTCAATGACACTCCAATTGATGTTGCAATGGAGATGGTGAAAGAGTTGGACATCACAGATTGGGAGCCTTCTGAAATTGCTAATATGATTGAAGGAGAGATATCCGTCCTGCTGCCCGATAGAAGAAATAGCAACCATCCACACACCTGTCATTCATTCAGTTATCATGATGATGAGAATGATGAAGGTCCTCATCAATATCATCACTCTGTCTCTTCTTGTTCATCGTCGCAAGAATCATTATCTAGTGCAGTCAATAGAGCTGATGACGTATCAAATGGATATCGTTTGCTCCATGGTATGGCTTCTTTTTCCCTTCGCCCTACCACATTGTGAATGTCATATTTCATTGATGTGCTTAAATTATCGACCTGTACACCCTCTACTTAGCATCAGGCTTGAGTTATTCCATCAGTTGGGTTTGTACTTTGTAGAGCATTGCTTAGTTACCATGGAATAACAGTGTTTTTGAGGACATAACTTCTGCCAATGCTCTCTAAGACTTAAGGTCTACCCTGACCCAGATGTCCCAGGACCCTACTCATCTAAACTTTTATTTATAAAAAATAAGTAATTACTACTACTTAGTTTAATTTTTATTTGCGAAGGACCAAATACAAGATTTTAGGCTTAGTGTTAAATGTGCCTCTTTCTCATATCAGTTTAATATTTGCCATGAATGTGTGAGAAAGTCCTCATGAAAATATACTATAGTTTACAATACTCATCTAGTGAGAGAGTGAAAATGGTGTTTTAACTTTTAGTTTCTAGAGTAACCTGATAAACTGCTGTTGCAGACGATATGTGTGATGATGCCAGTTCACGATGCTCTTCACACGGGACATACTCCGACTTGAATTTTTGCTCTGTGGACGACCAGGATCACAATGTGGCTTCAACAAGAAAAGATAAACATCCCATCATGAATCACAAGTTTACAATGTTTTCACATGGTGAAGACCAAATCACTTTGAATCAGTGCAAAGTTTTAGCTGGACCACAAGCACCTTCTACAAGTGAAAGTAAGAAGATGACAGACAATCGTATATTAACGAGGAACAAGTCACTAATTGATATGAGGAGCCAATTACTACACCGATCTCTGGTCGAGGAGGTAAACAAAAGACGGTTATTCAAGACAGTTGGAGCTGTGGAAAGTATTGGATTTCAAACTCCTTATGAGATTACAAGCAAAAAGTCACAGCCTGTATGTGGTAATTTAGATGTCAGCTCTTCAGGAAAGGTAGAGAAGAAAACTTGAGAACTAAAAAGGTTTAAAAATAGCTATTGTTGAGCATTGGAATTAAAAAGAACAAAAAGAAATGCATACCTTTGTGTCTTGGACTAGAGAAAATGTTAAGGTTGATGTTCTATGGTGTTTTCGGATTTTCAAGGAATAATGGGCACGATTTGAAGGAAAATTCACATGTTGTCCACTTAGATGTCTAAGCAGAGTTATTACGGTAATAAGTTCAAATGAATGTAAATATATGTTCATGGAGTGTTCTGGACATAAATAAATGCATTTTTGGAAATGAATAAGTCTTCTCATATTAGTTGGATCGTCATGCCCTACAATTTCTTTAATTTCAGGATTAAAGGATAAGAGGTGCAGCAGTATATCTACATTAAAATCTATTATGATGGTTGTTTGTTTTACTAGCTGCTTTCTTTTAAAAAGATAAATTTAATCAAAACTCTTGAGCAACATGATATCAGAAACTAAGAAATCTTATTCCAAATAGTCTAATCGACATTTATCACAATACTAATTTGCAAAAATATATTAAAGGGATAATTATATTTTACTTTGAGATAAATTTAGTAAATATATCTCTCTCTGGTTTTGTGATTACATATTTATGCTTATATTCATTTTTTTTATTTTTTTATGGAATAGCTCAATGTTAGTAATGTTAATATTTTTAGAAATTGTTAATAATACATTGAAGATGGGATTCAAACCCTTGATCTTCCTTGTCACTCCACTCCTTAACTCTTTCACCTCAATCACCAAGCTAACTTTATATACCCTTATGTTTATATTTATTCTCCTTTAACTCTTTCACCTCAACCACCAAGTCAACCTTATATACCCTTATGTTTATATTCATTTGACAGAATAGTCAAGGAAAATTATCTTTTGGTATGCTACAAACTAATTTTAATTAATCTATTAAATTAGTAATATTAGATTCAAAGTTAAATTTTTTATTGAATTGTAATTCAATTTTAATTACATTTCATTTGTATTATAATTAATAATAGAAAGTATTGTACTCAAGATGATTTCTAATGTAGCCGCCACAGCACAAAAAAAAAGTGAGGAAAAAATTGATACATAGCACATAAAGGAGAGGAAGAAATCATCAAATAAATAACAAAAAGAATAAAAAATAAATAAAGAGCATAATATTGACTCTAAGCTTTATATATAGAACCAGAATTGAACGATTCATTATTGGTCAAATTAAGAGTACATGAATTTATACAGATGAACTTGAAGTGTTCAACCTAAAGCAAACTGAAAATAACAGAAAAACTGAATGCACACTAATCCTAACTACCAATTAACAAACTTATCATCTAACTGATCTGTTACAATCTGTAGAGCCAAATACCTTGTGCCCGTAAAAATTAGCACTGGATTAATTTTTTTCTCTCTTAGTTCTACTGCTTTCCTCTGTAATAATTTGATAGATAGAGACTGAGACATTAACTCATCCAATTTGGTTGATCTTCTAAACTAAGTGGCTCCAAAGGACTTCGACATCGAACTTCATTGGCATTGTTAATGGTCAAGTATGTGCCGACTGTGAAATTGTATAAAACTCATTAAGTATGAGCTAGCTGTGTTTTTTCATAACATGAGAACCATTTTGGTTCATTGATCTACTTGTATCTCTGAGCTTGTAAAATCATGCATCTGAAATCTTATCCGACTAGTTGAACCTGTAGTTACCCATCAAAGATACACCTCAAACACAGTGTTTCTCTCTTCCAGTGATTCTGTGTTTCTTTAATGTGATATACCTTACAATTGTTCAATTTTGTGAGAGCTGAAATGGAAGATATGTAAAACCATCAAGCCTTATTTAAAATAAAATAAAAATATAAAGTTAAGATTCCACTACAAAACAGAAGTTCCAAAATGAATGCCAAAACAAATGCTTCCCTATTCTAAAGTGATGTCAGAAAACAATTAGGATTAAGGAAAACTGCACTTTTTCACCCCCTTTCTTCTTAACCTCTTATAGCAAAGCAAATAGGGGAGAGATTTAGGCTTTGAAGAAAAGATTTTACAAACTACAACAGAACTTCAAAACTAAATAACAATTTCACAATCATGTGCAACAAACTTATCCACACATACTCATACCACAAATATGTCATACGACAAATCTCAAAGGGTAACTTTACATATTGAAGGCAAACAGAGGATACTAATGAGTTCATAAGGTAAATTTGAAAACAGTAAATATTATTTGGGAGAAGTCCGAATTCTAGGTCCTGTGAAACATACCTTCCCTTGTATGGACATTAGATATTTCTCAACCAGAATCTTGCAACTGCAATCTAGCAAAGCGAGGCCTTCATTGTGAGCACCATTTAGAACACCATCATTATCATTATCCAATTTGGATTTTCATATATGAACATCAAACTGCCGTTGCCCTTGGCCATTATAGTATACCATCAAGTTTTTAATGGAATTGGGCAATTTGAACCCACAATAGTCGCAATGACGATTAAGGGACCTAGTTCAAATCAAATAGGTTCCTAAAACATTATATGAAAAATTCACATCAAATAATGAATAGGGCGCAATTAAATCCCAATCAAACTTCAGTTCTTCAGCAAGTCTTGAAATGCATTACTTTCTTTATCATCAGAGTAAAAGCCTATAAGCAACTCTGTGGTAGTAGCATCCACTGCAAACCCTTTGCATTTCATTATCTGAAGGTATTTTCTTGACCTTAAAACATCATGATTTCGCAACAATCCCTGTACAAAGACATTATAAGAACATGTATTAGGTGGACATCCATTCTCTTCCATTTTCATAAGCAAGTATTCAGCATCATCCAAAAGTCCTTTTCTACACAAACCTCCAATCATTATATTATAAGTATATGAATCAAATCGCAACCCTTTAACAAGCAATCGCGCAAGAACCTTCCTTGCATCCCTCAACTTTCCATCTTTACACAAACCATCAATCATAACATTGTAAATAACAATATCAAGTTCTAAATCACTCTCCTCCAAAGCCCTAAACAATGACACCGCCTCAAAACGAAAATGACATCTAAACAAACCATCCAACACAACACCACAACTCAAAAGATTAGGAACCTGACCATACTCCTTCATTGTAAAGAACAATTCCTTAGCAGCCAAAGGCTTACCAACTTCACAAAACCCACCAACAAGTGTTGTCCATGTCACAACATCAGGACACAAACCTTCATTAACCATTTCATACAACAAACACATAGCTTTATCAACATCTTTAACCTTACACCAACCATGAATCAATGAATTATAAGTCACAACACTAGGTAAACACTTCCTTAAACCCATCAATTCAAAAACCTTCATAGCTTCATCCATTTGATTCATCAAACAATAACCACCAATCAAGGAATTATAAGTCACAACATTAAGCTCCTCACCCATTTGCACCATGTAACAAATTACACTTCTAGCCTCCAAAATCAACCCTTCTTTACAAAAACCATCCACCAAAATAGTAAAAGTTTGAACATCTGGCATTATCCCCTTTTCCATCATCTCATTCAACAAAAAATAAGCACTTTTCAATTTACCAACATTACAAAACCCTTGAATTAAACAATTGTAAGTAACCAAACTAGGGTAAATACCTTTTTCATTCATTTCTTTAAACAAATTCATAGCCTCTGAAACAAACCCTAATTTGCAAAATCCATCAATAATTGCATTGTAAACGACAACGTTTGGTTCGTAGTTTCTCTCCATCATGTTTCTAAGATAAACGACGGCACTAACTGTGTCGTTAATTTTACACAAACCATTAACTAACGCTCCAAACGTATAATCGTTTGGTACATAACCCGCGTTTTCCATGTAACGGCTTAAATTCAAAGCTTGGGCCACTTTACCTTCAACACAAAGCCCATTAACGATGGTGTTGAGAGTTACCATTGTGGGCCTTAGGCCTGTTTTAAACATTATGCCCAAAACGGAGAAAGCGAAGGGTGTGTGGCCCAAATGGCAGAGACAGTTGATTACGATGTTGAGTGTGTATGTGTCGGGTTTAACACCAAGCGAATGCGCGTGTTTGATTAAGGAAATTGCGGTTGTGTAGTGTTTGGTTTTTTTTGTTATGAATGTGAATAAGAAATTGAAGTCTTTAACGTTAGGGAAAGGGTTCATTGTGAGCATTTGGTGGAAGAATGTGACGGCGGCGTTAACGTCTGGGAGGGTTTTGATGGAGTTTAGGAGGTGGGTTCTGTTAATAGGGTTGTTGTTAACGGCATTAGAGTTTGTTGTTGAAGAGGAGTGGGAGTAAGAAAGAAAGTAGTTACGGTGTTGAATACGAAGCAAACAAGATATTGAAGCTCTTGTTCGCATTGTGTAGTGTGTTGATTTGGTTTGTGTGTGGAAAGAGCGCGGATGGTTATTCTCATTCAGGGAGCGAGTTTGACATTCGATTACTTTTTCTTTGTTTTTTTTTGTCAACTACATTCGATTAGACTCAGTGGACGAAAGGTGTGGAGTTGGGCTTACTGGGCCGGTCAAAAAATATACCCTGTACCCCCATTTTTATACTTATACCCCCATAATTTTTTGAAAATGCCAATTATACCCTTATTAATTCAAAAATTTTTTTTTTTTTTTTACCATTATTAATTCAAAGATTTTTTTTTTTTTTTTTTTACCATTTCATCTTTTTCGGAACCACAAAAAAGATTTCCGGTACACACCTTATTTCCGGAAAACAAAAAAGTTTTCCGGTACATAAGGTTGTTTCCGAAAAACTTTTAAAAAGATTTCCGATATAGAAGTGAAAAATTCTACTACCGGAAAACTTCATTCGAAAGATTTCCGGTACATAAGGTGTTTCTGGAAAACTTCCTAAGCACCATTTTTAATATTTTTTTAATTTTATTATTTTTATAAATGATAACACACCATTCAATAATTAACGCATCATAAATATTAATTAACACACATAAATATTTTTAAATAATAATATACCGTAAATAATTAATAATTAATAAACTATTAATACACCATAATAATTAATAATTAATACACCATAATTAATAATTAATATAAATTGTGACATTCTATCTGAATCCGTTCCCTAACAAGATCCATAAATTAGTTAAAATTAAATAAATTAAATAAATTAAATAAATTAAATAAATACTAATATAATAAAAAAATTAAACAACTACAAGAAAATACGTGGATGAAGTTTTCCGGTAGTTCCGAAAAACTTCAAAGTAGATTTCCAAAAATGATGTTCTGTACCGGAAAACTTCTTTCAAGTTTTCCGGATTGGAAGTTGTGTATCGGAAAACTTAAAAGAAGTTTTCCGAAATTTGTGTGTGTGTGTGTCTTATTTATGTTCCGGAAATGTTAAATGAAGAAATAATTTTTTTTTTTATATATAAGAGAGTATTTTAGTGTTTTCCTTTACTTTTTGGGGGGTATATGGATAAAGGAGGAGTTACAGGGTAAAATTTTCAACATTTCTACTATTAGCAGATATACTATAAGGAAGATTTTACCATGTACCTCCAAATTATCTTTGTACCCCCACTAAGTAAAGGAAAAGACCAAATTGCCTCCGTATAAATTTAAAAAGTTTTAGATTTTCACAGTTCTATTGTTTGAGTTAGTCGGTACAGAACTAAGTAAGCAAATTCAGTTTTTCTAAAGAAAAAAATTTTCAAGTTTTTCGGTACACAAAATATGTTCAAGAAAACTTGAACAAAATTTTCTCGTACAAAAGACCATTCTCGGAAATCTTTTTTGAAGTTTTTCAGAACTACTGGAAAACTTATTTTAACCTTTTCAGAATATACAGTCCTGAAAAACTTTTTTCACATTTTCAAAAGTTACCAAAAAACTTCAACCCACAAGTTTTCCCATATTAATTTTTTTTTTTACTTTTTTTGAATTTTTTATTCCATTACTATTTATTTAATTCATTTAATTTAACTAAATTTTTTTCAGTGGGTGCGGGTACTAGAGGAAGAGACAACAAGATAGTACGAAGAACGCGTGATGTTGAAACTTCATCATCCATAGATGTTCCGAAAATGATTCGACCGACAGCATCCCAGAGGAGACGACGATGTAAAATGGAAGATGATGACTCGAAAGGTCATGGTTATATATTTATCCCTGAGGTTGAGATTGGTATACATGAGACTGGCATTGGTATACTTGAGACTCGTATGGGTATACATGAGGAGGAGCAGGTTGTGGTACATGAGGAAGAGATATGATACATGAAGAGGAGTGATATGTAGAACAGGAGATACAACATGACACCATATCCTAGAGTACCATATGATTTGTCACTCCTTACATAATACCGCCATATGTGTCCGCAAGAAATGTGGTTTGGTCAAGTTAAATTAATTATTAATTATAATTTATGGTGTACTAAAATATTTAAATTAATTATTATTTAGGGTGCAATAAAAATATTTAAATAATTATTTATGGTACATTAAAAATATTTAAATTAATTATTATTTATGATGCATTAAAAATATTTTAATTAATTATTACTTATAGTGTATTAAAAATATTTAAATTAATTATTATTTATGTTGCATTAAAAATATTTTAATTAATTATTATTTATTATGCATTAAAAATATTTTAATTAATTATTATTTTTGTTCTATATTTAATTTTAATGTCATATATTTTATTTTTATGCAGGAGCGACCAATGCTGAAAATAGTTTATAATTAATTAATATTTTTGTTCTATATTATTACTAGATAAAACTCACAACTCACATAGTTGGAATTTATGTTATAAAATTTATTTTATCTTATTTTATTTTATAATTATAGTAGTTTTTTTGTAATTTGTTTTATAAATTATTCCCTCTATTTTTTTTATAATAGACATCAGAATTATAATTTGATCAATAAAAACTTATGGATTCGGTTCAGGATGGTCTTAAAAAATTTGGAGGTTGCATGTTCTAATCTTAAAAATTTGACCTAATAAAAAAAGTGCAATTTTAAGGTAAAATAAATTTTAGTCCATATAAATATATCAATCTACGTGATGCACTGGTGATTTATGCATATCAATGTACATGATGCATGACATTTGGTTATATTAATTCATGTAACAAGAAAATATATACATATAGCATGTCACCTCCACATATTAGACTCAAACATACATTTTAGAAACAATAACTCAACAACCACAATTCTACTTATATAAACAATTTTACTCATAAAATACACATATTATAGAATCCAATATTACAATAATATACCCCACAATATCTATATTAATTAATATATCTATTAACATTTGTCATGTCATGTCTAGTTGAAATTCATCACAACCTATTACCATATATCAACCACAATTATCCTATAGACTTGTATAACTTGTTTTTCACAACCTTGTCACAATTAATAATTATTCCTTTTTCAATTTCTTTTAACATAAATATTTTTTTCTTATAAAATTTATCTACTTCCATACATTCAGTCAAATTCATCTTGTAAAAGTTTTTTCAAAATCATATGTTAGATCATGGATTTTATTTTTGAGACAACCATAATATACTCATCTATAGAACTATGTTAGAGATAACTTATGAAAATAACATTAGGTTCATTGTATTCTTGTTTAACAACTTTTGTGCAACATTCCCATACCTGAAATGCGACAAGTTAAACTACATCTATTTTCATGTATCATTCAAACATCTCTATTTTCAAGTTTGCATAGGTAGTCCTGTTGGTAACTTCATGGTTCAAACCTAAAAAAACTAACATAAAAGAAAATTATTTAAACTTTCTAAATACTTTACTCGTAAGTCCATACAAGTATGCATCATTTGTCAAATCAAATAATAATTTATTTTAACAAAGTTGAATCCACTTTCTCATTGTCTACAATCTAACATTTGAAACTCCTTTAACACTTCACTAGCATACTTATTTTGGTGTAATATTATGCCCTTTGAAATATTAACAAAATTTATACCTAGGAAATAAGATACATTTTCCAAACCCGTCATCTCAAATTCTACCATCAATGGTTTTATAAATTTCTTTATTTCACCAACATTGCTATCAGTCACTAATAGATCATCAACATATAAGCATATAAGGAGCAAGCTTTATGTCTTGGCTTGTTCATAAATGCCATATTCTACAAAGCATTTATCAAACCGAAGTCAGTTTTCTTGTTTAAGCCTATACAAAAGTCTTATGAAGTTTATACACCAAGTCTTCTTTTCATTCAATCACAAATTCTATGGGTTGAGTAACAAACACCTCTTTTATAGTGGACTCTTTAGGAATTCTAACTTGGTAGTCAAATGGAACATATAAGATAATGCCTAATAGTAGGCCAAATAAATGTTTTTCATTACGCCTAATTAGCCAATTTGTGGATGATCCTAGAAGGTCCCATATGCTTGCAGCATGGAGGATTTTGAGATATCTTGTGGGAACCTTGATGCTTGGGGTCTTATTTCCCTTATAAAAAATAAAAAACAAACATAAAAAGAGGATTTTTGGTTGGTTTTCCCTATACTGATTGGTGTAGATATGAGACGTATCACTAGATATGTCTTCAAATTTTTAGGAGCCCCAATTTTATGGGGTTCAAAGAAGCAACTTGTAGTGACATTATCATTGTGTGAGACAGAGTATAGTAGGCTCTTATGCTACTTGTTAGACTTTATGGCTTGAGTCAGTGCTTAAGGAACTAAAGGATGATGCGCAAAGGTCAATACAATTTCAAATTGACAACAACTCTCCAATTAATTGGAAAACAACCTTGTATTGCATAGAATGAGTAAACATATAGAAACAATGTTTCATTTTTTAAGGGGAGCAAATCAACAATGGAAGACTTGAACTGGTGTATTGTCCAACTAATGTGCCTATTAAATTTGTGGAGATAGATATATTATTACAATTGAGGGATGAATTAGGAGGAGTGTCTTTTAATTTTGATGTATAATAAGTTTAACTCTAGGAGCATGTTAAAAATAGCTCAACTATATTAGTTAGTTAGGTGAATAATTAAATTGTAGTTAGTTAATTCTATTTTAGAGTTAATGTAATACTCTATAAATAGATTTGCCAATGTAACTACTTTATTACCTTTCTATGAATAAGAAATATACACACATTACCAAACATATTATTGAAGACAAATTCTTATACAGACAATGGTTCATTGTGAACCAATTTTAAAAAATATTTAAAATCTATTGTCTTTTAGAAGTAGATGTTAATGGCAATCTGAATTTTTATGACTGAGATAGTAAATTAAATTATATCAATTTGATAAAAATAAGAAAAAATTAATATATATTTCGTATTGAATTGACATCAATCAAATCATCATCTTATTCATAAAGATGATAAAGATTATGAACTTTTAAAAATATTATTAACTAACGATAAATTTTTTAATAATTTTTAAATAATCATACACAATGGACCATTTATAAAAAAATAGTTAATCGTATAACTAACCTCATATTCAATTCCCATAATCATCGTCACATTAAAAATGTTATTATTATATCAATTAACATTATCAGATATAAAATGTTAACAACACATCTTCTAATACATTCTCTATGATAAATTAAAATTCACATATAATTCACTAAATTATATATGTCCTATATAAATTTAATGGAACTCATATAAATTTTTAATCAATAAAAAATATACATTAAAAAACATATATTAAAAAGTATATTATTAACATTATTTCTATCATATTGTTTTTGAGAGAAATGTCGTCAACTCTCTTGTACTACCTTATCTATCCACAAATTAAATAAGATTATATACACACTTTTTAATATATATAATTACACTTTTGTTTAGCATTATATAATTACGCTTAAGGATCCTAATGTACGACAGTTACAAATATCCATCTCCTTTATAACTGTTTTCCAACATTAGTTAATTATTAATTCGAGTATCAAAACTAGTTGACAAGGACGACGTTTGACGAAAGCTCCTCGTCATCTAGGTCCACAGATTAACAAGCACATATACGAAAGACACATGCATGAAATGTTCACATTATTGTCATGTCATTGTCAATTATAGTAGTAATTTCAAAGATGAAGCCTAAACATAAATGGAAAATTCATTATTTTATGCCACACTTTCTCAAAAAAGAAATATTATTACCCTTTCCATATTTCATCACACGGCATAAACACGTGGCTCAATCTATGAACTTGACCAATTTACACGAACCGGCACGTGTGTCCCACAACACCTCACATTTCTCTCCTTCTCTGTCTATCATCATCACTCCGAACATGCCGTACCTAACCACAACAGAAAACAAAAAAACTGAAAACCTTCTTTTTTTTCTTTCCTCTTAAAAAAAACAAAACCAAAAGAGAAAAACCAAAACCAAACCCATTCTCTCTGAAACAAAATAAAAAACTGATTTTTGCAAGCAACCCATTTAATCTCAAACCTTCAATTCACCAAATCCAGCTTCTAATTTCAATTTCCATTCGATTCATTTTTCGTTAATATAATTAGAGTTCGGTCTCTGGTAGCCACAAAAATGCCGGAGATCGAACAAGCGACGGCGGCGGAAGTAACAGCCTTATTCGGAAAATATGAATTGGGAAGAGTCGTTGGTTGCGGCGCGTTCGCGAAAGTGTACTACGCGCGCAACACACAAACAGGACAAAGCGTAGCGGTGAAAATAATCAACAAAAAGAAACTCTCCGGAACAGGTCTCGCCGGAAACGTGAAACGCGAAATCTCAATTATGAGTCGTCTTCACCACCCTCATATCGTGTGTCTCCACGAAGTTCTCGCTACCAAGACGAAAATCTATTTTATAATGGATTTCGTTCGTGGTGGAGAACTCTTCGCTAAGATCGCAAAGGGTCGGTTCAGCGAAGATCTCAGCCGTAAATATTTTCATCAATTAATCTCAGCCGTTGGATATTGTCACTCGCGTGGCGTTTTTCATCGTGATCTTAAACCGGAGAATCTTTTGTTGGATGAAAATGGAAATTTAAAAGTTTCGGATTTCGGTTTAAGTGCGGTTAGAGATCAGATCCGACCCGATGGGTTGCTTCATACACTTTGTGGGACCCCTGCTTACGTGGCACCGGAGATTCTAGGTAAGCGAGGCTACGATGGAGCTAAGGTTGATGTTTGGTCATGCGGCGTCGTTTTGTTTGTTCTTGCGGCTGGTTACCTTCCATTCAACGACCAGAATTTAATGGTTATGTATCGGAAAATCTACAAAGGGGAATTCCGGTGTCCACGTTGGATGTCACCGGATCTCCGGCGATTTTTGTCGAAGTTACTTGATACAAACCCGGAAACCCGAATCACTGTCGATGGAATGACCCGAGATCCGTGGTTTAAGAAAGGGTACAAGGAGATAAAGTTTCATGAAGAAGATTATGGATCCGGGTCAGGGAGCGGGGTTGGATTCGGGTGTAAGGGTGATGGGTCGGAGGTGTTGGATTTGAACGCGTTTGATATTATATCTTATTCCTCGGGTTTGGATTTATCCGGGTTATTCGGGGAATTTGATGGGGTGGAGCGATTTGTTTTAAGGGAGTCGCCGGAGAGGATATTAGAGGTGGCGGAGGAAGTGGGAACGGCGGAGGGAATGGCGTTAAGGTGGAAGAAGGAATGTGGGGTGGAGTTGGAAGGTTTAAATGGTAATTTTGGAATTGAGATTGAGGTTTACCGGTTAACGGCTGAGATGGCGATGGTTGAAGTTAGGAGAAGAGGAAGCGATGTTGCGGCGTTTAGTAATTTGTGGGATGAGAAGCTTAAGCCTCAGTTGTTGTTAGGTGTTGCAACCACTTCGCATGAACATGAACATCAACCGCAGTTGCCGGTTGCCGGTGATTGAAATTAACTGGTATTTATTTTCTCACTATTATTTTACATTTTTATATAAAAATGTTAACTCACAATCCAAAATTGTACAAAGTAGAAGAAAAAAACGCAAAAGAAAGAAAAAAAAAGCTTTGGCTGTGTGGCTGCCAAAACAATGAAGATTGGTGGAGTAGGATGTTTGTGTGAGACATGGATCGAACTGGAAAAAGGAAGGTCGAATTGGATGCTAGTAATATGTATTATTTGATCCTCAGATGAACAATTCACACGAAAAAAATAAAATGATTAATGTAAATCATTAATCATAAATTAATTATGAGTAATTACAATAATAACTATTGTTCTGTATATATTATTAAATTAAATATAAATATAAATATTTGAGGAGTATATTGTTCAGTCTCATGTATCGTTTTTACTTTGTATTTTTCAAGAAGGGGACTCATTTAGTCATTTTCCTTCATAGCCCGTTAATAATTTTATTTATAGTAGCTTTCAGATAAGTATGTATTATTACGTTAAAGATATTGAATTTAACGAAGTTATATGGTATTAAGTTACTTGTCTTTATATATTATTTTTCTTATTTTAAAATAGTATCGTTTAAAATTTTTGTACAAAATTAAAAAATGTAATAAAAATGTTTATAACATAACAGCTTAACTAAAATAACCTTACAATTTTTCTTACAATAAATAATAAAACAACATGCTAAAATAACCTTACTATTTTTCTTACAACAAATAATAAAACAACATGCTATACCAATTAACATTACGGTGCTTTCACGTTTTCAAGGAAAACCATCTGCTGTTTTGTTCGCTCTTTCCAATTCACAATCCAAGTTTTTTTTTTCTTCTACTCCCTTCTTGATTTCTAATTTTATTGAGAATACAAATAATATGATTCTCATTTATAGAATG
>NC_021164.2:57557697-57581160 GCF_000331145.2 Cicer arietinum | reverse complement strand
GAGTGTCATTGTTTGAGTAGTAGAAAGAGTTCGAAAGGGTGCTTTTTTTTTTTTTTTTTTGTAAATGGAGTAGTTGGTTTTTGTAATCATGAAACGAGTTGTTTTGGTAATCATTTTCTCGTTTTACTCCTACCGCAAGCGTGTAGAAATGGAACTATTTTTAAGAAGTTCTCATTCTACCAACAAAAATTTATTGGCTGCAAAAATTTCATCCAAAAAATTTAATAAGGGCAAACATGGAAAAAAATGTATTTGTTTCTTAAAAACCAAAAAACAACTGTCAATGTAAAATAATTTTTTTCAAATCAATTTGTTTTAAATGACATCCATTTCTCTTCAGAGTCTAAATATTCGATAGTAACTCTATTGATTTTTAATATATTTAACATCAAATAATTGATTAACATAATAAAAGATTTGACAAATATAAAACCTACGATAAAAAGTTAAATCAAATATCTTGAAATCGACATCTAAGATTTGCGTCATAAGTAACTTAAATATATTTAATTATTTTTATAACACATACACAATTTGTAGAGTAGTATTAAATTTGTTCCAAAAAGCACAATTCAGATGTCAAAAAAACATATAAAAATATTTGATATCTTGAGCGCACATCAAAACCTACAAAATCTCTGTTGTCATTAAACTCTTTTCAAAATAAAATTTATTAAAGTCTTATTGCAATATTAATTATTACAAGATAAAATAAATGACTTTATTTTGATTTCTATCAAGGAAAACAAACGTTAGAGGGGTGAAAATATTAAAATAGGGCGGTGTTAGTTACCAGGCCCAAACAAATGTAATATAAGCCCATACCCAGAGCAATGGATACTTGAGCCCATGAAATTCAACCTGTCCCAACCTAAACAACAAAACACAACGTTTTTCCTTTGTACTTGAGTTTTCTCCAATGTCCTAGGATCACTGCCTCCACAACCATGAATGACGCAGCACTCTAAAAAATTCACTGAAATATTCAAAGTTCATACCTTTCGAACTACATCATTCGTCTAAGCCACCTATTCAATGATGGGTACCAAGTGACTTTTTCTTCTTCTAAATCATTTTTCTCAGGTAGCTCTTACTCTGTTATTTGCTTTGTTCCACATATAACCCATGTTTTGAGTTTGTTTGAAAACCAATTAAGAGATTTTTTAATATTGAAGTATAATGTCCACTGAAGAAATTTTGAGGAAGAAGCTTAGAAGGACACCTAGTGCTGCTGTAAGAATTTCTAGGGACTCATTCAAAACTAGAAGGGATGAAAATCGTTCTAACAAAGATGGGTTTTTTGATAGAGATAATGGGTATAAGGGGAAGTTGAATAAAAATGTAAACTTTAAAGGAAAGCAATATGGTGAAGAAAGGAGTGGTGAGAAGTTTTATGAGAGAGGGGAGTTTAGAACTTCTAGGAATGATGAAAATTTTGATAGAGAAAATGGGTATAAGGGGAAGCTGAAGAAAAATGTGAACTTTGGAAGGAGTAGACAGAGGTTTTATGAGAATGGAAAGTCGAGAGCTTCTTGGGATTCGTTTAGAACTAGAAATGATGAAACTTCTGATAGAGAAAATGGGTATAAGGGGAAGTTGAAGAAAAATGTGAACTTTGAAAGGAGTGGAGAGAAGTTTACTGAGAGTGGAAAGTTGAGAAATTTGGATTCTTTTGGGAGGAAGAAGAGAGTATATGCTAAAGAAGGAATGGATGAAAGTGTCGAGTTATGGGGTGGTGTGGAAACATCCAAGAAGAAAACTTTGTTTAAGAAAAGGGAGAAGAAGGTGAGAGATAAAAATGGGGAAGGGAAAACCAAGGAACGAACGATGTGGGTTCGCGATAAATCAAAGAATGTGGGTTCCAAAGATAAGATTTCTAATCATAGTTTGAAGGACAAGAAAGAAAGTGACGTGTTAGTTACTGCTAAACATAAGATTAAGGCAATGGAGAGTGGGATAGATGACGGGTTGAAGAAGATTAGAGATAAGAAATATGATTTTGGCAAAGAGAAAAGCCAAGAAGTGGATTCTCCAAGTTTTGTTAAGAAACAAATCAGAGATAAAGCAGGGTTGGACGATGATGCTGAGAGACAAGATGGTCGCCGGTGGAAGAAGAAGAAAAGGGTGATGAAGATTGATCCATATGATATCTCAAACAAAAGACTAGATGATGCAATTGGTATTGAAGGTAGATATTTTATCTTACTGTTTTTGACTTTTGTATATTCTTAGGTGATGTTTGTCAATTCTACCTCATTTGTTATTATGTTAATGTTCTCCTTTTAAAACTGAAAAATGTATCATGTAATCATACTGTTTTACTTTTCTTGTAAATGGTTGTTGATGTATGATTTAATTCCAAATAATTCAATGATATTAGTAATCATACACTCTTATATATGAAGTTTTAGATGTGTAAAATAAACTTGAGTTAGTACCCGGTGTTTGATTCCCTTAGTTAATTTCAGGAAGTACAGAAGAACCAAAGAAAAAGGATTCTTTGGAAGAGCTCGAAATATCCAACAGGGCCCAATTCCGTGCAATAGTGCCTAGCCCTTCGATACTCACCTTTGTGGAAAAAAATGTAATTTGTATAAAGTCTTTTGATTGGCATTTTGATTATGTTAATACATCATTTCCTTGAAGGTATTTTAATTTATTGTACTCTAATTATTATTCACAGCTTTTGGGCCGGAGGCGTATGATTGACATAAAAAGGGCAGGCTACAATATTGAACTTCCTGCACCATTAGATAATATTCCCTTTTCTAAAAGTTCAGAAAGAGAGAATGTTGAAGAAAACGTATGTGTCTGTTTATTGCATTCAAAACAATTATTTATACTTTTAGAATAAATGATTTCTATTCATTTTAAATACTGTAATTTTTGTTAATGTTGTGATGTTTTGTTCTGATAATCTGAGACAGATTTTTAGGAACAGAATGGAATTTTTCGCTGCTGCAAAGGTCTCGTCGTCATTTCCACCTCCTAATCTTCCAGAGATTGCATTTGCTGGTAGAGTTTTATATCACCACTGTTTCGTCTTTATTTCTTTGTACTTTGGTTTTCTTGGATTATTACTTAAATTATGGTTTACAATTTTTGCATTTATTTGGTTGAGGTGTGGTGGAATGGTACTTGTTTTTAGTTTTTTATCTACAGCTTTTCTAACATGTTATCCAAAAGTTAATTCTTGGAATTCATCATCATATCTTAATAGTAGCTGTTGTTAGTATTGTGCTTGCTATGAGAAACAAGTTAAACGATTTTTTTTCTTTCTGGCTAACAGGAAAGTCAAATGTCGGTAAATCATCTCTACTTAATGCACTCACTAGACAATGGGGGGTTGTACGGACATCACCGAAGCCTGGTCATACGCAGGTATTCTAGGTTCTTAATAAATGTTGGCACATGTTGAAATTCAAAAGATGAGGTGTTGATAGATGAATATCTTTTTCAACAAAATTGTAAATTATCTGCAGACAATTAACTTCTTCAACTTGGGAACAAAGCTTTGCTTGGTTGATTTGCCGGGATATGGATTTGCGTATGCGAAAGAAGAAGTGAAAGAAGCTTGGGATGACCTTGTAAGTATGCAAATTATATTTATGGATTGGAATTGGAGTTGTCTTGTTATTATTATAGCAAGTGCTGATTAGTTGCGTCTCTGGAAAACCACTAATTATAGGTAAAGGAGTATGTTTCAACAAGAGTTGGTCTGAAACGAGTATGCCTTCTGATTGATTCAAAATGGGGCTTGAAACCAAGAGATCATGAACTGATTACATTAATGGAAAGGTAAACCATACAAGGGCAATCAGTGCCATGCACCATTTCTTTTTTTTGTTTTTCCTTTGGCAAGTTACATATATAAATTTGGCTTATATTGTGATTACTAAATTTATTTGATGAGTGATAACAATTTGCAGATCAAAAACTAATTACCAGATAGTATTAACTAAGACAGATACAGTTTTCCCAATTGATGTGGCGCGACGTGCCATGCAAATCGAAGAGGTGAATGTCGGCCAACCATACCTTTTTTTCGTCTCTAAACTAGAAAATTGATGTTCGTTTTTGGATACTAACAAATTTCTGCGTGCCCGATTACAGATTCTCTTGCCGAACAAGTCTGTAGTTCATCCTCTGGTAAACTGATTCTTTTGGTAGATTTGTTCTTACCTTTTCGACTTTTCCCCAAACTTTTGACATTATAGTTGGAAGTAAGTTTTTTTTTTTTTTTGGTGATGTGCCTATTGCAGATGATGGCTAGCTCAAAATCTGGAGCAGGCATCAGAAGCTTGAGAACTGTTCTTGCCAACGTAGCTCGATTTGTCAAAATATAAACAAAGCATATACAAGGTGTTTTTTTTTCTATTTGTTTTTTTAAGTTTTTATGCTCATAGCAGCATGTGTATATAAAAGTTTAAACATGTTTATTGGTATAACCAAACAAAGAGGATCATGTATCTGCTGATTGGTTCTAAGGATGAACTCTGTAAGAGCTTATAACACAAGGAAAATGTTAAAGCTAAGTAATGGATCCTAATAGGGATTCCCTAAGTACACGAGTAAGTAAACAAGCGGTGCATTTTTACCACCAATGCTCCATTCCGGAGCTCGTATGTTTGCGGCTATAGTGCTATAACATAGTGGAATTCAAACAAATTGCTATTGTTTCGCAATGTGGCTATAATGCAGCACCCTCCTTTGATCAGTCCATACCTTGGCCGACACCATCTTTCTTCAGCTGTCCCACCCTAAGGCCAATCTCCTAGAGTCTTTTTACACCCAACTGTACCTTCAATTTCTGTCAGTTTTGTTCCGGGACACAGTCGTCTTTTTTGATCGGTGGAAAAAAATCATGTAATCATCATGTTGCTTATTAATCTTAATTTTAATTATGACAAATTGTGCCCTCAACTCAAGTAATTAACAATTAGGAACTCCCTTTTTAGAGTTAGTTTGATGCAACATTTATGCCTTCATGAAACATATCATAATTTTTATCTGTACTTTTTTCTTCACCAGTATAGTAACACATACAATTTTGGTGTTATTGGTACTTTGCAGGCCATGTTTTTTTTGCTGATGCAGATGTTTTATACCTCAGACGCCACGTAGGAATAGTGACAATTATTTTCTTAAGTGGCACAGTGCAAGAAATAATTGGTTTCAGGGTTTATCTGGTCAACATCTCTGCGATGATTAGGGGTGTTTATGGTGCGAAAATCCAACTGCATTAGACTACATTAATGGTTTGATTCAGTTATTGAAAATCACATTTAAATCAAGTTTAGTGTATTTTTGAACCAGTTTAAAACTGATTTATAAATATAAACTAGTTTTAATATTTTGAACATATTTTCAGTTAAGATTGGTTAAAAAATAGATATTTTGAAAAATAATTTTGAATTTTTTATTTATAAAAAGATATCAATTTATTTTGAAAAAAATAAATGTAAAAAGTTTTTCGATCAAATTAATTTTGAATTTTTTTTGAGAAAAATAGATATAAAAATTTCAAAAAAGAAGTTTCAATTTTTTTTTTCAAAAAAAGAATTGAAAATTTTTCAAGAAAAAAATATTTTTATTTTTATTTTTAAAATTGATTTAATTTATTATTTTTTTAAAAAAATGTTAATTTTGAAAATTTTGTAAGAACAAAAATCTCAATTGAGGTTAAATTTTTTTTAAAATTGTTAAATTGATTTTTAAATTAAGTTTGGTTAATTGAATTTTTTTAACTATGATTTAATTTATGAACAATTTAAATGATTTGATTTTGAATGATGCAATGCAATTTAATTTATCAATATATAATTGAAGTAATCATATTTTTTTACACCTTTATCTATGATGTGCAAACTAACATTTTAATAATTTTTGTTAACAACTTCAACATTTTTTGTGGGTGAATGCATGCTTCCCACTCCTTTCTAAATGCTTACAGCATATATACCTAACTTCACACCGCCCAACCAATTTCAATGCTTCTGTTTTTATTTATTTTATTTATTATTATTATTGGATGTATATATCATTACAGTGGTGCTATCTGGTGCTAAATACATAATATAAAAAGAAAATTGAAATCCTCTGATCAATAATTTGACTTTGGGCTAAGTAGTGAACCCATAGGTGGAATACATACAAATAACTAACCAATCATCCTTGAGCGTATTGCATTTGTGAAATTTTTGTGCAATTGTATTTGGTTTTGCACTGAAAAAATCTTGCTAACTGTTCTATTTTTTTTATCCTAAGGCAAATCGTTTGCATTTTGTCTTGTGACAAATTAATTTTGAATAAAATTGGGTTACAGAAAATTGATTAATATTTAGTTACATTTATTTAAAATAAAAATGGAGAATACAAACATCCATTATTTATTCTATAATTCATTGAGACTATTTTATATTTCAAGAAAATTGATTCATATTGAGACTATTTTATTCTATAATCCAATTTTATATTTTCAAGAAAATTGATTTTGTGAGAAGTAAATCAATTTTATATTTCCAAAATCAATTTTACTACTCACAAAACTGAATAATTCATTGAGACTATTTTTGAGGGGGAACATGAGTATACCCAATATGAGAAGTCGAGACTAATATTTTGAGGATCATCGATTTACACACCTTAAATACTAAGTAGTAAGTTTTAGCTTGTAACTTAGACCTTTATATATTAATGTCTTTATAATAATCAATTGAGTTACATTTACACGAGCCATGAAGATTCTTTTAATTAATGCTTTTTGATATTCGGGTTAGAGATTTAACAAGTGACCGCATGTTTAAAAGGACTAAGTTATTTGTCAAACGGCAACCATATTGATTATTTCATTGGATTGTAACCAACTTGCAATTTTGAAAACAAAATTATTGACAATTTTTGCGTTACTTTTGGGCCATGAAGGTTGAGTCCAATTTTGCTTACTTTTGTCGGTAATTCCACTGTAATTAGATTTTTAAGGTATGTTTTGTTCAATAGATTTCTTTTAATCGTTTTATATTTGATTTAAAGAAAAATGAGAAATTTTAAATGGTTTTATATTGTTTTGATTTTTTCTCATTTCCTTTCTCCAAATCTTTTAAAATAGAAGGAGAATAAAATGAATTTTAGAACTCATTTTTAAAAAATATAGAATTAAAAGAAGATTGAAAAATATTAGACAAATTAATAAAATAAAGCAATCATTTGGGTTAGTAATCATCTCCCACATATTTTTATAAATGTAATGTTGATGTGTGATTCTTCAAAGTTGAGGAAAATCGGTTTTAATATGTGCATCCGTGATTATAATTATAATTTTGTTTAAATTAAAATAATTTGAGTTATTTATTGTTTATCTATTATTGAAGAAGAAGTTACATGACTTTTTTACAATCTCTGCTCAGTGAGAAATTCAAGTCTCCAACATATCATTTTTGAGTTATACGATTAAATGATTGTTAATTATTTACACAAGACTCTTGACTATGTCTTTGAGTTTAGTGTTATTGTGAAATCGTGGAAGCTCATTCTTTTTTTATTTACAAACTAATATTGTTGGTTTTGTTAGACGATTAGCAAATGATGTAACTCACTCGTTAACAACAATATTTACAACTAATTTCCAAGTTTTTATTTATTTATTATTCACTACTTTATACTTTTCAATTAATTTTAAATGAAATGCATTGAATTATTACTTAAAAAAATGTTTAAAGTGTCAATTTAATTTTAAAAAAACTCATTAATAATAAAATAAAACACCATTAGAATGATGAAATTTAAATTATGACTTATGAGACACGTCTAATGTTAAGACAAATAAAATATTTATAATAAAATTGATGAATGACCCTAAATCTCAGTTAATGCAAAGTTTAATTACGCATGACATTCCATTGTGACAATATCATTATGTTAAATTGCCAACTATCATTTGTTTATTATGACAAAATGGCAACTATCATCATTATCATAATCCATAAACATTTTGTGTGAAGACTTTGACTAAATTTAATTAGAAGCAATCCAACAACCACATGTGGCTTTTCTCTTGGCCATCATCCACTCTCCACTAGTCATGCATAAAATGTAATTTATTCAATTTTGAAGACTTTTAACAACACCACTCAAAGAACATTATTAAGCTTAATTATTCCCCCCTTTTTTTCCTTGTTCTAACTGAGCCACCACATTCTTACACATTTCTCAATCACATTCTTCATAGAAGGGATTGATTGAGGAAAAAAAAGATGTGTCCTCTAAGGCTCATTCTCGTATTCTTGTCCGCAACTCTCGCCGGTTTCTTCGTCCTCAGAAATTTCAGATCTCAGCCTAAGATCGACGATGAGGACGACGCTGATACTACCCTTCCTTCGGACCCTAAAATCTCAGATTCTTCAAATGAAAATTCCAAGGTTGACCCATTTTTCCCTTTTGCTTCAATTTTCATAAAAAATAATTTTTTAAAGTTAACCCTAAATTTGTGATTTCAGGTTAGGGTTGCGTTAGAATCTGGGTTTTGGACCTTTGTGGATATGGCTAGTGGGCGTTATCTTTGGAGGCATGTGGTCTCATCATCTTCAAAGCGCTCTAGCTGATGATGTTTTCTTTGTGGTTGGATTTGGGTGATTGATCAATATCATTGACTTTGATATTGTGATTTTTGGGTCAACTTGCACGCTTTGTAATCTGTATCATATTTGATGTTCATAGTATTGTTGTTGGTTTTGAATTTGCAATACAAATAATGATGATGATAATGATGATAATGATGATAATGATAATGAATACCCATTTTCTTTTTGTTAAGTTGATGTTCATATAAATATGTCCTTTAACTGTTTCTGTTATGATTGTTAAGTTGCTTCTTGTTTTCATGTAAGTTGTGGATTGAATGTGGGGTTTTGTATTGGATTCTTGCTTCATTAATCGTGAGGATGGAAACTTTTGCGGTGTATCAAAGAAATTTGATAGTCTGTTTGGCTAGTCAAGTGCAGAGAATGTTTTGTATTTTTTTGGTAAACTAAGCATGCTGTCCATTGAGGTGTGATTCTCTTATCATGTTGGTGCCAATGAGAAGTCATTATATCCTTTTGGGCATTGTTAATGTTTAGCAATACAAGCTTTGATGTAGAAATAGTAGGAATTGGGTTGTTGCATTTTTTTGTCAAAACAAGCATTACTTATATGAGACAGGCATGGGGACAGAATACATATTGGTAGGATAAGACCAGGAGTTTAGGCTAGAATAATGAAGGAAAATTGGTGGATTAAAAAGTTACTTAATGTACATATGTGTTATACTTTATAGTTGGTTCATTCATAATGACTGATAATTGGATAATGGTAGTTTACCAAGTTATTGGCTGTTAAGTACCCTAATGTCTAAACAGCATTCTGAAAAGGAATTGCTGATAATTTTTGAGGAAGGGAACTCAAAAGAGTAAAATTGAAGATGGCTAAATAGAAGAGAAGAGATGCACAAACAAAGGGAAGCTTAGAATCATAGGATAGTTTCTTAAATTATTCATGAAACTGACAATTGGTTGAAAAATGCTTTTATATTTTTAAAAGTATACTTCCAGAACTTATTCTACAAGAATATGGAGTAGATTATCAGTTCTAAAAGAATATAAGCTTCCTAGTAATGCTACTCTAAAGTATGTGCTTGAAATTTCCATGATTCTTTTCTTCTTTTTTTTTTTTTTGCTAAGAATTATCTTTCTTGGAAGAGTTCATGTCAATATATATTATCTCCATTTTGATAATATTTATGAAAAATATACCAAGTTGTTTGTTCAGATATTCTTAGCTAAGAATCACTTTCTATGAAGGGGTGTGTGAGTGATTAGTTATGTCCCAACTTCACAGTATGGTACATCTTAGTCAATTACAAATGACATAATATACTTTTGTTGGAATCAGAAACAGATGCCAGTCATATTACTATTCAGAATCCACTGATTGAACCAGGGACCATGAAAACACTGCTTAAACTGAAAATGACCAATAAATTGAAAATAAACCACCGACCAAGCAACATTTTACACAACTAGCATGCATACTAGTAGAGTTAATTTTCAAAATATAAAAATTTCTTTCGTCTTCAGCTTGTGTTTTCTTGATTCTCAGTTGGCTAGTTGTGCTGTGCATCTCTAGTGAGCAGCGGTAAGTGAATGTTGTATCATCATTTCAAATATTTGTTTTGGTTATCTTGATGATATGAATGAACCTAGTAGAACTGTTGATGAATGTGAGTTGAATGAAAACATACAAGACACCGTGATTTGTGAATGCTTGAGCTTCTGTAAGATTTCCCGAATACAGTGTAAGATTTCCTTAAGAGTTGGCTATCGATTTGTATGCCTAAATGAATAATAATGAGAGATATTTTTTTATATTAGAAGAAATAAATTTTATATTTATACGCGTTCTTCGTTATTTGAGTTTGATGTCTATCAATAACACGGCTAAATCCAAATTTATAGTTTATAAAAAGAAATTTTTGACTCTAAGACATTTATTCATGCGTTATATATTTGGGATAACAAAAATTACTGATTTTTTATTTTAAGCACCTGTGAAAATAAAACTTTGATGTCCCATGTGATTTAAAATTTAATCTTGAACATTTTATCTTTGTGGTTGCCTAAGTGGTTGCTGATTTGTTTTTTGAATATTGTTATCTTTGTGGTTATCTAAGTGGTTGGTGTTTTGTATTTTGAATATTGTTTATCTTTGTGGTTACCTAAGTGGCTGGTGATTTTTGTTTTAAATATTGTTATCTTGGTGATTGTCTAAGTGACTGATGATTTGTCTTTTGAATATTGTTATCTTTGTGATTATCTAAGTGACTGGTGATTTTTGTTTTAAATATTATTATTTTTGTGGTAGCCTAAGTGGCTGGTGATTTGTGTGTTGGACATTGTTCTCTTTGTGATTATCTAAGTGAGTGTTGACATGTATCTTTTGAGCATCATTATCATTTCATGACATATCATATGCATCTTTATGGACGTCTGTGTGGCTGGTTTAATTTTTCCCTATTGGTATGAGTGACTTCTGGGTGGACGCATATGTGGCTGGTTATAAACGAATCATATATGTTTAGGAGCATGCATAACTTGCATACATTTTATTGTTATTTTTATTTTGATCTAATTATTTGTTCTACGGTAAGTTGTTACTTGATTTATTTAGATACATTTTATGAATTTTGATACATCTTTGGTAATTGTTAAAAAATCAATTTATTTCAATCTTTTATTACGAAAAGATTTTATATTCATATTTTATGGTTGTTAACTTATTATTTGGTTTAATTTTTGCTGTGGGAGGAACTGACCCCTTACACCAACATTTAGGTATTAATGATCTCAAATAGTTGCATAAATGATGTTTGCTTGATGCACGAGAAAATGAGACTTTTACTTAAAAATAATATTTTGTATTAATAAAAATTTTGTGGTACATTATAAAGTTATTTACTCTTCATCATTAACTTTTAATAGTAAATAATTGAATCGTCATTAATTTCAATCAAACTTGTTTCTTTTGAGTTTCACCTAAAGAGAATTTATTTTATTTTGGAGCATAAATGAATATTGATCTAACAACTGAAAGATTAATTTTGCAAATAAATAATATTTTAATAAATTGCATTACGTTCTTCTACAAAAAAAAATATATCAAGTAATTTTCTGACGCATCTTCAATTTATTATATGATGAACTACTCCTAAGAAAAAAAATTATAGTTATTTATAAAAGAAAACAAATATTTTTAAGTAATCTTTGGATAAAAAATATGAAGCGTTACATCTTTTGAAGACATCCCCGCAGTGTTTCTAATTTCATCTCATATCTTAGTAGTAGACACCTGTAATAAATTAATGGTAAAATTACATGCCATAACTTTATCTAGGTTAAGTGGCGGACTGTAGAAATTACCCCTAACGTGTATGCCTAATAGGTTGCTAACATCATCGCGATCTTCATTTCATCAAATGACATGTGTCAATGACGAAGTCTCTGATTGCCACCTCTACACAAATGTAGAAATGAGGTTGTTGTAGATCAACTTCAAACTACTCTGCTGTAGTGGTGCTAATCCAGAAAAATTTACAAACCACTCTATATCCTACAGGAATACTTGCATAGTAAATTGTTGCAATTTCTTACCATGAGCATCTATGTTCAACATTAGTCACTCCATACAAAAAATATAGTAAAATATAAAACAAAAACGATAATTAATTAAATACTAACATCGGTCACACTATATAAAAATTTCAAAATCAAAACAGCTAATATACTTGCTCAAACCACAATTTGTTGGCAACACGATACTAATATGTGTAAGGATAAACATATATGCTTTTCTAGGATATCGTATAAGCTCCTCCTCGTATTGTACAACCTTCTCATGATACATATGGTCCTCCTATCCCTCTAATTGTATAGCCTCGTCCTCCTCCTTTTTCTGTATAGCCTTTTGAACAAAGTATGTACAGACTCCTATTGCACAACAACATCAACCTTTAGCTATACAAGCTCTTCGGCCATAGGAAAATCACTCTGCTCTCCCTCACTATCTTCCTCCACTATAAATTGGCTTTATTATAAATTAAATTCAGTTGTAGTTCAATTGATAGTGAGAATGTATGGTGGTACTTATCACCTAAGTATCGAGTTCAATTTTCACGGAAAGTAAAAAATTAATATTTTCAATGAGTGAAAGGGAAACAAAAATATCGTAATTAACAGTGCCAATAAACTTACTCTAGTACCAACACTCATTGAAAATAAACAAATTAGAAAGTAGAAAGAAAAAAAAAATCGATAATCTTATAGGTTTCAAATTTCTTGAAACAAGGTATGTACTTATATACTGAGAAACTTGAATACAAAAGTGATTGAAAATGAAAGTTTTTACTATTTTTTTTTGTCATAAGTTTTTAATATTAATATGATTACAAAAATAAAATTTTATCAAATTTATTAGAGTAAAAATATAATTGTGATGATATATGATAAATTTTTCTGCATGAATTTTCTGCATGAACTTTATAGGCCCACTACCCAAAAAAATCATAGGAGGAAAAAGGTGTTTTTTCTTTTGAGATGCCTCAATAATTGAAAATAAGCAACAAAATAAATTACTTTTTTGTATAAAAAAAATCATTCACAATCACCCTGTACATAGAGTATATGAATGAATTACTTTCTTGTAATTAAAAAAATGACTTACTTTCTATATAATATAACATTTTCTTATCATTTTTATCAACATATCATTAACATTTAATTTAATTATACATAAGTAAAAATGTATATACAAAAAATTTAATTTATAATAAAATCTTATATAAATACACTCACTTAAATCTTACTAATTCTTTTTATGAAAAAATGATAAATTTCACTGTAATTAATTTATACAGTTGTAAGGTCTCGTTTTGAATCTAAGACAAAACTTCACCTTAATAATATTAAACATTTATAGTCTAGGACATTAAATTTCATTATTTAAATATAGATTATAATATTTTGTTAAAAAAATATGTTGTCATAATATTATTTCTTTAACATTTATAGATTACTTTGAATTATTTACAATTTTTTTATGGGATGTCTACGGAGGAACAAAAGAAATACTCTTGCTCTTAATGTTAAGGTTTGTTAAATTTCATGTCCTCTTTATTTTAATTTTTTCATTAATTAATCAACATTATTATATTTTGGAGAATAATCTAGAGTTTCTGTCGAAAATATAAAATTGATTTAAATTGGGGAAGGAAGCAAGCGCTATGATTAAGAGATTGAGATGTTCCTTTCCGTTTTCGACAAAAAAAAATAATATATATATATATGTATATATATATATATATAATATTATATATCGTGCCTGCACCTAACTTAATATAATTTATTTATTTTTGACAAAGTTACTGCATTTTTTTAACGTACCTAGCTTAATTCAATTAATTAAATATATAAAACTTATCACAAGGGTACGATCCAAACATTTATCTATCTCATTTCACAACGGTAATATTTGATTACACAGAATGAGGAAGAGAAAAGGTGCAACAAGATCTGAGACCAACTTCAACTCTGCATCATCTTGTGCGGAAGAAGAACAATCCGTTCAAGTTGAACTACAACACAACCAAAACGAAAACGAAGGTGGTGATGGAGAAGGATTCTTCGCTTGTTACCTACTAGCCTCTCTCAATCCCCGTTTCAAAGGCCACACTTACATAGGGTTCATCTCTCACTTCTCAAAAATCAATTTTTTATCACCCCCTTTTATTCAATCCAATAATCTCCCACACCCCTTTTCATTTTTTATCCATTCAAAATCTGGGTTTATGCTACTTTTTCTTTAGAAGAATTTTCAGTTTTTCATTGTTTCAAATAGTGGGTATTTAATTTTGTTAATTTAATTGAATTTGATGTTTGCAGATTCACGGTGAACCCGCGGCGGAGGATCAGACAACACAATGGGGAAATTGGATGTGGAGCTTGGAGAACAAAGAAGAAGAGGCCTTGGGAGATGGTTTTGTGTATATATGGCTTTCCAACAAACGTCTCTGCTCTTCAGGTTTTAATTTGATAATTGATGCTGCTTTCTGTGTATTATTATCACTTTGCTCACTAAACATATTTGAAGTTTAATAATAGGTTCATTGAGAAAGTTAATTTTTTATTGCAGTGTGACTGTCAGCATAAAATTGGAGTTTGCTATGTAATAATTTTCTTTTTACAAGGATTAAGCTTTAGTTAGTTGAGTGTATATGAATTCTGAAAGTTTGTTGACTTAGTTAATAATTATCAATAGGCTTGATTATGATTCTATTTTATGATGCTTACCATTTATTAATTGTGCAAGTTCCTTCTATTTAATCTCAGATATGATTATCGTTTTTTCTTTCTTTTTGTGATGGTACTAATTGCCAATAGGACTAATATGATTCTAGATGTGTAGAGCTTAGCAGTGTGATGTTTTATGAAAGGAATTGTTCATTTTGTACCAAAAAATAAACTTGTTAAGTTCAGGTAGCTTGTTGTTAACAAATGCAACTTATATGAGTATGCGTTTCTTGGGAAAAATCACATATGGAAATATGGATATTGGGCTCAGATTCAAAAACTAGTGATTTCTGGTTTATGCAATGTTGCCTTTTTATTCTTTGTAAACTTAATTTGTTAGGCTTACGCGCTGTATGTATATCTGCATCACATAAATTGAGGCTGGTTATTGTTTGTCTTGAAAGTTTGGTACAAATAGATCAAGTACAATGCAAGCATATTATGCTACTTAAAATGACAAATTTTAAGATATTGTTTTCATGGGGTTACTTTGATTTTGACTTGCAGTTTGAATGGGCTTGGCAACACCCTGTTGAATCATTGGCTGTAAGAAAAGCAGCTGTTGGTTTTAAATCCCTCTCAGGAATAGCCAATAAGATCAAACTTGCATACACAATGCTTACCCTTCCATCTTGGCAGAGGTATGAATTCTATCTCTATTGAGTAAGGAATGTGATTTTGTTTTAGATACTGACTTTTGATATAAATGGTCACAGCATGAATATGACAGTGAACTTCTTCTCGACGAAATACATGAAACATTGCGCCGGTTGTCCAAACTTGCCGCAACACATGACTGTTGAGATGGGTTCGATGGATGAACTTCCATGTTATACTGAAAGAATTGATGGTTTGTTAGAGAATGAAGATGATAGTACTGATGAAGTGGAATTTGATGATAGCAACAATGCTAGTACTAGTGGTGGTTCTGTTCCAGATGCAAGTGATGATTCTATAACTGCTGATTCACCGAAAAATATGAATCATATTGACAAGGTTAGTGAACCGTTTGGGTGGAACGAAGAATCTGAAGCTAGAGAACCACCAGGCCATTCATTCACTCCACAAGAGCAGAGTGAATCATTTGGTTCAATCTCATCGCCCAAGGGGAAATCATCATCGACGACTTCATCAAAGAGAGGAGTGATCGAAGACACTGATTTTGTAAGTTCGATGAAAACAAGTAATGGTGAATCAAGTAAGCCAGATTCGGAACAAACAGGTGCCGTTGATGTCAGAGGTGCATTCTTTGTGCCCCGTCATGCTGAGATAATTGATTTGTCTACCCCTTCTCCCAGTTGTAGAAACGTTATAGATAGAAAGAAGAAAAGAGTTTCCTCCTCAGTTAGTTCTGAGTTTATTGACTTAACAATGTCCCCCAACTTCATCCAACTGTAATGATTTCTCACACTAATTTGGTGAGAGAGTCGATCCAGATGGATGTTCATGGTACTATATCACTTGAGAGATGTCAGCTCTTTAAATAGATATCAGCTCTTTAAATAGATATCAGTATCTCGAGATCTAGCTTGTGGCCATGAGATAATTGAGTTCAACAAACAATAATATGGCGTGTGACTCCCTATTGTCATTCTGCTGATGGCATATAGAAGAATAATCATTGTTATTGAATGTTGTAAGAGTGGTCAATAAAAGACGAAGAAACAAGTGCTATTGTTTCTTTCCACAATGAAACAAGGTTGATTTTGGTATTTTTTTTTACAGGAGGTTGATTTTGTTATTTTTAATTTAAATATGCCATCTAAAAAAGAAATGTACCAAAAATTATTATTTTATTAGTTTGGTATATCTTATAATTTTTTTGGATATCCTTATAAGAATACATTGCATCTTTGTACTACTGTACTATTTGAATTGCATCTTTTTACTACATTTCTCTTTGATTGTTTGGTTTCATTGCAATAAATTGGTTATAATATAAATTAAATTTGAAGTTCTGTAAAAAAAAGTCTGCACAACTTTAGGTTAATTTGAAGTACTCGTTTTGAGAGAAAATTAAAATTGGGTTATACTTCATGTGCTACATTGAAGAGAGGGCGATATTTGGAGACCAAATTAACCGATAATTCTATTGATTTTCTATGTTGGTAATAGCTATCATCTTCATTTCTTGTCAATAGAAAACTATCATCTTCCTCATTGTGAAGCATATACTTTTTTTTTTATCTAAAATATTTTAACAATTTATGATACGTCTTACTAATTTCGAGACGGTGGATTCTTAATAATTTTGATATAAATCCAACTTCGACTATTAATTAATTACAGCTAAATTGTGACATGCACGGCTGTTTAATTAATTTAGATTTTAAAGTAATAAATTATGTATGTTGTGAAGTTAATTATTTTGAATAAAATAATTGAAAATTTATTTTTAAATAAAAAAAATAGAGAGAAGATATTTTAAACATTCATAGTTCGTAAAATCTAAGCATATATATGATTAATATGAGGGGACAAGGTTAACTCTTGATTGAAAGATGTTATCTTTTGTATTAGTTAGGTTAAGATGAAGCATAGTCTCCTAAAATTTGTATAATTTGTATAATAAGTAGTGCAATCTGTCCCAAATAATAATTAAATTTGAATTTACAATATATGTAAATGTATTTATAACATTTTATCTATTTGATAGACTCTTGTAGAATTTGATGTATAGAGTATTGTTTAGAATTCATAATTAATAGTTAAATATATTTTAATCTCTAAAAGATCTCCAATCTTAAAAAACAACTAAAAATAGACCAAAATAATTATAGTGACTAAAGAACATTTGGTGATTGGAATTAGTCTATGCTAATAATATTTGAAATAATGTGGTCAACAAAGTGCATAAACGGAATAGCCAAATGCGTTCCTTTTAATTGATGAAATTATGGTAATAGTTGTGTTTGTGACATTAAATGGCAAAACATATATTTATAGGGATGCTAATTAAAGATAACAATAACTAGAAAGTATGATTGTATTCAATAGGGTGAAACTAGTGGTTTTTCTGTTGTTTATTCATCTTATGTGTCTTAAGTTGGCACATCTTGTGCTTGGAGTTCTTTTACGAGTATCATGATAAAGGTTTTGTAAAATTCATATTACTAACCCTATTAATGAAATTGTATTGTAATACAAAAATGCATATTTAGAAGTATGAGACTTTTATAGGAATAACATTTTTATATGTACTTGTATTTACAATAAAGATTATATTCTTTTTCAAATGAAGAAATTTCTATCTCTTAAACATGATTTGTAAAGTTTTGAATTAAGTATAAAACATGTGACAACTAATCACAAGTAAAAAATTTGTGACAAAGTGTAAATAAGATATGCATTGAATTGAAATGTCTTTTGATGCACCAAAAATATGTAATATATTTTTTCGAACAAAAAACGTATATATTGTTGAATTTCCATTCAAGAGAGCATATGTTATTGGTGTATTAGTTAAAAGATTTTGATCCAACAAAAATAAGTAGCAAGCCAAAGACATTTTCTCCGTCAATGTTCTTAGCAAATACATCCAACAATAAAAGGGACGTATAAATAGTTGAAATATATTTTAGCATTAAGTAAGGGAGACATAGTACTCTTAATTCAGAGGAACTTGCAAAGTCTCACTTTACTTTCAAAGTCTCTCATGTTATTAGGTCCAATATCATATATTTGTTGAAAATATGTATACAACTACTAACAATTAAGTAAAGACAAATTCTATGCTTTTTCGGCGAGACCTCAAATGACTGCATAAGAAGCTATATAGGATGGGAATAGCCGAAAATAGAATGTTGATTAATCTACACACAAAAAACGTATTGAGTAGTAATGTAGATTAATTTGAAAGATTTTGGACACATTATGAAATAATTATCTTGGATTAATTTAGAAAAATTTAAGTAGACGTTATGAAATAATATTTAAGTACTTTAAGGAGATATAGTACAAAATAGTGACTGATGTATATAATTGGTGGAAAATGAAAAGTAGAAAAAGAAGATTGACTCATAAATTTTGTAACATATGGTACAGGAGTTATGTTTTAATAGATTATAATAAATAATCAATAGATAGATTTTTATTAGCCACATTGATACTATGCATCTCATTGATTAATGATTTGCGCTTCCATGGCGAACGAAATTGCTAAAGAAATACCATAATTCAATGAAAACCAAGCTCTTAACTCTTCCTTTATCTTTTTAATTTTCCCCCTTTCTTTTGATCAGTGCTACTGGTAAGGTACAAGTATAGGAAAATTTGAGATACAAATATGGTTCCTCCATACTTGGTCACATGGCATGCATGGTATGATTACTGTTTTCATATTTGTCTCAATTCTCCAAAATAAGATAAGAGTCTCACCAATTAGATTAAATGTTGTAGGAACAAGTAATAAATTTGGTATATACATTAAGCCTATCTTTGGATTTTTAGAAAACCATGACGCGAGATTTGCAACACCAACGTGGATCCAAACAAGAGCTAAGACTATTATATCATCAAATGAAAACTGGACAAAAGTTCAATAGAACTCATTATACAACAAAATTGAGAAATGTATTCTGGAAATAGAATGTATGCTACAGCAAGGTCAATGTTAGACAGTTAAATTTTAACATGCTTGAAAAATAGAAAGAAAAAAACACATGGCATCATGAAATCCTATATCATATATGTGCTCAATTGAGAATTTATTTAAGCATGATAACTCAAAATTGAGAATGTTTTATGACTGTGATTGTTGTTGCTGCTGATCATGTATCTGTAGCTGTTGATCTGATAGTTGTGATTGAAGTTGTTGGTCACTTTGCCACACCCAAACAATATCCTGAAGAGCAGGTCTTATATCCTCTTTCAATATTTTCTGATATTCCAATGTATCTCCATTTGATTTTTTTACTTCCACTAAATGGAAATGAGGAGTAACCTCAAAGATCTCTGTATCAATGGATAAAACCCCTTTCCTACCTTCACTGAATCCCTCAAGTTTCAACAAACCAGCAGCTTTTTTCTTAATTTTCATCCTCAGTTGCTTAGCAATGTCTTCCATTTTGGAGATGATGACCGATGCAGGTAGTTTCGAACTGAATCTCGTTTCTCTTTTCTCAACATTGTCTTTAAAGAATCTAGAAAGATCGAAACCAGACGAAAGGGAGATGATATCGAAGGCATTTATACTGATTGGCACAACCGAATCTTCCTTTGCTTCTGCTTCAAGACCATCATTTTCATTGTTTTGATCAGAAACAATTGTACCTGAAGAAGAGACTGTGTTGTTTTCCACTTGTGGTTTTTTATTTCTAGCATTGGGTACATTTTTAAACCAATTATGTTCCTTAATCTTAGCTATGGAAATCCTAGTATCGGGATTCGGGTCCAATATATCGCCTAATAGCTTGCATACTTCAGGTTGAAACCAACTAGGACATTTCAGTTCTGCTTTGCTAATCTTCTTATACATCTCTATCAAATTTGAGTCATGAAAAGGTAGATAACCAGCCAATAAAACAAATAGAACTATTCCACAAGACCAAATATCGGCTTTGGCGCCGTCATACCCTTTCCTTTTAATGACTTCAGGAGCAACATAAGCAGGGGTGCCACATGGTGTATGGAGCATGATATCCTGCTGCTTTGATTCCACAAGAGCACTTAACCCAAAATCAGAAACTTTTAAATTCCCATTTTCATCCAATAGAATGTTTTCGGGTTTAATGTCTCGGTGGTACACGCCTCTACTGTGACAAAAATCAACTGCATTGATTAACTGCTTAAAATACTTGTGAGCAACTTCTTCTTTGAGTTTTCCTTTAGCCACCTTGTTGAATAGCTCACCGCCTTTAGCATACTCGATTACAAAGAAAATCTTACTCTTGGTTGCCATAACCTCAAAAAGCTGTATAATATTGGGATGTCTAGCTAACTTCATAACAGATATTTCGCGCTTGATTCGATCACCTTGACCTGTTCTCATAACCTTATCTTTGTCAATCGCTTTAATTGCCACACTCTGGTTTGTCACTGCACTCCGTGCATAGTAAACCTTTCCGAAAGTTCCCTGACCAAGTAACCTTCCTAACTCGTATCGTTCCATCAAGATATTCGGTTTACTCTCCATACTAGACCTAAAAAACTGGTATATAGTATTTTATCCTAATAACTTCCTAACTCCACTTAAAACTCTATAACATTTACTACCCTAAAGTGTTCATATCTATCTACATAAATATAAGAAAAAGTGTTTCAAGTTTCAGTTTCAATTTCAACCATCTTCACAGCGATCGCGAATTAGCAGAACAGGCAATATATAAAAACTTATATGCCAATTGTGCATCAAGGAATAGGTAATGTATGAAGTATATATTTTGGATTCACTCTTGTGAAGCATTAAACGAGGAAATAATAGTAATGATAGAACCTTATGGATCTCAGAGACAGAGGTGGAGTCAAGAAGGTGCATCTTTTAGGCATTCCCAATTGTTATATCTCTTTCCACCACAATTGAAAGATTATGTGCTAGCAAATGCAAGTTGATGAATTTCAGAACTATACTTGAATTTATGCAAGAGAGAATCTGAAAAACAAATAAAGAAAGAACAATAACCTACTTCAATAATTGTTCATAATTGAGAGAAAAAAATATATATATATATATATATATATGAAATTGATGAACACAATCAATCACCTATTGATTTTAAAATACACAAACAAACAAAAAATTAAAATTTGAGAAAGTAATAAAGAAAATGATCTTCTACAAATATGATTAAGATTATAAGAAAGTGAGCATGAGAATTGAATAGAATAAAATCAACAATTATTATGCTCTACCTAATAAAGTTCGAAAACTTCATTGCTAATTAAAAAAGAAACAAAATAGAGAGGTAGGTGAAATCATTATGAAGAATCAGGAACATGCACAAGTTGCTTCCTAAAAAATGAAGCAGAAAATTTAACAGAAGCAAAAAAATTATTAAAAATAAAATATGGAGTAACCTTAAGAACTTGGAAGAAGCATCGATAGATAGCACAGTGAAGATGCAGGCGCGGCACAAACCCACATTATTATTATTTTATTTTTTTTGTTATTGAAAAAAGTAAAACCCACAGAAAATGATCGAGTATTAGGATACCAAAATTAATTCATTGGTTTTCTCAAAAATTAATTCATTCGTTAATCACTAAAATAGCTAACTTTTTTTTAAATTAAAAAATAAATAATATTAATTCATTTAAATTAATATAATATATATGAACTCAAATAATTCGCTGGTTATCATTAATATATGTGATGCATTAACTAAATCACTTTTGTTATTGAGTAGTATATAATTACGTTTGATTCAAAATTTAATACACGTGTATAAAAGACCATTGATTAAAAGTGATTTTCTTTAAATAAATCTATGTATTTCTTTAAAAGATTAGTTATTAATGGCCGAAGATAACTACTACTAATATTATTATTATTATAGTTTCCTATAATCAGTTGTATTTTTCGGACACATACTTTTTTGGACACTTGTTTATTTGATTGTAGGATGCACCAAAAATGTTGTCGACCAAGGGCTTGTGGACCCAGTCCCAATGCTTGCTTGCTTGACGTGCGGGGCGGATTTGTAATGGCAAAATTACAAAAATTGCAATTTATTCCTTTTTTTACTTTTGTGAAATTATTTATTCGTAATTCGTTTTAGTTTGATTGCAGACCATTCATCTCTAAAGATTACATCTAAAACTGGTCATGCTAAATTGTTTGTAAGTGCGTATACAAAAGGAATTATAGATTGAGAGATATTAATATATTGCTTAAGTTTCTTTTTAAATAGACAAATATTAATATAGTTAGTATATATTTTAAGAGGAGAGAAATTCCTTCGACGTAGCCAAACCACTAGATGGCTCCTTCGAAGACACTCCATTAAAGTTGTAAATTGTTAACATTTTATTTTTAGTTTTAAGTCTTATTATTTTATAAAAGAAAAATTATTTTCAACCATCAAATAAGTTTATACACTAAAATTAATTAGTTATATGATAATGCTTTGCTCTTTGAACTCTTCTGATTAATTGTTTCAATAATGTAGTTTTAATTATCTAAAGAATTGATAATTTTAAAAAATTGAAGTTAAATATTGGTAATAGGTTCAATACAACTTAAAAATATGAGGGTAACCCACACACCCTCTTAACACAAGTATATTTGCATGTTGATGCATTTAACACTTAATAAAAAATTAATAATACAATAATTATTTGAATGGTAAATTTGTCACCAAAATACAACTAGGCTACTAGTATCGACATTAATAATCCCCCAAAAAAATCATTACTAGCACCAAATGATTCTTATTTCTTAACTAATGCCTGGTATTAGAGACATTGGTTGGCTCATAAGTTACAGCAACTGGAACCGTTCTATCTCTTTCAAAGCCAATTATGGCTATTTACATGTCACAGTACAATAAATGTTAACCTTAATTGGTTTTCAGACCCTTGAGCTTACGTAATAAACTCAGAAAAAAGAAACAGTATTGAACTATGGTCAACTTGGCATGAAAAGATAAGG
>NC_021164.2:57531984-57557270 GCF_000331145.2 Cicer arietinum | reverse complement strand
CATAAAAAAAATCTATCTGTTCCCCTCAAGAAGTTACCTTCTGATCCCAGTTAAAATATCACGAGTTTCCATAAATATTTACACTCAATTCCCTGTCAATAATAATGTATCAGTGTAATGCCACTGAGAAACACCTAACTGTTTTGCTATTTATTATTGATAATATATATAGTTTTAAACTGTAAATGGATGAAAACTAAAACTTGAAGAAACACTGACCACTTTTCTATGTCATACTCCATAAAGTGGCATAAAGGTTTTGACAAAAGAGTATGCAAGCGCACCCGTGAAAACATAACTATCCGCTCTGTCTAGTACTCCACCTGCATTAGATGAAATCATTGATCAATAAAATGTGTTTATACTTAAAATACTTTCTGATGGAGAACAAAATGAGGTGCAATGTGAACATGAGTTGTTCGTCGTTAACGACAAGATAACACCCTTAAACAGAACTTTCAACCATATAACTTGTGATTACCTATTGACCAAATAAAAATCTAGAGATGAATAACATATAGAAGTATCTTTATACATTTCTTTTTATTCACTCTCGTAAAATTTGTTCCTATATCAAGAAAAATAAATAATGCATCTCTAACAGATCTATTATTTAGTATAGAGTAATTACCATGACCGGGTATTAGGGAGCCGGAGTCTTTGACCCCAGCGTCGCGTTTAATCATTGATTCGGTGAGATCACCAAAAACTGATCCAAAGAAAGTCAGAACGCCAAGAGCTATTGCACTGCCAAAACCCATAACGAAACCACAAGTTACTACTAGTGTTGATAAATGTGCACAAGATACATAAAGTTAAATGGAAAATGAATGAATGTTCATCTTAAACTAGAGTGAAGACTATTCAATGATTAACATAAGTAACCTTGTAATGACCAAATTTTTTTTTTACTCACGGGAAAGCCAAACAAAGCATTACAGTAGGCACATCATAACTCATTATTCATAACACACTGACATTAACTTCAAGGACAGGTGGTGTACCTTAATGATGATACTGGCCAGCTGAAAACTTTTGACAGGACAACGGAAGTAACTAAACACCCACAAAATCCTATTATAGTACCCTCCCATGTCTTCTTTGGACTTATACTAGTAAGTGGCGTTCTGCCAAATGCCTGCATGAAGGTACAAAAAGAAATTTAACCATTCAAGACCAGATTAAGCGTCTATTTTTTAAGAGAAATAAGAAACAAGCCATCTGAATGTGAAATTAAGTAAAAACTAACAATTAATATCATGAAAAATTCATAAGAGCCAGTTAGACACCGACTTTACAGCCACAACACAATACTTTGTAAAGGACAAATATAAATATTTTATTTTTGTTCTCATTCTTGTTTCTCTGAAAAGTAATTCATATCCTTTGACTTTGCCCCCAATATGCACCTTCCTTTCAAAATTCTGGATTTTGTTCAATAATGCACTGTCAACCCATTAATGCCTGCTTAGAAAGGAGATAAACTAATTGCTTGCAAGTCAAAGCTTCAAATTGTTTGTCTAAAGATTTTATCACTTGTGCTTAACATAGATAAATGTTATCAATTTTTCCTTCAAGAAACTGATTAATGAAGTGCATGTACCATTTCCATTTAGAGAATAATGAAATTTTTAAAAATTCTTTATGGAAATGATAGAACCCATGCCTTTGTTGGGTTGGAGGAGAACCAGTTGCTAGATCCAAGTCCATGCAAATCAACCATTTGAAATGTTTACTCTAGAAAGAATTGCAAGACCTTCTTAGGAACTGTCATGCAAGGCTGTTACTGTGCGAGGGGAGAGTTAAGTTACTGCTGTATAGGACAGTTACTAAGAGAGAAGTAGAGAACTATTGTGAAGGGCAGATGCAGTAAAGGGGAGAGTCAGTTACGTTTCTATCTGTCCATAATATTACTTTTCCCCTTCCAACAGAATAAAATCAATGAATAGGTCCACTGATGTGCACTTGGTCGACTGTAGCCAGAGATGTGAGGCTTTGAAAGCAGACTAATAGAAATGACACAATGAGTTGGAAATTACCAAATGTAATATCAGAACTTTAAACGAATGACAAATTTGAAAACAATTTGAGGACAAACGAATAAGTCACAAACTAATTAGCATGTATACCTTGCCACCAAGGAATGCAAATGTATCAGCTGCAATAATGCTGCTTATGGAAATCAAAGTTGCCACAAGACCTACTGTCCAATGAGCTTGACCACCAAGAAGCACAGGCCATGTTGCTCCTATTCCTACAAAATAATCAAAAGCCATACAACTCCTAATTCAAGCCACATAGTAATAATGGAGCATAAAAAGATACTCAAGAAAATATGAAGAAGTTAGCAAATATACAGATTAGAAATGCTCCAATTTCTAGGCATCAATGAAGTTCGCAAATACTGTAGCAAAATATTATTGGGAGGAAAATTGAATCCCACTAAAAAATCAAGCAGGAGAGATATAACAATCAGAATACTGTTTGATAAAAATTTATTTAAAGATGCAACAGATAGCATATTGATTAATACAATTTAAGAAAAATATACTGTAGCTAAGGTCTGTATCCAAAACTACTATTTCCACGAAGATATGAACTAGCAAATATACATAGAGCTGGTGATATTGTTAATTTTTTTATTGATGATATAGAAATACATTTGATGCCCCCAGCTCCACAATAGATAGAACTAAAATTGAAAGAGAACTAGAGAGGTAATTTACTTACTTGTGTTCAAGGCTGGAGCTGCTAAACCACATCGAAGCTTAACCCAAAAACATGGAAGATATCCACAATAAAATAGCCCAAAGATGGCACTGCTAAGCTGTGCAAAACGGGGACTTCCTCTTTGTACGAGTAATGCCATGGCCAAAACAAATGCAGCAGAAGCCACAGAAACATCAATATGACCAAGATACCTGGAATGAATCAGAAATAGATGCTAATAAGTCAGCAAGCGATATATTTTCTTTTGTTACAGATAACCTCCTTGACATATTGAAATCATCAAATTTGGTGTTAGAGGCGATAGAATTATGCAGCACATATGTCTCATGAGTCATGTGACCCACTTGAAAGAATGTAAACCCATATTTGTCTTTTCCCCAACAACAGTCGCCACAGAGAGTATATATGATATGGAAAACATCCAGAAAATAAATTGCATTCAACATGGAAAACAAACATTGCTATAATTGCATTGTTAAATACACAGCAATTGGAAAATTGCTACATATACTAGAGATTGTCAGATGTGAGCAATCATGGAAACATAAAGGCATACTAACTAATCTTACATGACAAACAACGGCATTAAGGCACAAATGACAGAGCAGACTCGTGACACGTAGCGCGGAGGAGGTGTCATTCCTTCTGACATTCCTTGACTCCGAACCAATTCAAAATATTCACGTGCACCAGCAAAGACAGCAGCAGCCATGGCTGCTGCGAAAACCCATCCTCCAGCCAAAACAATACCGCCAACAGAAATCCCAATGCCAAGTCCAAAAACGACTCTGTTCCTAAACTGACTAACCTGCGGTTGAGATTTCAAGAGCAAATCCTCCTACAAGGGCAAAATCACGGCTTCCATTAACTCCTTCATAGCACCTACTTCAGAGACTATATTCTGTTACAGATGCATGCTCAGTAAAACAAAAATGCAAGTACATCACCAAACAAATATAACTTTTCATAGCTTCTTTAACTTTCTAGGTAAAAAAGCTTCCTCAATTTTTCACCACTAAATTAAAATCCAATCAACTTAAAAAATTCACCATTTTTCTCACCGTCAAAAGAAGAAACCCACCCGAAAGAAACAAATCACATTACAGGATTTTCACACGCAAAACTGAAACCTTATCATGCAAATGTAGTACACGACATTTTTTTATTTTTTTATTTCAGTAACTATGCTAAGATAATGTGATCAGGATTTTTACACAAGTTTCCAATCATATTTCATTATCTTGTCACTTCTTAAAATCATTTACACTGGCAAGTGGCAAGAACATGAATTATGATTGATTGTCACTATAAACCTTTTCACACAGTATTACATAAAGTTATATGACTATTTTTAATTAAAAATAAATCTTAATCACACATAAATAAATAGAGTAGCTTCACAATTCAGCCCAAAAAAATGTCACTGGTATTGTTTCAGTCCTATGAAGCACTAACGACCACCAAACACGACACTTACAAGTCAACACCAGTAATATTTTGAGAAAACGGAAGTGATAAAATGTAACCATATGCCAATAAATTCTCATAATTGTCTACTTGCTAAACAAGTTCATAGACCAATGATTCTGAATATAAGAGCAAAGTAACGTAACATCTTTGACAGACAAAATTGAATAATTACTTCGAGTAACTGTTTCATAGAATAGAACCCCAAATAAATAGAATTTCACAAATTTAATCAAAATTAACTACTAATAACAATAATAATCTTACAAGAGCAAATGAAAAGAATCCTCATTTGAATGATTTTTGTTTTTAAACAATGAATTGAATGGGCAGGGAGGAAGTAAGTACCGTTTGGGCATTGGGTGGAGGAAGGCGTTCCGGTTCGGATTGATGGACGGCGGAGAGAATGAACCGGGGATGGGGCGGTTCGGAGAACCGGCGAGTGAACCGGAGAAATGGTTTGGGTTTGGAGAATGAAGAAGGAGGAAGGAGGAGAATTTGGGATTGAGAAGAGAAGGGACGGTAATTGGGAGTGAAGAGAGAGAGCGAGTTGGTGAGTCCCGGGTGAGTCATCACACCGAGTTGAATATGGAACAAGTAGCAGCGACACACACGAGGGATGAGATGACTCGGTTATACTTATTATTCTACTGTTCGGCAGTCCGCTAGCTGTTGGGATTCGATTGGTGTTATTGATTTTGTTATTGCACCAATCATATATTTTCACCAATAATCATTAAACCTAAAATTTTAATTTGAAAAAATTAACCGTACGTCAAAGTAGGAGGTTGATTGAAATAGTCAATTTAATATTAAATTCACATATATACCTTTAATTAGTGTTGTTTTTTTTGTTCATCAAGTATCTCGCATTAGTCACTATATTATTTTTGTGTTCTTTAAATCATTTTAATATTTTAATCATTATTGTTAGTTAAAAAATTAAAAAAAAAAGTGTTCAAAAGTATTGTATTTTAAAAGAAAATGATAAATTATGTAAATTGGTAAAAATATACGACTATAATTATAATTAAATTGAAAATATATGTTAACACTCAAGCACCGATCAAAAGTTCTTTTAGTTTAGAATTGAACTCGTGTTCTTCTAAAATGTTCCACTTAAACTGAAGCTTATTAATCACTTGAACCCATAGAGTCGCAATTGTTTGAATCTTTTTCAAAATTCGCTATTCATTGTCAATGTACTACTCTCTCCGTCCTTTTTTATAAAAATCATTTAAGTTTTTCCATATATATTAAGAAAAGTATGTGGTGTAATTAATGTGTATATTTTATGTATACTTATTACTAAATTGTTCATTGTATATATATGTATTTATTGGTAACTTTTTATAATTCAAAATAAATTAGAAATATTAATATGGATAGATTTTAAAAAGATATAATAAATGCATCTAGTGATTTATATAGAACTTATATTTAGAAACAAAAAAATTTCTCAATAATGATTAGGGACAAATGGAGTAATTTTTTAAATTTGATTATCTTCTTTAAAAGTATGAGAGATAATAAATCTCATTCTTTTAACTATCTCAAGATAATTAAACCATCCATTCCTAATAGACTAAGGAACCATGTTATGATTCTTGAAAGTCATATTTGTATTGACAATTAGATTCAATCCATAGAAAGCACCATCTATTCTTATAGATTGTTTTAATAGCAGACATAATATTTGTAAGTTCAACATACAACACAACTGTAATACCCAAATTCACAGTGAATCAACCCAGAGAAGCAGTTGAGTTGTCCCTAAATATACCTCCAGAGGTAGCAAGACCAAGACAATTAGAAGCAACTTCATTATTATTACATTTAATTCAATAATATTTGGGGATGCCAAATCACTTTCTTAATGATATGAGCTTTAAGAGGATGCGTTTTTTTTTTTTAACTTGAAAGGACGAGAATTCGAAATTCCTGCATATAATTGGAGATTATTCTAGAAGTGTGGTTGCCAAATAAAGATACATTGACGACAATTATATTGGTGACAATGTGAAAAACAAGACTTTTGTCATCAAAACGGATTTGATTCCTGCAATACTAAATAGTGTCAATAGTAAAGATGATGCTGACAAAAATAACATATTTGCATTTATGAGATCAACCTTTGTTACAAATGACAAGAAGATGTTGAATGAAACTAATATCAATTTGAGAATGAAAATGAGAGCTTAGCCAAAACCAAATCCTAGTAGCAAATAGGCATGATAGAAATAGATGGATGATGGTCTCCATTGCATAGTGACAAAGCTCACATCTTGAAACAAATTGACAACCACAATGCAGTAAATTATCATCAATATGAATCTTATTATATAGCAATATCCAAAACCTAAGAGACTTGATTAGATGAATGCTATTATTCCAAATGGTTTTGGCCCAAGGAATTTGTTGGCCCAAAGACTTGGAGAATAAATAAGCATTTTTAAAGCTTAAAACACTAACATTGTTTAGTCTCCAAACCAGATGATCATCACAATCAAAATTAGGAATAATAACCTTGACCAACATGCTCTGGGTAATTATTTAAGACACCTTAAGGGATTTTCGAATGACCATCCTGAATGAAATGATTGACGCTGAGATTGCATGTACTCATCAATGTCATAAGTAGAAACTAGAGAATCCTCCAACCAAGTGTCAACCTAGAAGTTAATATTGTCACATTTGTCAAGTTGTTATTTGTCGTTCTCATATATAATGGGTAGCCTAGCTTTAAGTTCATATCAAATAAAGGAATCAATGTGATATTTGATATGCTTATGCCATAAAACCCTATCTCAAAAAAGAATAGTACAATGATGACTAGAAGTGATTAAGCCCCAAGAACGTTTAATAATTTCAACATTATTAATGTCTCTCAAATACCTAATACCAAGACCACCTTCATTAATAGGATGACAAATTTTATCCCAAACAACAATAACCATTTTCCTCTGCTCAATATCTCCAAACCAAATGAAGTTCCTAATCCATTTGTCTACATCCTTGAGAAGAGATGTTGAACGTGGAAGCTATAAATCAACATGTCATGAATGACACTTTTCACCAATTGAATTCTTCATGTCATAAAGAGGAGAAAGGAAAGGCTTTTCAAGCTGTAAGCTTAGCCTTGATTGGATCAACAATTGGTTGTAAATAAACAACTTTAGATTTTCTCTTGAACATAGGTATTACAAAATATGTGAAAGGTAGAGAACCAATAGAAAACCCAAGTAAATTAGCTAAGAAATTTGTCTTCTAATGGATACAAATCCAATGTAAATAGTAGATTTATTTGGATTAATATTTTGACCAAAGATATTTGCATATCTATCAAAGAGACTTTGGAGGTTGTTAACATTAGTGGGAATGGCTTTGCAAAAAATCAAGTTATCAATTTACAAAACATGGCAAGGAACAATAACGCCTATAGGGACATTTATCAAAGTAAGAGAGTCATCATCAACCAACTAGGATATTCCCTTGCTAAAAGCCTCTTCAACAATGCAAAAAATGATGAGATAAAAAGTCCTCTTGTCTGATCCCCTTTGACGAGAAAAGAAACTTGCAACCTTACCATTAACAAATATGGAAAGTTTAGCATACTTAAGAATGGTTCTAATCCAATGACATAACTTGATACTAAAACTAAATGCCTTTAAAATTTTAATAAGGACTGTTCAATCTATAATGTCAAAGGCTTTTCTCATATCAAACTTTAGAGCCAAATTTGCACTAAAATTTCTATTATGTAGCATATTAATAGCTTCATAATTGAGACAAATGCAATCACCAATATACATACCTTTAATGAAGTCCCTTTAATGAGGAGATATGATATTAAGCATAATAGAGGTCAACTTTTCGGCAAGAACTTTACTGATAGTTTTAAACTTGATGTTGGCAAGGACAATAGACCTATACTGCTCCATTTTAGTAGAATCAACAATCTTACGAATAAGCACAACAACATTAGAGTTATAATTAGGAAGAATCCAATCTTGAAAAAAGAATTGTAAAACAGTATGGAAAACGTCATAACCAACCACCTACTAATACTTTTGAAAGAAATAAGTGTCAAAACCATCAGGATTTGGAGCACTGTCAAGATTCATGTAAAAAAATAACATTTTTAACTTCTTCAAAACTAGGCAACTTAGTAAGCATAACATTCATGGAATTATCCACACGATGAGGGATGGTGTCTTCTACAAAACTATTATCCACACAATTATTGTTAGAATTCAATATATCTTCAAAATAGGAAACAAACTTGGCTTATATATCCAAAGAGCCCTGAATCAAAACATCATTATGAATAATACTATAAATAGTCTTGACAACATGTCTTATTTTACCAGTTTTATGAAAGGAAGATGTGTTCCTATCACCATCTGAATGACATTTAATATTAGCTTTCTGATGCCAATATTGTTTCTCCAAGATAAGAGCTTCATTAATTTACATTTGTGTTTATCGCTCCTCATTCAATTAATCCTCTAAAGGTCCAAGAGAATCAATGGTGCTTTGAATGTTCTTCAAATTTGTCACTACAGCTTGAACTATGTGATGAATATTACCAAAAACTTATTTATTCTTAATTTTAAATTTGGATTTAAGTATCTTTAGTTTCTAGTTAATCACAAACATGGGGCAACCTATAACCTACTCTTTCCAAGTATTTAGGCCCACATCATCATAAGCTTAAAAGAAGAACTATGTCTAGCTTTAGTTAATTGAAAATCCAGCAAGATGGGATAATGGTCAGAACTAGCTTTGATGAGAGTGAGACGAAAGCTTGCATTCCAAGAACCCAACCATCTATGATTGTAAACCACTATGTCTAATCTTTTTTCAGTATGAGCCTGATCCTTTCTACCATGAGCTCCCAAAATGGTATTGAAATTACCAATGAAAGTCCAAGAAAGATTGTAGTGACTTTGCTCTGCAGTAACATGACACCATAAATGTCTCCTAGACATGTAATTTGTGGATGTATAAACCACAATCATACCAAAATCTCCACCATTATAATGCAAGGTGAAATGAATATGTTGATCTGAACTACTAATATTGTTGGGGTCAAGGTGAGAAGAGCAGAAACCCCAACAATTAGGCAACAAATTGTCCTTAACATTAACAGAAAAAAGCTTGTAGTGTAAGTTATGTAAAATACGCTTAGGACATTAAAGTTCATGAAAAGTTCATCTATATAAAAAATAAAAATAAAAAATAAAAAGTCAGATTTATATTGAGCACATTACCTTTTGAAGGCCAATCTTGACAAGAGATTAGTTATATTCGCAAAGATTAACTTCATTTGAGGTGGTTTCTTGAACATGCTATATCACATATGTCTTTGTTGTCAAATTTTTAACAGCTTTAATATTTAATAACTTAAATAAATAAAAAAGACCTAATAGATTTTTTTTTAAATTGAATAAAAAAAAGAAATTGTTTTAAGTCGAGAACAAACTCAAGGTATGCAAACCTATGAAAAATTAATTCTAAGTATACAAAGCACTGATGCATACACAAGACACGCAATTGACTTTTAATAATTAATTTTTATATTATGGTAAATAATACTATTAAATTAATATATTTAGAAGTTGGTAAATTATTATTTTAGTTTTTAAAAAGTAAAACGTAATTACTTTGATATTTGACTCAGTTAAAAATTTAAATTAGTTATTGAATCATCAAAATACTGGTGAGTAATTAATCTTTGACCTTATAATAATAAAATATTATTTTGATAATAAATTGTATCTTTCAATGATTTTTGTGATAGTAAATTGTATATAATTTCAAAGACTATTTTGATGATTCAATGACTAATTTGAATTTTTGATTAAGTCAATGACCAAAGTGTCAACATCCTACACTTTCAAAAATTAAAATGATGATTTATTTTTAAAAATTTGTTGTAAAATATAATTTAATTTTTGCATAAATGTAATTGTTGTTGATTAAATGTTGTCATAATTATTGTGCATGTGTCTTGTTTATATTTTAAACACAAATTTAATATTTTATGCATGAAGTATAAATATTTTTTTTAACCCTCTTACTTTCAAAAGATTCCGAAATTAATAATTAAGAGTTCTCCTATATTTATAGTATGTGTGGTAAATATAATTAATTTATTATTATAATTTTTTAATGGAGACTCCTGTAATATATCAGGGTACTTCGATTAGGAAATGATTTTGTTATCCACACAATTGTTCTCTACTAAATGCAATAACTACTTTGTATGTGTTTTACCCACCTTATAAACAAAACTTCTCATTATATGCAGTGTTAATTACGTCCCATTTGTTCTTTTTTTTTTTGCACGTGTTATATTCTGAATTACTGCTTGAAACCTCTGATGGAATATTCACAGGTCTATCCATTTGAGTCTACGCAAGAGAAATGTCCGTAGTTAAGTTGCGTTTTGCCTACGTGTGAATTACACAAGAAATAAGTAGTCAAATGGCACCACCAATAAGATAGTGAGATGATTATCAATTTTTTTGACAAATAGTGAGTAATCGGAAATGGATTTAACATAGCCTAAAGATATAAGAGCAGAATAAAGTTTGCGATTCCAATTATGGCTAGGTAAGAAAACCATGTAAGAAAGGGTTATTTCTGTCAATTTAATATTAGGGAAAATGTTTCAAAATAATCCACTCTTTAATCTTGAGTGTAACCTACACTTTATGTCTTTCAATGCTCCCATGTGATTTTAGTTTAGTTTTAAAAATTCATTTACATCCGATTATGTATTTACTAGTTGGTAATTGAGTCAAAAGAAGTTTTATTTAATTGGAGTACATTGATTTACTTTTTGTTTTCTTTATAAAAAACATTGATTCTTTTATCTATAGCATATTTCAAACGACCATATTTAGCGACTTGTTTGTAAGTGCGAGGTTCAGGAATAAAAGGAAGAGACATAAGAAAAGAAATTATGTAAAGAATGAGGATTATCTGAAATGACATTAAGCCAAATAGCTATTGATATGAAACCATATTATATGATTTGATAAATAAAATTTCCTTATTCTGTAGATTAACATACACTATACATAAATATTTAGAATAATGTAATTAAATCTTAATTCAATTGAAAAAATGTCTTGTTTTGGATTTGAATTTAAGATCTCATTGTGTAAATTAATTATGATAGTATTACCGTATCTTCTAATATGAAAAAAAATTAAAAAATAAATTAATATTTAAAAAATATTAAATATTAAGATGGGTGAAGGAAAACGAGAAAAATATTAAAGCATATATAAAAATAAACGAAACAAGATAAGAATAATTAATATTGACGATATTTCTGTTCTAATTTTAAAGTGACAACAAATGAAATTTATATGTCAAAAAATAATTAAACATTACAAAAAAAATTGTGATTATTTATAAAATTAGTTATTTGATAGGAAATAGATACATAATTCATAAATATAAAAGAAATTAGAATTTTCAATCATTTTATATTGGTAATGTATATAATATTTATTCTTACATGAAAAATATAATTTCAACTGTTATATTGGTAACGTTCATAATACGTATTACATTAAAATGGTCCTATGAAACAATTTTTAACATGTGTAAAGAATGAATTAAAATAAACGTAATATAAAACATATACAGTTGAGTTATCTAATAGTTAAAATTTAAATACAAAAATTTAATATTCAAAATTATTTTTTAAAATTTAAATTTTTTTGACTCATTTAATTTAAATTTAATGATAAATGAAATTGTATTTTTCTTTAACACTTAAATTTCTAAATCAAAAGTAAAATATACATTTATATGATGTTAAGTGAAATGGATGCATGTCTTATATAGCACCTATTTGCTATGATTACCAACCTGATATACTATCTGACCTCAAAAAGACACTTGATGCACTTCAACTTCAATTAGTGAACGCAGAAATTTAAGAAGGATAGCTAGTGAGATACTAGATCTCAATGAACATTTCAAAGAAACACTGTAAAACATATAACCAAAGGATAAAGATTTGCGTCGCGGGAAGGGAACCATAGCAGCTAATTGGTAAATTACAGGACATAGATAAAATGTTTCTCTATGGTAACAGAAGCCCAACAAAATAATTGTCCATTTTTCATTATCAAATAGGAAATGAGAACATTTGGCATCAGCCAAGGTCAAACCAACCAACCCTATAACTTACTGAAACTTGAGGACCACAAAAAGTTAAAACAGTATACAATGTTCCATGTCACCAAAGCTAGTACTAACTCACTGACTAGTAGTGTCTTTCACAAAGTTAAGGTAATGGGAGGCAGAAACAGGCAAAAGAAGTCTTCGTCTTTTCAAATCTAACAAGCATAGAGGGGAAAGTAATTACAAAGCTTATGAAGAAGGGCCAAAGACGGGGTCCTAAGCTCAACCAGCAATATAAAACATTAGGTGACAAAAAAGGCAAAACTTGGTGCACATAAGAATAACTATTATTATCATCAAAAGCTCACAACACCATAAGAAGGTTGTGATGTAACAACATTGGTGCTTATAGAGAAGAAAAAAATGCCACCTGATATACTTCATTTTCGTCCTCTAGTTTAATTTTCTCCATCACTCACAACTCAAGCACAAGAAAATAAACCTTCTATATTCCACAAATACTATCAACAAGGAACAAAAGGGATGAATTTCACCAAAAAGAAACTCATCCATATCCTACTTTTGATCCTCTCAATCATATCAATCTTCAGAATTCTAAGCTTCACTCTGAACACTATTTCATCTTCTTAACTCTTCTCCTTCTCCACCCTTTTCCACCTACAACAAAGTTGCATCTTGCACGCATGAATCCTCAATGCATCCTAGAATACCTTCCAACATAACCACCACACTCAAAGAGAAAGCATTCAAACTTTTATCAAACTAATTTCTCTTAAATCACCATGCGACCTTCTCATATTTGGATTCCATCCTCAGTTCCTTATCCTCTCTTCAATGAGTAAAGCTGGTAACACCCTATTTCTCATTGAAGACAATGATAGAACAAACAACAACAAACTCCAAAAACAGTCATATTTTCAATTTCAACTATAATGTGCCAACAAAAGAGCTACAGCTTACATTGCTCAATACAGGATGTAGAACAACAAACTCCAAAAACACTCAGTTTTTGTCGCCTAATTTTTTGTATTGACGGTTGATCCTGTCATTGACATGAGATCTACAGCTTACAATGCCCAATACAGGATGTAGATAAGCAAGGATGTAGCTGACTGATATACCATAATAACATTAGCCTTGAAGAAAATAAATACTAAAAGAAATGTAATATCTAAGATCCCGACAAGTTTAGTCCACCAATGATTGAAACAACCCAAAGAATAATAACATCACATCCATTGTCATTGAGTTCATGCATAACATGGTAAGTAAAAACTGAAATCATATGCCAAACAAACACTGTTTATATAAATTTCCTAATACACTTTATGCAAAAATCTCATAGATTAATCATATATTTCCTAAAACATTTTATGACAGAATTCAACACTTGTCTGATTAGTCACTTATTTACGTCTATATTTCATAATCAAAAAATTTTAATCTTACAAATTGATTGTTGTACTGCAATGATGATAGACACTCCAAAAATTGGTAGACATCTGCAAAGTTTATTATTACTGGAACCAAGTTATAAATGACACAAGCATATAATGTCATGAAAGTTATTCATTGAAACCCCTAGCAAATGACAAATTGGCCTACAAGTTACCAATAAACATACTTGTTTGATGACCAACTTAAAAGTTACTATGTAGCTCCAAAATCAAAGGTTTACTAAGCATACAACAAACTAACAGAATAAATAAAACATTTTCCAAAGAATATTCATCTAATAAATCCTATCATGCTATCCGCACGAGCACCTTATTCTTTTTTCCTGCAGATAAAAGGAGAACTTTACCATCCACTATATCAGCTGCCTCAACCCTCTTATTTTCATTATCTACTCTGCTATTGTTCAAGTAAAGACCTCCTTGCTTTAACAACCTGCGCGCAGCCGATTTGCTGTCGAACAAACCAGAAGACACTGAAAGATCAACCAAAGACTGATTCAAAACCTCGTCATAAGCTAAAGAACAAGACGGGACGTCCTCAGCAATCCCCTCGATAGTTTTCCAATCCAACTTTGTCTCGGATCCTGGCCTCAATGCTTCCGTTGCCTTAATAGCTTCGTTCAAACCATCTTCTCCATGAACAAATCGGGTAACTTCTTCGGCCAGCCTCCGCTGAGCAGTATTAGGCACATATCCAGGTTTCATCATCTCTTCCTCCAACTTAACTATCTCCCCAATATCCAAAAACGTAAGAATTTTCAAGAACCTAATAACATCGGCATCCGGAACAGAGAAAAAATACTGATAAAACTTGTATGGAGATAACAAAGATGAAGATAACCAAATTGCACCATCCTCCGATTTACCAAATTTTGTACCATCACTTTTCAACAAAAGAGGAAATGTTAAACCATATGTAGCAGTAGCACCTTCTACCTGCAATATCTTTCTAATCAATTCAGTTCCAGCAGTTATATTACCCCATTGATCACTACCCCCAATTTGAACACTAACACCTTCATTCTGAAACAAATACAAAAAATCATAACCTTGCAATAACTGATAAGTAAACTCAGTATAACTCATTCCTTGTTCAGATTCTAATCTCTTCCTAACACTCTCCTTAGCCATCATTGAACCTACTCTAGCATACTTACCTACCTTTTTCAAAAAATCCAACAAACTAAACTCTTTCCACCAATCATAATTGTTCAAAACCACAACAGAAGAATCACAAAACACATTACCATCGAAATTCGACTCCTCAAATTTGCGAGTTTCAACACGACCCAAGATTGTTCTGATGGTTTTCTCAATACTTGCAGCATTCCTCTCCAAAGTTTCAACATCAAGCTCCGGTCTTTCGAGGCTTTTCCCAGACGGGTCGCCGACGCGTGCGGTGGCGCCGCCGATCAAAGCGACGACATTATGTCCGGAACGGCGGAACCAAGAGAGAACAATGAGACCCAATAGGTTGCCCAAGTGTAAGCTTTCGGCGGTTGGGTCGAATCCACAGTAGACTTTGAGGGGTGCGTTGATGGTGTTTGATGAAATGCTTCTGAGAGTGTCGTTTGTTATGGAGTCTAGTAAGCCTCTTTCTTCGAGGATTCCAACGACACTTCGAGTAGTTTGAGGTTGTTGTTGTTGTTGTTGTTGTTGTAGAGTGCATGTTGTTCTTGTGAAACGACGAGGGAGAGAAAAGGGATGGTATGAAGTAGATGGTTTGAAAGGGAAAATGAAGAGCTTGGTGGAAAGGGAGAAGAAAATGGACCTTGAAGCAAAATTGGTGGCCATTGTTATGATGTTGGGGTTTGGGATTTGTGAGTTTGTGAAGCGGGTGTTTCTGGTTCGGATGTGGATTTTGGAAACGGATTGTCTACCTTCCGCGTGGGAAAGGTACACTGTCTTTCGTTATTTCTTCACTGTTAGATATATCACACGTTCCACAAAGTGCCACGTCGACATAACTTTTTTTTTCCCCTCTCCTGGCTCGGTGGTTGGAGCCTTGGCAAAAGAGCGGCGCCAGCAGCGGATGCAATGCAACATCAGGTCGGCGGTGAAACAACAAAGATGGGTTAAAAGACTAGTTTACTCAAATTGAATTTAACTATATGTGTGAAAGTTACAAAGAGAGTAAATTAAAGATTAATATTACTCACTTCGGATATTAGAATTTTTGTAGAACTTTTTTGTTTTATATATATAAAAAAGTCATTTTTAATGTGTATTTAGTGTTTTTAATTATTTTTGTACTTTTATTTAAGATATTTTCTTTTCAATATTATTAATAGAAATCTAATATATCAGTTTTTAACAAAGATATGTAAATAAAAATAATTAATAAGTGCATTAGTTTTTATTTTTCTTGTTGTTTTATCTTGTAAATTCGACGGATGTAGTATAATCATTCATAATTAATCATTAATGCATTCATGATTGTTAATATTGTTATTCTTGTTGTCTCACAATGTCATTTAATAATTTTATATATATATTAAAAAATATAATAATTAAAATAAAATAAAAACTATTTTAATAAACTATTTATCTTTAATTATTAATACGTTTTTTATTATTATCAATATAAAATATAATAATATTTTGAAAGTTGTGTATGTATAATAATCATTGAAGAATAGTATCCGAAAAATATAATTCAAATTGAATTAAAAATTACGAATGATATTTATTTTGACATAATTTTTTATTGTTAAAGTGACATTCGTCGTAAGATGAATAAAATAATAGTATGTCTTTAATCTTTTCTTTAATATTTATATTATTAAAAAATGTTTATTTTTTTTTCTTTATTTTTGTTTAGATTTTATCTTTTTAGAATGGATGAACATAAAAAGCTTTTTTTTTTACAGTATGATTAAAAATGAAATGGAAAAAATGATCATTTAACAAGGGTTGTTCACAGAATTTTTGTTCCAGTTGCCATTCAAAGTCTCCTAAAGGCATCTCAAATTCTCAAACTTTTGTCTCTCTTGACCAATTACCTGATAAAATGCTTTGTCAAGATTTGGTAATGGTTCAAGAAGAATAATTTGAAATGAGATATTGTTCATTCAAATCTTTAAGATATTTATTACTTTATAATTGGTCTTGATAAGAATGCCAAAAGAACAATCCCTTGGAGGATACTAGAAATTATAGTTTACATTCAATTTATTTTTAGTTTAATTTAAATTTGTAAATTCAGTTTTTTTCAGAATAAATTTTAACCAAGACAAAACTAAATACATAATAAGACAATAGCATATAAAAAAAATAAGAAAAATCAAATACAAGTTTAACCATACTATATGTTTGATTCTACACTTAGGATAATTGATTTTGACATAACTGAGAGAACACAAAAGAAGAGAATTTCTAAATATACTTGTATATGTTATCATTAAACGCTAAAATTAATTAAGTGTTTTTTACCATATTTGTTTATGTTTATGTGTCATTTTTCTATCTATAATTATGTTATTTAATTTTGAAAAGTGTTGTTTAAATATTACTTGAATTATAATTGAAATAAACACTAGAAATAAAATATCAAGAACTAGTATATAGTCATAATCAAAAATATTATCTAATTTTACTGATACATATATTCCGTCTCTATAATTTTTTATGTATTTTATTATTAATTTTAATTAAATAAATTGTATTATTAATTATACAAAAAATTATATTATTAATAATTTTGTTTATTTAAGTTTTTTTTTTTTTTTTATTAAAGAAAAGTAACGGTGTGGGTTGCATCCCCAAATTGTAATTATTTACAAAAGTTAGTAAAAAAAAAAAACAAATAAAAAAAAATACACGCCAATGCATAGCATGATTGCATGTTAAAAATACAACCTTGTATTAAAATTTTAAAAATGTCCTTCATTTAATCCTATCTTGAAAAGGCGATCTAGTGTTTGTCTCTGAAGTATAATATTTTGGTGTATTGGGTAGTTTAGATTCTGTTTAAAAAAAGAGTATATTGAAAAAGTCTATTCTCCTTTTAAATGTCTATAAATTTTTGTAAAATTGCTGATAATTATAGAAGTTAAATATATTTTTAGTTCTTATAAAAGTTTTATTTTTTAATTTTAGTCTTTATAAAATATAAATATATTTTAGTTTTATAAAATTATTCTAATATTATTTTTAGTCTATAGTAAAATAAAATATATTTAATTATCTTTTAACTTTAAATAATTTTTTTAATTATGTTTAGAATATTATAAAAATATTCTCTATAAAAATTTAGATTTTTTTTTAACTTTAAATGAATTAATTATAAATTTATTAAATATTAAAATATTAAGATAAGAACAGTGAAAATATAAACTTATAAATCGAATTTTGAATTTGTTGGAGATAAACTTTTTATAATATCATAAACATGATGGTAAAAATTCATTCAAAAATATATATTACTTTATCTTTAAAGACTACAATTGCATACATGATAATTTTATAAAGATTATTAATTATATTTTTATTTTATAAAAACTAAAATTAAAATATTAAAATTTTATAGAAATTAAAAACATATTTAATTCTAATGAATATCTTACAAGCTACAACACAGATAAAATAATTCAGAACATTTATTACTGTAATTTTGTATTAACAATTACAATTACAATTATTATTTAAAAAAGATAAATTAATGCAAATAATTGACCGTGAGAATACTATCATTGATGTACTAGAGATTCTAAAAAAAGATGTACTAGAGATTCTGCTATACTTAATTTGACAAGAATACTATGATTGTTATAGGAAGATGAAAAATATAAGTCATTTTTAAGTGCTTAATAGTCTAAGGTATTTCCTATTTCTATCTTGCTGTCTAAGCACATCTTTCATCCTAATTTTTTTTCATAATTTTTTTAAAATTTAATAAAAAAGTAAAAAAATATGGATTAATTTTATTTTTTACATTATTACCATTAGATCAATTACAACATTTATGTTTTATCTTTTTAATCAATATTTGTTTTAATTATGATAATAATTACAAACTTGCATAAATATACTTTTATACAAGATAAAAGATTTAATTGCAATTTTAATCTCCTATTTTTTTATTTATCAATTTATAACATAGACCCATCTATTTTAAAATATGACGTTTTGGTTTATTGCTATGAATTTTTAATTACAAAATCATGATGACATTCTTTAAATAATATGACATATGATACGATGATATAAGATAATTAAGACTTAAGAAATTGCAATAAAATTCTCTAAGAATTTAATTTTCAACTTCGAAAAAATTTCAACTTTATAATTTAATTACCGGGATATGAATAAATATGTGTTTGAATTTCTGTTTAAAATGTACTTTTAAAAAAAATCTTATTTTACAAATATACTTTTATATAAAAATGAGTTTTCTGTAACGTAATTTATGTTTGAATATTTTTCTACAAATATTATTTTATAGAATGAAATTTGTTTGAATTATATAATAAAATATACTTTTAAATATGTATTTACTAAAAAATATATATTTTTTAAAGTTATATTTGTAATTGAAATATATAATCAAATATTAAATTGAGTACAAATCATACAAATGAAAAAAAATAAAAAATGCAAAAGTATCATGAGTGATACTTTTGTTCGACTGAACTTTTGAAGTAAAATTAAGTTTATTGATACAATTTTAATTTTAATGTAATCCAAAGAAAAAGTCATACTTACACTTTTAAATTTAAGTATATAAAAAAAAAAATTAAACATGCTTTAATTAATGTATCTACATAACTTCATATTATAAAATCTTATAAAATTGTATGTTATATTTTTTAAAATATGTTAAACTACTCATTTTTAATTAAAAAATATAATTTTTTTTAAAATTATCAATTTTTGAAATATAAGTATCAATTTTATAAATTAATAAAAGTAGAAGTACAAAATTATAATTAAAAAAAAAAAACAAAGTTGAAGAGGTCCATCGTTCGTCATTGACTAAAGAAAAAAAAGATGGACATTTCAATTTGAACAATAAATTAATTAAAACCCTAAAACAGCAAAACCAGCATCTTCAAAAAATCAAAGTTTTCCCTTTTTGAATCATATCATAAATAAACAAGTTAGATTGAAATCGCAGCACTAAACTCAACTTCCCGGAAAAACGAAAACCTGCCCGGTAAACGCAGTTGGACTTGGTCGGAGTAGGTCGTCGGTCGCCACAAATAGTAAGAAATTCCGTCCCACTTTTTCATTTATTTTTTTCGGAAGCGATTCCAGCACGTTTTGCGGCCGCGATTCTAGATAATTGCGTCGCAGCAGAACATAACTCCACTCCACAACGCGATTCCGCAATTAAGCTGAACGCGATTGACATCATAGTCTGTTAACTGTTCATCTTATCTGTCAATGGCTGCAATTTTCTCATTTTAATGTGCACTTTAAAACATCAAAGGGGAAATATGAGCTCTGGTAGTTAGTTCATTGAAGAGATTAAAGAAAAAGATATGTTTTAGAATTATTATTGACTTTAACTATAGTTATTCAATGAAATATGTTGCTCTTGATTGACCTTACTTTTTTTAGAATGATACCACATACATGATGTTTATCTGGGCGAAACAAATGTATAATCCATCCGACTACACACTTCTTAAAAAAATGATTAGTTGTGCACTTGTGCTGATATCTATTGTAAAATATTTTGTTAAGACTAAAATACCCATATTAATTGGAGTTGTTGAAAGTAGTACTAGTAGTGATGGAGTGAGAGCGAGGATAGGTCCTTCATTAACCTCAATGATTGAATTATGAGATTTTACTAGTAGGCTACTATATTCCTATTTATTATATTTTTGTTGTATGTTGTAGCCAAAATGCATACTTCTTTTGTGTCATAGAGTTTTTTCTGCTACATGCTATTTGATTTTACTCTTTTGAAGTAATACATTCACTATAAAGGGAAAAGTGATGAATTATAGCCATCGACTAAATAATCTTTTGTTGAGATTTAAACAATTTCATAGTATGATATATATTCAACTATGTTGTCAATTGCGACCGACCCAAAACTAGGATACTCGGATAGTGTGGCAGGGTGGCCGTTATTTGAATATTTTTTGGACAGATTACATGAGTAATTAATACTATAAACACATAGGTATTATAAAAACAACCAAAATAACTCAAAATTGTGAAATATTCATAACTAGCAATAAAAAAGTCACAAAAGAACTGCACCGCACAACCACAAACTCTAGCGTTCCTCCCGCACCTGGCCTCAGAGTGGAGGCCAGCTATTGCTCCCCACCACACGGTGTGATCCCAACTTTAAATGGCGCTATTGACTACCTAGATATTCAATGGTTATTACTTCACACTTTTTCCTCTAAAGTGATGAGTTCACTTTAGAGAAGTCATATTCCATGCTATTATTCCAAAATTTCTTTCTTGAAATTAAATAAGAAAAATATAAGGGTTGAATTTCAGATGGGTGATAATTTTTTTTTCATTGGATCTATATGCAGGTTATTACTATTTTCTTGATGCAGGTATTATGGAGATATCATTGTTGAAAATGCTTATTGACAGAATATCCTCATTTCTGCATTTATCATTTTCTGGAAACATGAACTCAGAACCAGTCTCAAAATATTACCAGACGGCAAAGGAGATACTTAAGTTGTTGAAGCCAATCATTGATGCTTTTACTACTTCTGAGCTAGCCTCTGATGAAGTGCTTAGTAAGATATTTGAAGAACTTGGTCATGCTATTGATGAATTAAAGGAGCATGCTGAGAATTGGCACCTATTGTCTAGCAAAGTTTACTTTGTAAGTCTCATAATGTCTTAACTCTTGGAGTACATAGTTATCTTAGTTGTTAATTTCATTTAACAAGATCTGAGCTTCGATTATGCGGTGGTTATGCTCGTCTACGACCGCATGCATAATAAAGATTAGGATAAATGTCTTCAATATTTTGTTTTGTGGTTTGCGAGGAAAACAGGCTGTATACTGCAGTCTTATATAGAACACAATCATGATAACATTGGTTTATTGTTATGTTCTGTCTCCATGCTCTCACAACTCTCCTCTCAGCAGTACTTCATGGTGTTTCACTTTCTGCTTGATAAATGCTTTGCTTTCTGTACGCTGTGCACCTATATTGTAATTGATTTTTTCAAGTTTTTTTAATTAGAAGTTTTACTTTTGAAGAATTAAAGGCCAGAACCCTAATAATTTAAATGACGGGATGATGGTGGTAATATTATTTAGTGGTAAAATTAGAGATGTCGACCATGTGTTGGTGGTGGTTATGACAACATGGTAGTTTGCTCGGTGCATTCAAACTGCAGTTTTTTTTAATACTTAATAGTGATTTGTTTTCTATTATATCATATTCTTTTTTGACTTTTGGTCATGATCTCAATTCTAACATATTTTGCTTGGAAAAGTAAATTGTAGATCTGTTTGAAAATGTTTATCTCTATCATGTATTTAGTGTCTCAAGAAGAGCAACATTTTAGGATTGCAGGTTGCAGCTTACATAAATTTTGTTCACATATTTATATTGTTTTCTACATGATCATATTTAATTGTCTGCCTAATCAAATTCCTTATCCATTACTTTTATTAAAAAGTCTCTTATGCATTGCATATGGCCCTATGGCTACAGACAGTTCCTATTATTTCTTAGTTTCCAGTTTCCACTTGTCGAATATTTGTTTGAACTATGAACTCTGTTATTATTCAAAGATTTCCTGTGTCATTGTTTTGGTTAGTGTAGAAGTTTTTATTCTTCTCGATCCCTTGAATCTGTTTGAGAAGACAAATTGGTCATGGATGATGGCGCTGGATTCAGATCTGACTAGTCAAATGCGTGGAATTTATCATGTTGATACTTTGGGACTACTTCTGAGAGATAATGAGACATGAACTCCTTAAAGAGATAATGAGTGTGCAAAATCATTGGGTTGCTTGATGAGTCATATATAAAAGTTTACTGCACCGATGCAGCTTTAAGTTTAATATTAATAATATAGACCTAGTAGAGTTTGTGTGTGTAAAAACATTGTTTATATAGCATAACCCTTTTTTTTCCAGGATAATTGATTGCCATAAATATCTCCTTCCAAAAATATTGCTGTTTCTTTGTGTCCTCTCCACCATCCCGAGATGTGATTAGGTTAAAAGTGAGCAATGTGCAAGTATCTTTACTTGAGTTGGTTTGCCATCTGGTGTAGAAGCAGAACGTCTACTTATTCTTTTTATTGTGCCTGCATCTTTTGGTGGTTCATATTGTGATTCTTGCATATTAAGTGCGTGCCAATTTCTCACTACTTCCTCTTTTTTGATGACTAGATTATGCAAGTTGAACCCTTGATATCTAAGATTCAGACTTCGGGTCTCAAGGTCTTGCAGCAGCTGAAGGCTACAAAGCAATGTCCCCATGATGAATTGAGTTCTGAACATTTGGAGGTAAAATATTCTATTAATCTAATTAGTAATTTAAGATTCCCGGGTCGATCGGATTTATATATCCATTATAGGAAATCAACTTAGGATGTATGATGATATATCAATTTAACATTTAAAATTGCAGCACTGTGTTCAGAAACTTAAGCTTTTAGGACTTGAAGAAACCTCATCTGTCATTAAGGAAGCTATTATGGAACAACTAGATGGTGCAGGACCCAGTACAGAGACCCTAGAAAAAATTGCTGATAGCCTGGGCCTAAGATCTAACGAGGAGGTTCTGATTGAGGCTGTGGCTCTAGAAAAGTTGAAGGAGAATGCCGAACAGAGTGAAAATACTGCCGAAGCTGAATACATTGATCAAATTATTGCTGTTGTTACCCGTCTGCATGAGCGCCTTGTTATGCTTAAGCAATCCCAGAGTGGCAGTCCAGTTCTAGTACCTGCTGATTTTTGTTGTCCTCTTTCTTTGGAGTTGATGACTGATCCAGTGATTGTGGCCTCAGGGCAAACCTACGAGCGCGCTTTTATCAAGAACTGGATTGATCTTGGTCTTACTGTTTGTCCAAAGACACATCAGACTCTGGCTCACACCAACCTAATACCTAACTACACTGTAAAGGCACTAATTGCAAACTGGTGTGAATTAAACAATGTGAAACTGGTTGATCCCACAAAGTCCACAAACTTAAATCAAGCATCTATCCTTCATGGGTATATGGAGTCTAGTACTACCAGGGAATCTCCTGTTTTTCCTCATTCCAGGAGCAATCTTCCATCCTCACCTGAGTCGGCTCGTTCTCGTTCTTTTAGCTCACCAGGTAATAACATAACTTCTTCTGGTGGAATCCAGCGAGAGGGAACATCACCTTTGCACCCTCGTTCAACTTCAGAAGGTTCCTTGAGTGGCGTTGTTAATGGGCAATATATGGATGCTGCTAAAACATCCCCCTCAGTTTTAGATGACAGGTCTGCTAGCTCAGATGAAAGCAGTGTGGATTCAATTGGCCAACCATCAATGTCACCATCTAGAAGGGAATCTTCCAGTGCCTTCAGCCCTGAACAATCTCAAAACCATGTTAGAGCTGTATCTGATTCTGGTGCATTTTCCGATGTAAATTTTCAAGAAACACAAGGTGATGACAGCAATGCTTCTCAGCTGTCAACAAGTCCAGGCTACAGTAGAGATACTTCTGGCGAATTAAATCCAGGGTCAGATGCTGCTGGTCCTGCTCCCGTGCTTTCAATACAGAGAGAGCCTGAGTTCCTGCCCCGATTAATGGAGAATAGGTCTCGAAGCCAAGCTATATGGAGGAGGCCATCAGAAAGGCTTGTTCCTAGGATAATATCTTCTTCTGCTATTGAATCAAGAGTTGATCTTTCTGCTATTGAGACACAGGTTCGGGGTTTAGTTGAGGGCTTGAGGAGCTCTGATGTTGATACTCAGAGAGAGGCAACTGCAGAAATCCGCCTTCTTGCTAAGCACAATATGGATAATCGAATTGCAATTGCAAACTGTGGAGCCATTAACATATTAGTTGACTTACTTAAATCAACTGATACAACGATCCAGGAAAATGCCGTTACAGCACTTCTCAACTTATCAATCAATGATAACAACAAAACTGCAATTGCAAACGCTGGTGCAATTGAACCTCTGATTCACGTTCTTGAGACCGGGAGCCCAGAAGCCAAGGAGAATTCAGCTGCCACTCTTTTCAGCCTGTCGGTGATTGAGGAAAACAAGGTTAACATTGGGAGGTCCGGGGCAATTAGTCCACTTGTAGATTTATTAGGGAATGGAACTCCAAGGGGAAAAAAGGATGCTGCCACTGCTTTGTTTAATCTGTCAATATTCCACGAGAACAAGAATCGGATTGTACAAGCTGGTGCCGTGAAGCACCTTGTAGAGTTAATGGACCCAGCGGCTGGCATGGTTGACAAGGCTGTGGCTGTCTTAGCAAATCTTGCCACAATTCCAGAAGGAAGAATTGCAATTGGTCAGGAAGGTG
>NC_021164.2:57509682-57531847 GCF_000331145.2 Cicer arietinum | reverse complement strand
TTCTAGTCGAGGTTGTCGAGTTGGGTTCTGTGAGAGGAAAGGAAAATGCAGCAGCAGCTCTTCTACATCTTTGCTTACACAGTAATAGATTCTTAAGCATGGTGCTCCAGCAAGGAGCTGTACCACCGTTAGTAGCTTTAGCACAATCAGGCACACCAAGGGCCAAAGAAAAGGTGTGGTTCTTTCTTCATAGTTTCATCATATTTTAGTTTCCTTTTATTATGTTTCCATTTTTTACAACAAATAGTGATGTTTTTGTTCTGTGTTTAGGCCCAAGCTCTCCTTAATCAATTTAGAAGTCAAAGACATGGGAATTCTGGGAGGGGATGATATTGAAATTCCCAGCCACTTGTACTATCCAAAGGTTTTGAATTAACTCCTATAGAACGTCTCTAATTTATACAGTACATGGTGCAAATAATGCGTGTAAAGGTGTTTTGTATTGTTTTCGCTTGCTTGTAAAGGGGAAAAAATATTTATGGAGGATTGATTGTGTCCTCTTATGAAAAACCTTTTATTGTTGTAAGAATTATACATATAAGTCTAGCATTTGTTTTAACAAAAAAATATCTATTTTGTTGTTGTTGTGCTAGGGTATGATGGTTGTTGACCAATAATACAATTAGTTTATTTAGTTACATCGTAATTGTCCCTTTTGATGAGATAGAGACTGGGTCTTGTGTTCAAGCATGAATGATTTAGTAGCAGGCAATGGAACCCATTTCGAAGAAAACATGACATGAAATGCCCAAGTAGTGATTTTTGATCAAACATGTAGATGCAATTGTTGCTTTCCTACTTTTCATTTTCCGATGATAATTCAACTACATTATAGTTTGCTCTTTGATGTTACAATAAATCTTTGTTGGGGCCAAGCAGACACATAATTTTTAAACGAAATCACTTATCTAATGATTTTTCCTCCACCCCTTTTGCTTTGGGTTGGCCTTATTTAAAGAATTATGTTTGTCTTTTTTTCAAAAAAACACAGTTTCCGTTTATTTTGACAACATTTCCGCGTCATTAAAAACTGGTATGCTGCTTTAAGTTCCTACTGATGGCTAAATCATCTCATTAGAATGGATGTAGCGATCAAGGAAAAATTTGTGGACATACGTACTCTGGTTTTAAAAAAAGTGAGAGGAAAGAAATTCGTGGACATATAATAATGACTTTTAGAGACTCTTAAAATTAAAAGGAAATACATAATAAATAACGTATAATAATGATTTATAGAGACTCTATAATATGAAATATATTATTATTATTATTTATTTATTTTTTAATGGAAATTACATTTGTGACTGATCAATTACATAAAATTTTACAAAATCTTTTTTACGTGTCTCAAATATTTTTCTTCTTGCTATAATAATAATAAAAACAATAATTCAAGTTTTTCATATTCATAATGTCTGGAAAAAATTATATAGTTGGGCTCAAGTGGTGATAAATTTTAGTTATAGCTGAATAATTTGTTAGAATCAAAGAGTTAAAGAAAAGTAATGTCAAAATAATTGCATGTAAAATTGTTTTTGTAACTCTGATATTACTATTAGGAAATTAAGAGATATATTTTAAAATTATTTTAAAATCATTTTTAAGAGTGAAAAATTAACCATTGTTATGGATGACACATGCATAATATTTTACACGAGATTTATGTTTACCTCTTGGAGCATCGAGAAGAATAAATCACCAATGGTAACGTCTCTATTCAGTCAAAAATATTTAATTAAATAATATAAACAATATATCATTAATCAATATATCACATATACAATATTCCTTTCTAATTTACTGCCATTGTGGATCTTGTACGTTGCAAGCTCAATTCTTTTATTTAATTAAATTATTATTTTTTGAATTAACCGTTCTATCACGTGATCATTTAAACTTCCACTTAATTGACAATATTATAAAATATTATAAACAATTAGTGACATCTATCGATGTATCATTGCTACCCAATTAATGAAAAAATTGGTGATACGTTTTTAACCTTATCATGACCACTCTTTACTGTGCATTAAGTGTTCTTTCATCTAAATGTTTTAATTGAACACAATACATAAAAAGTGTAATCTTTATTAGGTCCTATAATATGTTTCTTGATTCCCAAGTATACATACAATCACTGATGTATCCAATATCTTATATTGGTCCATTTTGACATGGCCATACAAATTTTACATATCACTTTATCGAGAGGCTCAAGACACGCCACTCACATCCCTTTATATGATTTATTGTAGATCCAATAATCACCTTTATGATTGTTCTGTTGTTTGATGATTTTAAAGTATATAACTCTCCAAGTAGGGATCATAGTGACTTTAAGTTGAAAAACTAATCACTATGGTCACATGAGAATCGTTAATGACACTTGCATAACTATGATGTAACGTTCTCATAGATGATCAATCTAGTACAAATATTACTCATAATATTTATACTTATGTACAAACTTGATGTCTCATATCAATGATTCGTGACATGTGATCATCAATCGATTCGCATAATAGTCTCTATGCATTACTGTTGTTCCATTTAACATTAAAACTTGGCTAAAGACAATTTTTGAATAGTGTCATTATACTTAATAGATTCTCACGATTAAGTCACACTTAATGTCCCATTAAACAAACTAACTATTATACAAATTTTATTATGTTTTAAATAAATCCAAATAATAAATTAAATTGCCTCATATTACTATATAAATAATAGTAAGTGTCATGATACAAATACTAATAAAAAAAATTTATTGACCTCTAGGCTAACTCTAATACTTTCAACATTCCTTAGATAGACTTGTCCAAACTTGCTTCAACATAAAAAATAATATTTTGTCATGAAAACCCAATAAGGAGAAGGTTCTTTAGCATTAGTCAAAATATTCTATGTATTTTTGAGTGATGTTTTGATCTTTTGCGAGTAAGATACTTAGATTCAATTTCATTCTTGTTATCAATCTTAAAAACACGCAAAATCACATGTTAAATCATAAAATAATTAAAATCTTATAAATATAACTTATGATATTTGTTATCTTTAAAAACATCAAATTGAGATTTTGTTTCAACAACAAATTGATCTCATGTAAGTTCATGTAAGTGTATTATAATTTTTTGTAAATATTAATTGACTATTACATGAGAGAGAAGATAAAAAAAGTGTCTATAAAAAGAAAAAGTATCAAAAATAACAATTCAATAAATCAATAAGAGTGAAAAAACTAAAACAAAAAGTAGAAGAAATAAGAGGAAATATGTTTTTAAAAGGAGAGAAATTAATAAATAAATAAATAAATAAATAATAGGAGAGAGAGAGAAATTAGGAGAAATAAATTTTTGTAAAACATGTTATTGTTTATTTAAAATTAAGTGACTATTTTAACTTTGATTTTTATGATATGGAAAAAAAAGAAAGATGGACAATATTGTAATTTTGCAGGGAGTTAACTTGTTTAATTATACATTATATAAATATATTGTTGATTTTACCCTTCATACAAACTATTTTATATACAAATAAATAAATAAATAAATAAATAAATAAATAAATACATCTTTATTTAATTAAACAAACAAAATTTTCAAATATATATGTTTTATATAAAAATGTACTAAATTTCTTGTGTAACATTTTTCTTACAAACTTACCCTTTGATCTAAACTTTTTAAAAAATAATTTTATCTTTTTCTACCAATCAAATAACTTAATTTTGTTAAATAAATAAATAGGTTTAGGATTGAATTCATGTTATCAACTCTACATAACTTCCTAGTGTGTGATAATCAGTCTAAAACTGCAATTGTCCTTTTTCTAGAAAGTGTAGATTTGTTTAGGTTTAATTAATTGCATAACTTATTATAAATTGTACTAAACTGTTATTAACTACATTATTTAGAAATAATGAGACAACAAAGTAAGTTTGAACCAAACCAAATCTACCAATTTGTTTACCCTCTTTACTATATTTTACAATAATAATGTAATCTTTCAAGATTTTTAAACCATTTGAAGCCACTGTAATGGTGCAAATTATTTTGTCTCATGATAAGTACTATCACACCAAGCAAACTCATAGCTAAAGTAAATGGGAATATGTAATACTACATTCATAGGTACAACCTGATTTTGCTTTATTTTCTATATATGATAGGTACAACCTGATTTTGCTTCATTTTCTATATATGATACCCTGTTCGATGTGCTGCACCACTTTTTTGAATGGGATCCTATCATGCAAAATGACTTTAATAAATGATTCTTATTCTACGTTGTATGTATGAATGTCTCTACAAGTCCAAAAAGATATAAGAGTTTTTGTATAATTTTGAAATTTGATAATACAGCTAGTCAATGTGTTTGTTTTTTTAAAAAAAAACTAGTCAAAGTTTGTTTGAAGAATTACAAAATATATTTGAAATTCTTGGTCTTGATATATTAATAATGTGAGAGAACAATGATATGATAATAGATTCAATATGAAACGAAAAAATGAAGTTGTATCACTACAATAAAAACACATTTTAGCTGCGAATTATCGGTTTTTAGGATTATTTTTAATTTAGGGATTTGCTATCCGTTGTTGGTTTGCTATCTACTTTCTCTTTTTAGCAATTTCAGTTTACTACAATCTTAGGGTTCGCTTAAATATACTGAGGGGTTGAATGTTTTCAATTTTAAATATACTTTTTCAATTTGCAATTGAATGTTATCAATTTTAAATATACTTTTTCAATTTGCAGTTGAATGTTTTCAGCTTGGAATCTGGAGTTATGATATACAAAATGTCATTTGTCATTATATAAACTTGATTGCATGTTTAGTTTGGTCCTTCAACTTTTGGTAACATGTGATTGTGATCACCTGAAATTTTGTTCACTCTAATGTCTTACTAAGCATCAGATCACACCTTACTTTGGGTCACCCTTGGTTCCATGAATGAATGTGTATTCTTTTTAATAAGTAAGAACATGAAACTTTTCTTATCCAATTATCCAAGTAATTTTTTTGTATAGATTTCTTAAGGCAAGGAAATTTGAGGTTGAGAAATCAAAGCTGATGTGGTCTGACATGCTGAAATGGAGGAAGGAATTTGGTGCTGATACTATCGTGGAGGTACTTGGTTAAGGGGATTTGATTTATTTGGGAGTGCTTTAGTTTTCTGCCCTGCATGATATGAGTGCTTGATTTTTCTATCCTTCGCCTCAACTCCTCTAACAGAAGCAACAATAAAAAAGACACCATGTCAGGACCTGTACCTTCTGGGAATGGTAAACTTCTTTATTTTAGATTAAGCATTTTTATTTTAAATGAGATGTTAATTCAACAATTAAATGTAGTTTAATTATCTATATAGTGTGTTATGGAAGTAGTTTTTGAACAATACATGATGTTGTAGGATCTTTTAAGATGAAAGCAATCAATGCCTCAAGCATTCTCAGGAATTCGTTGACAAGAAAGGGTAGGCGAAGTAGCAAGGTGATGTCCGTCGAAATTGAGGATGTTCACGATGCTGAGGAGTTGAAAGCTGTTGAAGAGTTTCGTCAAGTGCTTATATCGGACAAACTTCTCCCTGAAAAACATGACGACTATCATATGATGCTTAGGTCACTTTTTCTTATGTGTTTAGTCTATCATATGATTCACAATTTTGCATGCTTGGTTGGTTTTGGAGCTAATTTTCCCAATCTTCGCTACTAAAAAATTCCACATGTTTTCATAAGTGCACTTCAAAACGACACACATTATTTGAAAGTGCCTTTGTTTTAGGACATCATCCCACCCCACTCGACACTCTACACAATTACCACTGCATTGCATTCTCTACAACCACTCAAAGTTCCTGGTTTTAGGTTAGACTTAAAATTGTTTAATATAATTTTAGCATTGGAGAAGTTCTTGTTTGTAAGCTTTAAACTATTTGTGTGATTTATAATGGAAATGCTGGTATGACTGGATGTATTAAAATTTCTTTTTGTGGAAGATGGACATATAGTTAATAAGTGATCATTGACTTCTAGTTCACTCTGTCAGAGCTTTCATTGTTTGTGTTGAGACCCCATACTTACTAGGTATATTGCAAACGTACTTTTCATAATGCTTGGACATCTGGTTTTCTTTGTTATTTTGATTACTTTTAGAACTTCAACTAGTAGTTATATTGGGTTTTGGTTTTTAATGTTGGTTACAAATGAACAAATTACTTAGTCTATCCATAAATATGCTTCCTGAAACAGAAAAACCACTGTCAAATAACTGGTCTTCCATATGAACAACCCCAAGACTTTTATGCTCCTTTAAACAAAAATTGGGCGAGGAGCAGGGTGCAATACATAACACCCTCAATTATTTTATTCAATAGCTTTACCTGCTCTAGTTTGAATTCTCAAATGTTGAAAAGATGACAGAAAATTGGAGTGATTAAGTGATAGATGTAGCACAATCTCACTGATTTATTTGACGAATGTAAGATTTTAAGCCATTTAGGATTCTCGACATGATACAATTCATTTGCTTGCCTTGATTTCACATCAAATTTTTGCGGTTCTAAAAACTTTGCTACTTTTTATACTGCAGCCTTTTGTTTGTTTCATTAAAGTAAGTCAATTAAATGATTCATTGTTATGTTTGCCTTTATGTCTACCGATCCTAAACATGCAGCAAAAGAAATTAGTGGTAAATTTAGTTGTATTTGATCATGAACAATGGCTTTTGCAGGCTGAAACGTTATAGTATAAACTATGATATGCCTGACGGTGCAGACACATACTTGCACAGGGTACAATTTAAATCTTATCTTTTTCTTGTTTAATTATTAAAATTGGTTTACATGTCCCTTTATTATATTAGTTATCATTTCATTTGTTGGATTAAATTGTAAACAGGTTGGCCGGGTTGGAAGGTTTGGCACCAAAGGTCTTGCAATTACATTTGTTTCATGTTCAACTGATGTGTGGATGTTCTCAACAATGTATGACAATTGACTCTTTTTTATCACCAATTTACATTGTATAGTTTTATTAGAAAGCAGTCATAGCAGTGCCATGGTTCAGTGTAAATCACATAGGATGTCATATGAGCAATGTGGTGTATTGATAGTGATGCTGTGATTTATGGCTGTTCTTTATCAATATTATTTTGGAGTTTCTGTCTACAGTTTGTTTTATTGTTAAATCAAGTAATAGCCTATTGTCTTTGCATCTCCAGCATTACTCATTATTCACCAAGTCACTTATCACACATTCTTCTTTTTTATTACCTTAACCAAGCAAATCAATATAATAAATATAAAAACTTAAACAAATTTACAATTAGCGTCAGCTATGCCCGACGCTAAACATTTGTTGATTTTTGACCAATAGCGTCGGCCAGACCGACGCTGCTTATAATTTGACTTTTATTTAGGGCGCAGCGTCGGATTGACCAACGCAAATTATTTTTTGTTGAGTTCATATAACTAGCGTCGGATGTTTTGTTAATGATAGCGTCGGATTAGAGTAGCTTAGACCCAGCACCGACGCTATCACCGTTTTAGTCTAGGCCCAACACCGATGCTAAATCAATATTAGCGTCAGTTTGTGACCGACGCTAACTTCAATTTTTCTTGTAGTGTATAAAGAAGTTGTTGGATATAAATGCTAGTGTTGTATACACTATGTAGTTGTCATAACCTTAATTTGACACTTCGTGACGTCGCAAATTCTTGTTCTAAAGCTCAAGATTGTTTTGGAGTGCTACACTCGATATATTTACACTATATTCTCTCATTCCACATAGTACTAAATTTTTTTAAGAGATAATGTCAAAAGTTTAACTATCAAACCGTTGTAACTAACATGTTGAGAAAATTATGTGAAGTGTAAATGTAATTAAAACTCGAGCTTTAGTCATAATAGAAGCTTTTATCTGTTATTAATGAGATTAGCAAAATTTTGAAGAAAAAAAAAGACATGCACATTGATGTGGTATAGAGTTAGTAAAAAGTTTGATTACCTAGAAAAATATAGAGAATTTAGGTTTGAAAATGTTATTGCCAGTGTTAGTGTTGAAATAATTGCAAATGAAATAAAGATTGATTGTGTGTTTGCTCAAAAACGTCAAATTCGTATAAAGAAATCTTACGTAAAATTCTTTTGAATGCACGTAACATCCCGCTTTTTTTTGGGACATTAACTACCGAAATTCTAAACGTAAAATTACAAATTCATTTTTATTTATTTATGATTGTCTTAAATACTCATTTACTTTAAAATCATTTAATAACTATTTTAATTATATTTCAAAAAATAATAAATCAGAGTATTTGCAATTACTAAAAGTAAATTTAATACATTAAACAAAAGAAACTCCTAGAGTCAAAACTCTCGATGTTTTACCACCCAAACATAAATCCTAGTTGGTCACAAACTTTGGACTTGTGGAAACTCACCAAACAAGTCTAATACCAATACAGAAGTATCTCGGAGCCTCCAATTGCATGCTATTGTACTTTCTCGCATTTCTCCTATTAGGTTGATTGTGATATTATTCGCTCAAATAATACTATATGTGACGTCCTGTCAAATGTAAGGGTCATCTCCAAATAACAAACACGCAGCAAATATGCATGCATATATAGTTGTTATAGCAAAATATAAATAAATCATCTACTTCATTTAATAGTTAAAATCACAACGCACCAAAGATACAATGACAATTAAAAGATAATAGTACAATGTTTACGTAATTAATAACATTAATCCACCGATCCAACTACCGAGAGGTACAATAACAATAAAATATAGAAGTACTATATCACATATTTAACAACGTTAATTCACCCAAAAGATACAATATCACATTTTTAGTAACGTTAATTCACCCAAAACCAAGAGATACAATGTATAAAACACTAGTTACACTTTAATCAATGCATACCCAAACAGACCTTATTACTTAATCTATATGTCAATGTAAATGCATACCAAATAGACCTTATTACTTAATCTATATGCCAATGTAATGATTCCGGAATATCGCCTCCCCCGCAAGGGCATTTCGTGGGTCCTTCCAAGCAACTAACTCGAGTTTCGTGTGTGTCCTTCCAAGCAACACCACTAACTCGACATCCCCGCAAGCCCGCAAGGATATGTGGGCTCCAACCAATTATGGATGCACCACCACACGACTATGAATGAATGCATGAATGTGGATACTTTAATAAAATATAATGCAATACTAACTTATTAACGACATATCACATAACATTTATTATTCACACTTTGATTATGTTCAACACAACCATTATAACACCATATCACATAACATTTATTTTCCACACTTTGAATATGTTCAACACAACCATTATAACAACACATCACATAACATTTATTCTTCACACTTTGAATATGCTCAACACAACAATTATAACAACATATCACATAGCCTTTATTCTTTGCACTTTGAATATGCTCAACACAACCATTATAACAACATATCACATAACATTTATTTTCCACACTTTGAACATGTCAAGCACAACAGTTATTAATATTCATTTTGAATATAACACACAAACAAAGCCAATGAATAACATCACAATACATTTATATCATTACTAGAGTTATATTTAGAATTATGCTTCACAAACTCTTGTCTCACTCATTTCACACCTGCTGCTGTGCGAGTACGGTTTCTCCCTCTTTGAACGTCATTTCGCCGATCCGACCGTTGAAAATGTGGGTCTGAATGTTGTGAACATGCTGTCTGAAAATCAGCCTGATCTAACGGTTAACGAATGCGTAGTCGATGATTTTTTGATGCTGATTTAACAAATTCGGGAATGGAGTTACTCATCTCTTTTCTCTTTTGGTGGTTGCCTTTTCTATCAAAGTGGTCTCTCTCTTTTTCTCTCATAAACCCTTTTTTTATATCGCAGAGTGTTTTTTGAATGGAAGACGTCTGTTTTGTCTTTGTTTCCTTTTTAAAGATGAACTTTAAGCCACAAGTGGGAAGTTAAGCCAGAAGCGGAGAACGTTAAGGAGCAGTGGAGGACGTTAAGGCAGCAGTGGGTAACCTTAAACCAGAAGTGGGTTATTATTATTATTATTATTATTATTATTATTATTATTATTATTATTATTATTATTATTATTATTAAAAATTAAAATAACACAGTACATGGTAACTACAATAGTAACCGACCATTTATAGAATAATTATCTCAACTCCTAATAAAGGTAAAATGTAAAAAATAAAATAAAATATCTGGGTGTTACAATGCACATAATTAAACACTAAGTATTTCGAAGAGTCTTTTTGAATTTATTATTTTTTAGTTATTTAAAGTAAACAATTCACTTTATCAAATAAAGAGAATAATATCAATCATTGATTAACAAATCAAAGATAAATATTGTAGGTACATAATAACAAATTATGAATATGTTAAAATAACAGCTATTGATTTTCTCACTTTAGAGGATCTAAATCTAATTAATATATCCATGTAAAATTAATTTTGCTATAATTCTATTGTGATTTCAATGCTGATGTAATATTTAGATTTTAGGATTAATTGCAATTTTAATCCCCTATTTTCACCTATTCTTGGTATTGGTCACCTCATTTTAAAATCTTGTAGTTTTGGATTTTTTTTCAAATTTATGGATACAAAAATAATGGTGTGAAATATTTTAATTGATGTGATATATGATTTGATAATATAGAGTCATTCAAATAGATTAATTATTTACTTGTCATTAGAGATGTTCAAGGGTGTAGATAAACCTACAAACCCGATCACCAAAACCAATTCAACGGTAATTTGATCCAACTCATTAAAGTTCAGATCTTACCAATGCATTTAAACTCAATGTATTAGATTAGGGTAATGTATTTGACATTTTGAACCCAAGAATCCAATTCAATATACAAGGACACATTTTATAGTTAAGAAATAGAAGATGTATATTGTAGAGTGTTTTCCAAACAAATAAATTAGATGCTATAATTTATTGATTAAAATTAATAATTTATAAATCAAGTAATTGAATTTTAAGTTATTAAAATCTAGTTTTTCTGAAAATCAGATATTTAAAAAAAATATATTAATATTCGACATAAGGATGTAAGTCAAATATCTTTAGTTACAGAAATCAAACTTTTATTTTAAGTATATATATACTTCCACTTCTGATTCTGCTTATGCATAACCAACAGGTTTTCCTCTTTATACATGATACATATACATAAAGCAACACTGCTTATAATACTTTATTAAACAATACATAATTTTTCAAGTTTGCAACATATAAAAACTCTGTTGTGTCTTCTAATTCAATCTCCTGCAATTCTTTCTAATCTCCCCTTGTCCCCCAGTTAAGGGTTTATTGTTTCCCATCTTAATCATTGCAGCTACAAAGTCTGAATCAAAGGCTTTCTCATTTTGAGTATAAGTTTGAACAAGTGAATCAGTGGACCCACCATTGAAGAGCTCTTGATCAGAATGAAGTAGCCCCTTTTTGATGATGAGATTCTTATAGTAGTTGTTGTCAAAATGAGTTGGTGTTTGTAAGTCTAGATTTGCTAGATTGTTGTCTCCTGTGCCAACAGTACTTGGACATTTCCTTTGCCTTATCTTTGCAAATGTACTGTCAATGTTGTTTTCATTGTATATGTGATTTCTGAAAGATGTACACCTTGCTTCCCCAATTGTGTGAGCTCCTAAAACCATACACCAAATATATCATGAGTAGAATCATTCAATATTGTTATACCCTTTTTGGTTTAGTTCTTTTTAGTTATTTTCAATATATATATAGAGAACGAGGAGAGATTAAAGGTTAGAATGATAGTTACACTCATAATAACATAATTTCACATAAATATTTTTTTTAAATATGCAGTTGGATTGAAAGTTAATATCATATATTTAAATTGACATTAATTTATAATCATTTATTATATCATCGAGATGTGTCAAAATTAACGTTATATACAGTTATATTGTTGCTGTTGATCTTAATGAATCTTGATGACATATAAAATGACTATATAGTAATGTTAAAATTTACATATATAATCTATATGATGTTATCTTTGAATGTGAGAGCTGATTTTGAATTTTTTTTATCTAACATTGTGTTATTGAATGATTTTAACTTTTAGTGTTACTTATTCTTCCGGTCTAAGGGTAAGATCATTAAATCAATCGTTTTATATCTTCATGAAAAACAATTTTTTTATTAATTAATAGACCTTAAAAAAATTACTTAATCAAAAGTATCAAATTTTAATATTTTTAAAATTAAAATATATAAATCTTTTCTAAATTTAATATTATCTCAATAATATTAAATCAATTGAAAAAAAATACATAATATTAATTATAATAATTTACTGATGTCAAATTAAAAATTAAAAATTTCACTTTAAAATTCGTTTTAAACTTTCTCATGGCCCGATCTTACTGTTCTTTCGTTCGGAATTACTATTCTTTGATAAATATTGTGGGATAGAGATCAAATGAGAATAGATGATAACAGTCCCCATGTGTGACATATCTATGATAGTTTTTATTTATTTTATGGCGTTTAAGGATTTTGTGGAGAAGGCTTGTCCATATTGGTGGCTTTATAGGAGTTTAGGCCGCACCTATGGTAAAGAATTACTTGAATCAATGTTCAAAAATAGCTTGAAGCTAAGTTCAGCTGTGGCAATCTCTTCTTTAAATTTCTCATTTTTATTTATTAATAGTAGTTGTCATAGGTTATAGATTTCAACCAATAATTTTGACATCGTTAATGTTATAAATTTAAAGATAAATGTATTTCAGACATTTGAATTTTATTATAATTATAGCATATTCTTGTTTTATGCTATTAATTTGGATGTTATGAGTTTGTTCAAATATTTATCTTTTTTATTTTTAACAAATTTAAATTTATCTTGCATAAATATATTCTACAATTTAAATAAATAAATATCATTTTTTTAATAAAAAAAAGATAGATTGAAGCTCTAACAAATAATCGAGGCGGCTTATCATATACATAAACAGAAATTCATAGTATTAATTATTTGTCCTTAACCCATGTTCATTTTTTTTGAGTCAAAGATAAATTAATAGTGAAGTGATAAAGATATTACAAGTTTCATTGTCACTCAAAAAATATACTAATTAATGTAATATTGACTATTGCAAAAAGAAAAAACAACTTGTGCGAACCTCATATTGACCAAATATTTTATTTTATTTATTTATACACTTGCTTGCTAGTAATATTTTATTTTCTTTCTATTTTTGATTAAACTTGCTAGTTATATTTTCTAGTATATGAGATATAAATGATTGTTAGTAGTAGTTGGTTGACTTAATTTTCCCATACATTGAAATATGTATGGATGATAGACACATCAACTCAATTGGTTAAACATGATTTTCATTTTACTTAATTGCATGACTTTTAAATTGTCACAAAATGACTTGACTCTAAGCTTAAAAAAGGTGTTTAGCAATATTACTATGTATGTGCATGGGTTGTTTACATGTCACACATCCCTCTTTATTAGGAAAATACTAGTTGTTATAAACAAAATCATAACTAATTAAAACATGTCTCTCGAGCTAAAAGACAAAAGGATTAATAATTGTTTAAAATAATGGAAAATCTAAATGAGAAATAATACCAGATAAAGCAACCATGTCCTTAACAGAAAGTCCTTGAGCTTTAAACGTTGAGATAAGCTTAGTTAGGTTAGATGCTGGAGATGGAAGCACACCAGTGTTAGCAGCAATGAAATTTGCTGTCCTTGAATCTCTTCTTCCAACTTTTACATTCCAAAAAGGTCCTCCAAGCTACAACAAAATAAATCAATAGAATTAAATTACAATATTATGGGTTTCTTTTTTAACTGTCATTTATTTGAATTTTTTTTATCAAACTACTCTTTTTTCAAAATTATATATCAATTTTTTTTTTAGTTATAAATCACATTTGTAAAGGAAATTTTTTTTAAAAAAAGTTAGTGTTTGCAAAGACGATTTCTTTAAGATTTTTTTTTTCTTTCAAATTTATAAAATATATAATTTATTTATAAAAAAAAATAATAATACAAATTTTTAATTACGTAGATTAACTAGAATTGTCAGTAACATTTAGACAATAGTTTCGAATATGATCAGTTAACCGACAAAATAGTTAATAAAATTCAGTGTGATTTTGAAGTATTCACAATGACAACAGAATCACGAGAAGCAATGGCGAGAATATCAGCACATGAGACCACGCCAGGGCATATTGCTTCCAACTTAGACTTTATAGCATCAATTACTTCAAAACCTCTCGCAGAATTGTTGTTAGGAGCTGCAGTTTTCTCTCCTTTGAAGGATGAAGTGTCATCAAGTAGTATTGATCCATCACAACCCTGTTTTGTTTTCCAACCACCATAATAATTATGTAACAATTATATATATATATATATATATATATATATATATATATATATATATATATATATATATAATATTAATAAATATTATATAGAAGCATTAATAATATAAATAATTAGATTGAAGTTGGATATATTTTTAAGCCTTATAATTAAGATGATAACAAAATTTGTCAATGTATGGTTTTCTATAATGGGAATTGAGGTGGTTCATGGTCAAAGGAAAAAAAGTTGTTTTCTTTATGCATAAGTAATTCATTTTTACACTGTGTCTTCTGGGAAGACATTAAAAAATGTTGCTGTGGAATAATATTTCAAACTTTTTTCCCCAAAATTCTGTGTTGATTTTGCTAACAATAAGATGTCTAAATATTTTTAGAAGTTCTTATAATTAGATTTATATTTTAATATATTTTAAATTAAAAATAATATATCATTAGAATATATGATTTATGTTTTTCTTATTTCTTTATTTTAAAAATATAATTTAGAAATATATTATTAAAATATAATATAGAAATATGTTATTGTATTGCATATTAACTCTATATTTAAAACGATGAATAAATGTTTACGATATCAAATTTCATACAAAAAGAAAATATTTTTCTATATAAAATATACCATATATAATCCTACTTCTATAAAATAAAATAAAAAAACCTCCATCATATTTTATGAGAAAATAATTAAAATGGCGGCGAAAATAATAAATAAGATATTGTAAAAAAAAAATCATTAACGAGTGTCTCATTTTTAAAATGAAAAAATAATTTTAAAAGAAAAAACAATATTGTTATAATTCGACTACGGACGGAAATTAAGTATAATTTTAGTCTTTAAAAAAATTTAAAATTAAAATGATGGTGATTGATGCCTAGTTCCTATGATGGTTGAAGTTGATTTATGTAGGTGGGGGTGGTAGAATTTAGGGGGGAGAGGTTTGAAATGACACGTGGGAAAGGAATTTTTTTTAAAAATGTTTAACCTATGTAATTTAGAATTTAAATAGGAAGTAATTAAATTCTAGTAAAAAATTGCTCATATTTAATTAACATTCTCTAAAATAATTTATCTTTAATATGAATTCATTAACTACTTGAATTCAATCAATTAAATTGAAAAAAAAGTATTTAAATCCTCTCTTTTCTTTTATCTAGCGTCTTCTATCCTACTCTCACTTTTTTGTTGTAGTATAGAAAATCAGGTGAATGTGGGACGAGGCAAGGTGGCATGAGAATTAAATACACATGCAATAGTTGGAGTGGATCAAATATTATGTAGGAGGATCATAATTTGATCTCTTCTGCTAACAGATTTGTCCTCCAAGCTAACGAACCAATAATCAATTTGTCAATAAAAATAATTTTCAAGCCATTAGATTTCGATGATTTTATATTTTGAAGTGTGCAATTTGAATTATCATATCCTCTTATATCAATAATCTAAAAAATGATTAAGAAAACCTCATCATCATAATGATCGATAGTACGCAGCATAATTATATCAGATGCAATAATAAAATAAAATTGTATGTGCTAGTATGATGTCTTAAAGTTATCTACTTACAACGTTTTCATTGTTAAGATATTTGTGACACAATGAGATTTTAACCATAAAGTGTTTAAAAAGTCGTTGTTTGCAAGAACAAAAATTAAGATAATTAAGGAGTTTAAAGACTAAGAATAATAATATCAAAAAGTTTTATATATACATATAATTATTTAACTGTTTAGATGTTATAGATATATTTTAAAAAGTGATATAATAAAGTGTATATTAGTAAGATATAAATAACATGAGTAAGTACAATATTTACATCAAATACATAGAATTTGAAACTCATGCATGCATAGCCCTTTTTTTGAGGAATCATGCATAGCCTCATACTTTAGACAACATTTTTTATATTTTGTGGCTAAAAAATTGTTACCTATTGAAAAACCGATGATTACCTACACTTATACAACTATTTGTCCAATCGTAGTCAACGATTATTTCATTTTTTACCAATAGTTTGTCAACCTTGTCATAAATATTAATTAAAAGATATTTTAACGCACAAAATTAGCTCAACAAATCAATCTATATCATAAAAGAAAAACCAAAAAATAAAATAACAAGTTAGCTTGTAAATTACATCAACAAAGCAGTCATGGAAAAAGAGACGAAGGAGAGATGCTCCTATGCGTTGTTCTTTTGACACCGCAGATTTAACAACAGTTTCTACCGTGTCAAAAACATTGGGACATTTCTTACAATAGAAGTTTTCATCGAGTTGAGCCGAAGAGGTTCCTATAAGAAGGAATAACAAAGCCAATGCAACAAATATTGATGATAAATATAGAGAAGGAGGATGTTGAGACATATTTTTCTAATGAAGCTAGAGAAGATAATGAGTAGCTATAATATGGTACGAAAAAATATGTAGATGACACTCTTGAATATATAGAGGGAGAAAAGCTAGCATATCAACTTGGTACACCCCCTAAATCAACAAATGAAAAAGACAAACTAGTGCATAGTAACAACAGTTTCATATCTTGAAAATGTGATTGGAATTGACCATGTTGATAGCAATGAATTAATTTTTGCCTTATTAAAGTTGGGGAACATAGTCTTTTTCCAAATAAATGTAGGGTCCGCATTTGGGTTACTTAGAACGTGTAATGGTTGACTATTTAAAAATTGCATTAAAGCTATACTCTCTTCTCACTATTATCAATTACCTGTGTTTTTTAACGAACACCGTAAGGACGCTTGATAATGAATAAAAAAAGTAATTTTAGTTTTATTGAAAAACAAAAAGAGTTTTTTTGGAAATGTGCATGTTCTAATTCACTTTTAATATAATTTTTTTTATATAAACATCCTTAATTGAATAAGTATTTTAAAGATATTTGTTAGCATTTTCTTTAAATAAACTAATATTAATTTTCAATTTAGGTAAAAATTAATTTTTAAAATTTTATATTTTTTAATTAAATGAAGAAATATTAGAAATAATAACATTAAATGATTTTAAAATATTTTATTTTTTTCTTATAATAATGATCCAGATTTTGTACATTTTTTTTCTTTCTTATAATAGTGACCAAAGTTGTATTATTCTTATTATGAGATTAATTTTTTTACAACCACTCATATGTGTTATTTGAGAAATATTTATCTTTAAAACTCAATTGTTCTCAATGATCCTATAATTTTGATGAGAGAGAGTTTTTAGGTGAAAGATCAAATCTATTAAATTTTCAGAAAGTTTTAAATTATTATAATTAAAAGAAAATTTTAAAATATAAATAATACTCGTTTCAATTGACAAAATATTGATATTATTATATTGAAAATTATATCTCGCATTCGAACTCAGAATCTCGCAATTGTGTATAAATTTTTTACCTTTTAATCTTTAGACTAACTAGAAAATTTTAAAATTACTTGATGTTTTATTATATTATTCTAATTTACATATAATATAATATTTAAAATATTAATAAATGTGTCAACAGCCTAGCAGCCGCCTCCCTCATTAGCCTCTCGGTTGCTCCTTTCTTTTTCTTCTTTGTTTTATCCAAAGAGTGGTTTACAACAAAATTTTAATCTTATTTACGTCATTTTATTTTCTTTTTTTATCTAAATAAATGTGTATTATCAAATTACAATAATGTAAATGTCAAAATCTTCTAAAAGTTTGTATATACAACTATCTAAGATGTCATTATATTAAATTTGAGACTTGTGTAGACAGACTATTCTAACCATAATTTATAATGTAATTAAAACCGGACCATTCATTGAATCGACGTGCTTGTCGATTTAGATTTAAGAGTACAAATTTTATTTATAAATACGTTAGTATAAAAAGATTTGGAAAACAAATGATCTTTTATGATTGATGGATTCATAACAGAGTAAATTGGTTAAGTTTTGTTAATAATTTGGGATTTTCTTCTCTCTCTATTATGTTCTTAAAAACTCTCCAAAATATATTTTATTTTGTCGACTTTTTCTCTATTCTAAATGTGCATGTTCGATCGGAGGGAATTTGTTCAAAGTTGCAAATTCATAACATATTTTTATAAATAATGATCATTTTTATATTTCTCAAACTTTTACATTTAGATGTGATTTATTATATTACATTTCTTATATTCTTCAAATAAAACAGTGCAATTTTAACAAACTTAAATTGACTATAAATTGTTAATTTAATTTCAAAAACTTACTAATGATAACATGATTATTTACACAAAAAGTAGTTTCTAATTAAAAAAGTAAAATACATATAAATTTCATTTCCGATATCACTCATCAGAGCGGAGTTTCTCCCAAATTTAAACTTCAATACTCATTAATCTGTAATAACAACGATTTTGCAAACACAAGACCAAACCAGTCAAACAAAAAAACGAAGAGAGTAACTGGTGAGTTTTGAAATCATATTAATATTATAATATTAGTAAAAGGAACACACAAATTATCATATTAAAATTGTATAATAATTCCTCATGGTATATCAAAATATTTAAGAAAATAATATTATATTATAACATTAAAATCATTCAAGGAAAATAAATATCTCATTATAACATCAAATCATCTAATAAAAATTATTATCACCTTCAATAGAACAATCACAAGACAATGCAATCATATGTATGAGTTTAAACTCCATACTTTTTCACCATTTGACACCATTCTAACTCTGAAGTACATGACTAGAATCTTTGATATTATGTCACCACACAAGTAGACGAACAAAAATTGACACTGTCCTTATAAATGCATTCAACCCAACCTAAGAAACATATACATGATACTCGAAGTAAACATGTGTTGCATGATTACTCTCGATATTTGAGAGGCGACCTCCAAGTCACCTAGGAAATCCTAACCAAAATACTCTCAAAGGGCTAACAATTTTTATAGAGATTAATACTTATTTAACCCTAAAATAAAATAAGATTTGATAAATTAATATTCAAATTGAAAAATAAATAAGTTTAAATTAAAAAAATTGTTGAAACTTTATTTATTAAAAACTAAAAATTGAGGGTATAAAACTAAAATTCCTATATATATATATTTATGTTTTATAAATAAATAAAAATACATTTAATTTTTTAATTCAATAATGAAATTAAAAATAATTAAAAATAAATCATTAAATATAGTCTATTAATAATTAAAAATATAGTCTATTAAATAGACTATATTTAATAGTATATATATTTAAAATAAATCATTAAATATAGTCTATTAATAATCATTAAAATAAATCATTAAATACATCAGATGTATAAAATTTAATAATAAAATTTGCTATAAAAAATATAGTCTATTAATAAGAAAATAACTAAAAATAATAAAGTTGATTGAGAAAAGATTGCATTAATAATCTGTTTTGTCAATAAATTAAATAATAATAATAATAATGTGACAGTGTCGTCTGGCATTGAAAACTTAAAATAATTGATATGTCACTCATCTCTGCTGGGACTCTCTCAAGTCTCAATCTCATGCACCTTGACTCATTTTTACCCGTGTGCGTCAAAATCTTAGTGAAAACTGAGATTATTGTATGCATTCAGTCGCTCAATCATAAAAGACCAATAAAGCAATTATTATTTGTTTTAAGAAAATAAAATTTTATTTAATCAAAAACCCCTACAATAAAATCTTATTTAATAAAAATATATCTTATCTTTTAATATTTTTAAAATTAAAATTAATAAAATTTTATCTAAAATTAATATTATCTTAATAAATATTATAAATCAATTGACTTTATTATTAATTTAAAAAATATAATATGAAATTAATTATATTAATTTAATACATGATTTTATATTTTAAGATGTCTAAAAAAACATTTTTGATAGTTTTTTTTACTAAAATTTAATAATTCATTTTAAAATTTATTTAATACTTCCGTATATATCGGACGATTCTGATTCTCTTATTTGGTGCATGCTTACTCTATTATTGTGTATTAATGTTTCTCTTCCCTTGAATTATTGGTTTCAAGGCTCCGTTGATGATAAATGTTTGTTCTTTTACGGACACCTTTTCGTGTCAAATCTCTATACATTTATGTTCTTGCATGTTGAATTTTCTTCATTACTTTGTACTTTTGACTATTATTTTATGGCACTGTTTGTCCTGATTTTAACCTAATCTGAGTGGTTTTTTTGCATGCAGCAACAGAGTATATTGAGAACTTAAAACAATGGTTAATATTTTATTTTTGTTCCAATACAATATTTCATAATTTTTTAGTTTTTAAAAATTTCTTGTCTATATTTTTGGTCACTGGTTTTAAATTAATTCATTTTTGAATTCAACATTGACAAATCTATGTCGGAACTTCGTTAGTATATAGGGTGGCCACAATCAACCAAAAGTTTTCAATAACTTTTTTTTAAAAATACATTACATTTCCTTTATTTATTTGAGATATTTTATTTGTCATTTCAAAATTTCCAATAATTTAAAAAACAAAAAAATACTACTACTCTTACTTTATTTATAAGAGATATATGAGTTATAATTTTATCAACAAAAATTGATTTATTTAATATATTTTATGCACTAAATCAGAGCTGGACTTTAATCATGTGGATTGATTCAAAATTTTATATTTGACTTTCTATACTCAAATTTTAACATTACTCTTCTAATTCTATTAAAAATTTCTCTTTATCTTCTCTATATTTGTTAAGATGGGTATAGAACGGTGTTCTCAATGTTAGAGGTAGAATTGCGATTTAACATATAATTTGGAGGAAACTTTTACCACTACTAGAAAAACAGGATTTAGCGTCGGCCCAAAGCCGACGCTAACAGAGCAAAAGCGGTCGGAGTCGGGCCTAGGCTAAAACGGTCGAAGCTAATTATTAGCGGTGGACAAAGACCATCTGACGCTATCATAGCGTCGGTTTGGCCGACGCTACGCCGACGCTACTGATAATTTGTAACAGCCGACGCTATCATAGCGTCGGTTGCAAGTAGACATCTATATTTTGTTTGGGATTAGAAGGTCCAGGTATGAGACAAGTCAAAAATAAGTATGGTTTGGTCATGCACATTTCAGGGGGAAGATTGTATGGAGTGAGTATAACTGGCCAACAGGAGTATGGAGAAGCAGACGCTTGAATATAAGGAGTAAATCCATCTGAACATAAACCCAACCTTACATTTCTGGGGTCACTAGCAAAGTCAGGATATACATTGTCAAAATGTTTCCACGCTTTTCCATCAGATGGATGGCGAAGGACATTTGAACTCTTTTTATTCTCGTGATGCCATCTCATTTCAGCTGCAGACTCTGTTGATGCATACAATCTTTGTAATCTAGGAATGATAGGGAAATAAAACATTCTTTTTGCTGGAACATCTTTGTATTTTCCCATACCAGTCCTACGTGGAATGAACCTAGGAGAATGACAAATTTTGCACTCAGATAACTTGTCATCATCCTTGTAATATAACATACATCCTTTCTTACAACAGTCAATCTTCTCAACCTTCAACCCTAACTTTGAAACCAATTGTGTTGCTTGGTAATAGTTATCGGGCAAGCATGTTGGCACTGGACATACACTTTTAAGCATTTTTGTAACAAAATCTATACCTTTTTGTGGAACATGCCAATTAGACCTAATTGCCAGAAGTTGAACACAAATTGATAACATTGATTGGGTAGCCCCCCTCGTAGATG
>NC_021164.2:57498227-57506764 GCF_000331145.2 Cicer arietinum | reverse complement strand
AATGAATGACCAAAACAGGAACTTCTGGCCAGAAATTAGTCAGACCACAAAACAAAACACACAAAAGCCACACATTAATCAGACCATCAAAGCCATGTCTAATTTGATTCATTGAATAAGGCAGCAATGTAAATGTATATAGCCATGTCTAATAATGAAAGTTATGCAGTTGTGGTCTAAACTTTATTGGTGAGAATGATTTAATTAAGGACTTTATTTGAGAAATCAGGTTCATTCAATCTGTTGGGGAAACACAATCTATTGTGATTCTAGATCAGTAACAAATAATTAGTGAAACAAGATATTATTATACAAAATATTTAGAAACCAGACCTGCTACTGTCATTCATTCATTAACCAGACCTGCTACTGAACGGCGACTCTGAACGGCGACACTGAACGGCGACGACGACGGAGTTCGAGAGGGGGACGATGACCGACTCTGAAAGTGAAGGTGACAGGTTCGCAAGTCACATGTTGGGCGGCGCTACTCACTGCATTTAGGGATTCGGTGATGGACTCAATGTGAGAGAAGGGTTCAGTTCAAGTGTGAGGGAAGGGTTCAAGTGTGAGGGAAGGGTTCAAAGACTTAGGGATTTTGAGAAGAAATGAAAACTTAGATAAATCGTGCTTTCAGAGAGAAAATCGTGTTTTTAGGGAAACCAACATTTTAATTTTACAATATGATTTTAAAAATAATATAAAAAAATTTTAAAATACATTAGCGTCGGCCCATCCGACGCTACCTACTAAAATAAAAATTATAAAATTAAATTAAAAAACTAGCGTCAGTCTTATTTTAGGTAGCGTCGGTCACTCCGACGCTAATCGTTAATAACATTGAAAATTGTATTTTAGCGTGTTATCGTCGGTCAGGCCGACGCTATCTAGCGTCGGTCTGGCCGACGCTATCTAGCGTCGTAGTCGGGGGCCGACGCTAAATATGGCAGCTAAAATGCCATTTTCTAGTAGTGTACATGAATTTCATTGAATGTATGGAAGTAGTTAAATTTTATATAAAAAAATATTTATGTTAAAAAAATAAATAATTATTAATTTTGACAAAGTTGTGAAAACTAAATTATATAAGTCTATAGGATAATTGTGGTTCAATATATGCTAATCACTAATGAATTTCGACTAAATATGATATATGTTTATTAATATAGATATTGTGGTGCATATATGTTGCTGTAATTTTAGAATTAATCTATAATAGGTATATTTTATGAGTAAAATTATTTTTATGAGTTGAATTGTGGTTGTTGGGTTACCGTTGTCAAGATGTATACTTAAGTCTAATATATAAAGGTGTGACATGGTATTTATGCATGTTTTTTTGTTACATAAATTAATCTAATTAAATAATATGAATCGTGTAGATTTTATTATATAGATTGATATGTGTAAATTCTTATTGTGTAGATTGATAGATGTATATGAAGAAAAATTTATTTTATCAATTTTTTTAATTATTAAAATTGTACGTATTTAGTTTGGTGATCGTGCATATGTGCATGGTTTGTGAGCAAGAACTAACAAATACGACTATGCATGTATGTAGAACTTGTTAAGGTAGTAGAAAGGATATTCAACCAATGTATACGACTATGTACGTAACATTTAGAACTTCCCCAAATCACCCAGATTTACTTAGGGGATTTGTTAGATTTATTTACATTTTCGTTTACTATTTAAACGTAGATCAGTCCAACAAATCTAGAGACTTAAAACAAAATTTAAATTGAGGTCCTTTAAATACTAACAATAATGAAGTTAAAGATCTTTTGAGTTTTATAAATATTTATAATATTAAACAATACAACAAAATTAGAGATCTTTTGAGCATATATAATAAGTGTGTGTAATAGTATTAATATATTATATTTAAATCAAAATCTAAAATATTTGAGGCATATGCGATTAAGGGTGGGAATGAACCAAATCAGACTTTGAAAGACCTTAGTCTGGCATACGATTAATTTTTTATATTTAAGCCTGACTTACGACCTATCATAGATTTTTTTTTTCTGACCTGACATGACCTTTTAAAAGTCTGGCATGACCTGAAAATCTATTTAAAAGACTTATTAACATTAAAATATTTAATGTTATATTTTACATGTTTGTATATATATTAAACAAAAAATGATTTTTCTAACAAAATGATTTTTCTAACAAAATGATTTTTAAAAAATCTGAAACAAACACCATTTAAACTTTAAAATATAATTTTTGTTTTCAAAGAATATATTTTTTCCTGAAACAAATGCATCAATCACTACCTTTTAAATAAATATAGAATGACTATTGAGTGATTGCCTAATAGAACGGCTACCGACTATGGAACGATTACCGAATATGGAACGACTATCGAATATGGAGCAACTATTGAGTGATTACCTAATTGATAGACGTTAAAATAGGAAATAATATTATTAATAAATAATAATAAAAAATAACATTAATAAATAATAAAATATATATAGGCCGACCTGTCAGACCTAATAAGCTTTTTAATATGTCTGAGTCTGACCTATTTAAATAAATAGGCTTTAAAAATAGTACGAGTCTAGCATTTTTATTAAATAGGCCAGGTCAGTCCAGACCATAGGTCCATGACATACGACTTAGTCCATTCCCATCGCTATATGCAATTGATTGATTTGCAACTTGGTCGAATCTATTTAACATGCAAGTGGATGCGACCTTTTGGATGAATTTTTTTTGCTTAAGGTCGTCGCATCCCCAGGTTGCTATCAGCAAGTGGGCAAAAAATGTAGAACGTTTATGTATTATTTCGTGAGAGTGTGACATTTGGGTGAAAAATAAAATAAAAAGGAATATTAAAAAAAATTCCAACTAAAATGATTGAACTTTTTTTTTAATAACCTTTTTTTTTCCACCAAAATGCCACACTTCCAAAAAATAATACATAAAATTCCCTAATTTCTAGGCCCAGTTGCTGATCGCAATATGGGGATGCGACGACTTGATAGAAGGTCGCATCCTGAGGATGCAACCATCTACTAGTATTTACATTTTATTAATACTATTAATTATTATTTAATAAATTATAAATAATTAAAATATTTAAAATACTATTAATAAAATAAAATAAATTAGTAAATAATAATAATAGTAGTAGTAATAATATTAATAGAAATAATAAAGTAAATTATATTAATAAAATAAATTTAATTAAATTGAATAAACAAAACATATTAAATTAAAAAAATAATACCATAAATTGAAAAAAAAAAGTACATCAAATTCAAATTTTATTATTATTATTTTCATTAATTTTTATTTATTTGATCCGAAAAAAAATAAGGAAGTTGTTATAATATAACACTTGACACATCTATTTAACTGCATTTTTTTCCCTTCTAATTTCACGTGTTTTATTTTATTTTATTAATAGTATTTTGATTTTTTAAATATTTTTAATTTATTAAATAATCAATATCAATTGTTAACAAAATAATATTAAGTGCTAATTTAACTGCAAAATAGGATTGAGTTGTCAAAATAATATATCATGTTATTTATTTTCGCACATCTACTCAAACACTTTAACTTTGATATTTTGTTGGATTTTATTATCAAAAAATTATATTTTTTAAATATTTTTTAATTACATTAATAAAATTTTATTATTATTATTATTATTATTTATTTTGTTTTTGTTTATTAGATCAGAATAAAAATAGGAGAGAGTTGTTAAGAAAATATATTGTTATTTTATCGGTAAAATATTAGGGACACATTATTTCTTTTGGCATATCTAGTCAATGTTTGATGTATTTTTTTTTCAATATTTTATTTTATTAATAGTATTTTAATTTTTTAAATATTTAATTATTTATAATTTATTTAAAAAATCAAAATACTATTAATAAAATAAAATACATTAACTTAAAAGAAAAATGGTTGACTAAATGTGCCAATAAAAAATAACTTGTCCCTAATATCAATTCTCTCTCCTATTTTGATTCCGATCTAATAAAAAAAAAATACAGTTAAATAGATGTGCCTAAACAAATGATGTGTTATATTATAATAACTTCCTCTTTTTTTTTTTTTGATCTAATAAATAAAAGTTAATGAAAATAATAATAATAAAATTTGAATTTGATATATTCTTTTTTTAAATTGTGGTATTGTTTTCTTTAATTTAATGTGTTTTGTTTGTTCAATTTAATTTAATTTAATTTAATTTATTAATATAATTTACTTTATTATTATTTATTAATGTATTTTATTTTATTAATAGTATTTTGAATTTTAAATATTTTAATTATTTATAATTTATGAAATAATAATTAACAATATTAATACAATAGAATATATATATTAGTAGATGGTCGCATCCCCAGGATGCTACCTTAAGAATAAAAAAAAAGTACTTCACGTCGTCGCATCCCCAGATTGTGATAAGCAAGTGAACCTAAGTAAGACAATTATGTATTGTTTTTGGGAGTGTGACATTTTGGTAAAAAAAAAAAAACAAAAAAGAGATATTAAAAAAAAAGTCTACAATTTCACTTAAAGATATTAAATAGATGAGACTCAAACTTATAAAAAAAGTCTATTAGATCTGACAGACCGGTCTATATATATTTTTGTATTTATTAATATTATTATTTTTTTATTATTTATTAATAATATATTTTCTATTTTAAAGTCTATCAATTAACTAATTACTCAGTAGTTGTTCCATTGTCGGTAGCATTCTATATTCGTTAGTCGTTCAATTAGACAATCACTTAATAATGATTCCATATTTGTTTGAGATATAATAATTGACGCGTTTATTTCAGAAAAAAATCTATTCTTTGAAACCAAAAATTATTTTTTAGGTTTCAGATTTTTTTAAAATCATTTTTTTAGAAAAATAATGTTTTGTTTAATATATATAGATATGTACATTGATATTGGTATGTGGAGATCATCATGTAAATTGGGATAGATAGAGCATGTAACTTTATATATGTATATGGACTAATTATAGATTCATTTTGCTATATTGTTTTCTTAGAAGGTTGTTGTAGTGCAGACTTATTAGTAATTATTTTATTATATTTGATTATAATTTTATTAGTTTATCTTTTATATAAAAGCATAGTTTAACCTATTTAAAAAAATGTAAAATATAAAATTTAAATGTTTTAATGTGAATAAAGTTTTTAAATAGACTTTTAGATCAGACCGAAAAAAAAGTCTATAATATACTATAGGCCAAGCTTAGGTCTAAAAAATTAATCGTACGCTAGACTCAACTATTTTAAAGTCTGACATGATCTATTCCCACACCTACCTGCCAATATTGAAAGCAGAATAATTATCAAAGTGTAAATAAGAGAAATGAACAAAACCACAAAATAAAAGATTTGATGAATAGTTGCAGAAATAATAGAAAAAGATATGAGTTCAAATAGAAATTATATAGGCAACTACATTTGCAATCACATCATATATCTTTGATACTTCAACCTGCTATGGAAAAATATAAAAGAGAATAATGAAAACAACTTTGAGTTGAATATATATTTTTGAATAAATTCTTTTCAAGTTATTCAATAAAAAATATCTCAAATATCGATTTCCTAAATATATATTTTTTCTAAAAGTTGTACATCATTGTAGACATGAACGTATCCATAATCATAATGTTTGAATTCATGAGAGTTCTAATACTATTTTTTTCTAAACCTAGCTAGGTTCGAATGCGCGCTCTACCATATGTCTCTAGAACCTTTTATTATTTAAACTTATTTAAGAGACAAGAGTTCTATTTAGTCTCTTATATGTCTTTTTTATTAGAGACAACATGTTATAACTTATTTAATAAAAAATTGATATATTTTATCCATATATAATATAAATTTAAAACATCAATTGTTAACCAAATTAAATTAAATTGTCTATTATAAAAATGATCAAATACAATATTAATTCAAAATTTCTAATATTTTATTTGTCTCATTTTAAATGTTTTATTTAATTTATTTATTTTTGTCTTAAATTATTTGTCATTTTATAATATCAATATAAACATTAATTATTTTTTACCACTAATATATACTTATTGTATCTAAACCTATCAAGTTTTTTCATCTACTGGAATTAATAAAAATATTTGAATAAATGAAAGTTATTTGATAATTATAATCAACATAATTAATCATTTTTTAATAATTATATACAACTCAAATAATACATTTTAAATGGGACTGAGAGAGTAGTTTACTTTTATCTAATTATTAAAGACTATATGTCTATGGATTGCATGCTACAAACTAAAATTTCATTAATAAAAATGGTTGTACACCACTGTAATTTAATCGAATGCAATGTAACGTTCACAATTAAAGACTACTAAATGAGGTATTTGCATTATCTAGCTAGTATTGTCAAGTAAGGGGTTTTCACGCAAACCCGTCTTAAGCCTACAAGTAATTATTTAATTATTATTATTTTTAAAAGATGTTTAAAGTATTATTTGACGAGTCGTCTTAAAATCAACTTGATGATTTCTTTAAGTAATATATATATATATATATATATATATATATATATATATATATATATATATATATATAATTGTTTTTTAGATTAAATGTCTTTTATTATACGCAAAGTTACTTAGAAATACTTAGAAGTATGTAAGTGATATATGAGGGTTATTTTGGGTAAAGAAGTTAAACTTTTAACTTATTCTTTTTATAGGTAAATTTTTAACTTTTATTGACAATAATTAATTATTGAAATTAACCACTTCCCTAAGTATTAGGGGTGGGAATAGGCCAGACCAGACCAGGCTTTGAAAGGCCTGAGCCTGGCCTACGATTTATTTTTTAGGCCTACGGCCTATCATAGTTTTTTTTTCCGACCTGACCTTTTTAAAAGTCTGGCCTGACCTGGAAGCCTATTTAAAAGCCTATGTAAAATAATTTTTAAAAAATATGAAACAAACATCCTTAAAACCCTAAAAAATAATTTTTAAAAAATATGAAACATACATCCTTAAAACCCTAAAAAATAATTTTTTGTGTCAAATAATAGATTTTTTTTTCTTACTGAAACAAACACACTCATTATTACCTCTTAAACAAATATGAAAACGACTACTGAGTGATTGACTAATTGAACATATATGGAATGACTACCAAATATGGAATCACTACCGAATATGGAATCACTACCGAATATGAAACTACTGAATATGGAATGCTTACTGAGTGATTGTATAATCCATAGAATTTAAAATAAAAAATAATATTATTAATATAATAATAATAAATAATATTAATAAATAATAAAATATATATAGGGCGGCCTGTCAGGCCTAATAGGTTTTTTATAAGTCTGAGTTTGACCTATTTAAATAAATAGGCTTTAAAAACAGCCTGAGCCTATCCTTTTTATTAAATAAGTCAGGCCAAGCCAGACCGTAAGTAGGTCAGGCCATAGGCCCCTGACGGACGGCTTAGCCTATTCCGATAAAGGAGTTGTTTGTTTTTGCATATAAAATATAACCGGGGAATATATGTTAACAATTGAGGGAGAACACGCTTTTTAAGATATGGAAGGCAATGGCAATAACGTTCATAATCTTAATAATAAAATGTTATATCAAATAGTCCAAATCGTCAATAGTCCAATTGCAGCATATTATAGAATAAACAGTTATAAAGATAGAAATAATAGATATTATAAATAACACATGCGGCAAATTATAGAAAATCTCGTTACATATCTTCATTTGACAGAGTTCATTTGACAGAGTTAATACCAAATTTGATTTTGAATATATATCAATTTCTCTTTGAACATATCTTCATTCACACACATGTTTCTCAAAACTTTGTCGGCTCTTCACCATGCATTCTACATCTCTTAAATGGCTAAGCCTTGTAGCCGTTATATGGCTCCAAGCGATAAATGGAACAAACACAAATTTCCCTGCTTACTCTTCCCAACTTAAACAACTTCTTTCTATTTCACAAATTCAACTCAACAACCTTGCTTTCGCCTCCGATGCCGGGAAACTTTTCGGTTGGTTTTCCGGCATCGCTGCTATTTACCTCCCTCTCTGGCTTGTCCTTATCATCGGTTTGACTCTCGGAGTAATCGGTTACGGTGTCCAATATCTTTTCGTAATCAACCAAATTTATTCTCTATCTTATTGGCATGTGTTCTTATTAACTTTTCTAGCTGGAAATGGCATTTGTTGGGTTAACACTGTTTGTTATGTTGTTGCCATAAGAAACTTCTTATCTAATAGCCAAGTTGCTGTGGGATTAATAACTAGTTATCAAGGATTAAGTGCAAAGATTTATACAAATATTGTTGATGTTGTTTCTCCACATAATAAGGCTAAGACTTTTCTAATCATGAACTCTCTAGTACCCATGGTTATTGGTTTAGTAGTAGCTCCTATAGTAAGAGAAATTGAAGTGGAAAATCCTAAGCATTCTAATGTTGGATTTGCTTTGATGTTTGTTATTACAATTGCAACTGGAATTTATGCT
>NC_021164.2:57428462-57497725 GCF_000331145.2 Cicer arietinum | reverse complement strand
AATAAAAAATAATATTATTAATATAATAATAATAAATAATATTAATAAATAATAAAATATATATAGGGCGGCCTGTCAGGCCTAATAGGTTTTTTATAAGTCTGAGTTTGACCTATTTAAATAAATAGGCTTTAAAAACAGCCTGAGCCTATCCTTTTTATTAAATAAGTCAGGCCAAGCCAGACCGTAAGTAGGTCAGGCCATAGGCCCCTGACGGACGGCTTAGCCTATTCCGATAAAGGAGTTGTTTGTTTTTGCATATAAAATATAACCGGGGAATATATGTTAACAATTGAGGGAGAACACGCTTTTTAAGATATGGAAGGCAATGGCAATAACGTTCATAATCTTAATAATAAAATGTTATATCAAATAGTCCAAATCGTCAATAGTCCAATTGCAGCATATTATAGAATAAACAGTTATAAAGATAGAAATAATAGATATTATAAATAACACATGCGGCAAATTATAGAAAATCTCGTTACATATCTTCATTTGACAGAGTTCATTTGACAGAGTTAATACCAAATTTGATTTTGAATATATATCAATTTCTCTTTGAACATATCTTCATTCACACACATGTTTCTCAAAACTTTGTCGGCTCTTCACCATGCATTCTACATCTCTTAAATGGCTAAGCCTTGTAGCCGTTATATGGCTCCAAGCGATAAATGGAACAAACACAAATTTCCCTGCTTACTCTTCCCAACTTAAACAACTTCTTTCTATTTCACAAATTCAACTCAACAACCTTGCTTTCGCCTCCGATGCCGGGAAACTTTTCGGTTGGTTTTCCGGCATCGCTGCTATTTACCTCCCTCTCTGGCTTGTCCTTATCATCGGTTTGACTCTCGGAGTAATCGGTTACGGTGTCCAATATCTTTTCGTAATCAACCAAATTTATTCTCTATCTTATTGGCATGTGTTCTTATTAACTTTTCTAGCTGGAAATGGCATTTGTTGGGTTAACACTGTTTGTTATGTTGTTGCCATAAGAAACTTCTTATCTAATAGCCAAGTTGCTGTGGGATTAATAACTAGTTATCAAGGATTAAGTGCAAAGATTTATACAAATATTGTTGATGTTGTTTCTCCACATAATAAGGCTAAGACTTTTCTAATCATGAACTCTCTAGTACCCATGGTTATTGGTTTAGTAGTAGCTCCTATAGTAAGAGAAATTGAAGTGGAAAATCCTAAGCATTCTAATGTTGGATTTGCTTTGATGTTTGTTATTACAATTGCAACTGGAATTTATGCTATGATGAGTAGTTTGCAATTTTTCACAAACAAAATATCATCACTTGGTATACTTATTGGTATTATAGTGTCACTTTTGTTTCCTCTATTACTTCCAATTTTTATGAAGATTAAAGAACTAGTGAAACCATGGAATGCAAATAAAGAAAGCGTGAGAGTCTACCATGTTACTATTATTGATGAGGAAAATATTGAAGACAATGAGGACAAAGAAAGTGAAGATTGTAGTGAAGTTGAAGATGTTTGTGTAATGGAAGAAATTGGAGTGAAGTTAATGTTGAGAAGAATGAATTTTTGGTTATATTTCTTGGTATATTTTTTGGGTGCAACAATTGGTTTAGTGTTTCTTAACAACTTGGGGCAAATAGCTGAATCCAGAGGTTGTTCTGCTACTTCATATTTGGTGTCTTTATCTTCTTCTTTTGGGTTTTTTGGCCGTCTCATTCCATCTCTATTGGACTACTTTTACAGGTAATGTAAAACATTTCAATTTTCATGTAATGTAAATAATGACTATGAATGTGTTGGCTGATCTACATTGATGAAGACTGACAGAATATTAAAACTTAAAGACAAAACTTAGCTAGAGAGTCATTGTGGTTAGGAATGAGAATAGCTCGGGACGACCGACTGGGGCTTATAGGTCAGGCCACAATTTTTTCTGAAACCAAAGCTTCTATAATAGTCTAATTAGTTAAAAATGTCAGATTACATGCCACCTAATATGTCTTTTTGACCTATTAGACCGGTCTATTTAAATAAATATAAATAATATTTTTTTTACTACTATAATTATTATATTAAATTTTGATATTTTTGTTATATATTCAACTTTCAGTAATTTACGCATATTAATCTCATTTAGTTTTTGAAACATTTAAATGCATTATTATAAAATATAATTTAAGTATAATATTTATAAAGTCATATTCTCCAAAATATGTTAAATATCAAAATAGAACTTAATTTCATTGACATATTAATTCATCAATCTATTTAAATATATGTTTGATTACTTATTCAAAAATATTAAAATGAAATAAGTTTTTAAGTAGGCTAACCGATCAAATTTCTATGAAGACCTCAGGCCTAAAAGTAAGTCTATGACAGACCACATATCTTGAATTTTTTGACAGACTCAGGCCTAATAAAGTCTAGCTCAGCCCTGCCTATTTCCACTCCTAATTGCTTGTGTGTAGGTGTTTTTTTAAACTAAAAATAACATATAAATTAAGGTACTTAGTAAGTGAAAATATTTATTGTTTTCAAAATGTGGTTACTTTAGCTTGTTAGTATTCCAACAAAGTTTGAATGTCATTTTGCAGTGTGATACTTTTACACTCTAGCTTTTATAAAAGAAAAAACTTAACAATAAGATGTAAGATTTTTGAAGTAGACTATTATGGTAGAATAAATAAATTTTTATTTATTTATATTTTCGTTAATTTTGAAAATACAGACAATTATTAACTCCTAGAATTTATTTTATTATTAGTACTTATTAGCAATTAAAATTAATACAAAATTTTAAAAATAAAAAATGTTTTCATAAAGTAAACCACCTAATATTTCAAGATGTATTTCACATATAATGTCATTAAAAAAACTTTACACATGTATCAAATCATATTTTACTATTATGCCACTGTCATCCAATTGACATGGATTGTGTTAATTATTTTTTATTCAGGGGAAAATCTAGAATTTCAAGACCTGCTTCATTGGTAGCATTAATGGCACCAATATCATGTGCATTTTTCTTACTTATTAACAAAACTGATAATGCTCTTTACATAAGCACTGCTGTGATTGGAGTGTGTACTGGAGCAATCACTTCCATTGCTGTTTCCATAACAACTGATTTATTTGGCACAAAGAATTTCTCTGTTAACCATAATGTGGTTGTAGCCAATATTCCAATAGGGTCATTTTTATTTGGTTACTCAGCTGCACTTATTTACCATAAGGAAGGACATGGAAATGGAAAATGCATGGGCATGAGCTGTTACAACATCACTTTCATCATTTGGGGTTCTCTTTGTTTCCTTGGAACTTTATTGGCTTTGATTTTGCATACAAGGACTAGCAAATTTTACTCACATAAGCAATAGACTATTATAGTCCTAAGGGTTCTTATTGAGATTAATACCACTATTAATCTTCTTATCAAGACCAAGGTGACATTTCCATTCTCAATTATGAGTGCTCTTATTTGGTGTGTCAAGATCAAATTCTTTGTGGTGCTCTTTCTTGTTCATGTTATATATGGTGAACCATACACTATCATGTAATTTGCATCTAATATGATGGATGCATTCACCAAGGTTCCTTGCATCTAAAAAATGCTTCAAGAGCACTAATGAAGGCCCAGCAGGTTGGTGTTAGAGTGAAGTTTTTTTTTTTTTTTTAGACAGTAAGAATTTGGAGTAAAGTTGATGCTGTAACTTGTGAATAATAACTAGGTATCTCTAGATTTTATTTCTGACTGTTTTTTGTCCAACAATTAGTTTCTTAGTTTCTTTAGCGATTTCTAATTAATTTTTATTATATTTGTATGTTGAGTCTAACTCTTGCCTGTAAAACTAGCTTATAAAGTGAGGAGTGTTTCTCTTTATAAATTTTTGTCAAATCTTATCTCTTTTCTAGGTGAGATTTCAGTTTTTTCTATTAATTTTATATTTGTGGCGTAAAAAATAAATTAGACGCTAAGAAGGAAAGTAAAGATCTAGAAAGCCTAATGTAAGAAGTAGATGAATAGAGAAAATGACTCCTCTAGTTTCACATTTGATTGAAAACAATAAGGTATCATTGACATTGGCATATAATAACCATTAAAACAGGAATATATTCCACAGTACTTTTTTGTGGAAGAACAATATCACACTACTTAACTATCCAATTGACAAACTTATTGAGAAGTGAGAACTATAACAACTTTGACTCACCACCACACCTTACAATTCAGATTCAGAAAATCATCAAACTAGACACATCCTAGGTAACATAACACCATATTACATTAAAAACTCTAACCACTCAAGCATGCATTTTTGCTCATCATATCATATTTTTCAATTTCATGTTACTTGAAAGTTTGTGACAAGACAAACATGATTATTTACTCATCATATTTTTCCACAATTTAGTTAACTTTGTGGCAATTAGTCCTAATCTGACCATTATTCCCTGTTAAAGGACTAAGGTTTCCCATTTTCACCATAGCACTAGCAAAATCTGCATTGAAAGTTGAAGGACTTGTGCTATAGGTAGTGACTTGAGAGTCAGTAGAACCACCACTGAAAAGCTGTTGATCAGAATGTAGAAGTCCTTTTTTGTTTACTAGATTCTTGAAATAAGCATTGTCAAATAAAACATTGGTTGTGACATCAAGTGAGGTAAGGTTGCTATCACCACCAGTGCTTGGACAGTTTGATTTCACTGAGGTTGCAAAATTTGAATCAATGGTTGTTTCATTGTAAATCCTGCCTCTGAATAATTGGCACCTTGCTTGTCCTGTTGTATGTGCTCCTGTGGATACAAATTTCAACAAATGGTAAAAAAGCGAGTGCTTTCAGTAGACCAACACAATATATGGTTCACCATAGACTAATGTTTAAAATCTCCTGAAACGGTATTGCAACCACTATTGTGGTTTTATTTTACTGTGATATAAAAGTTTAGAGTATAACTACAACCTCAATGCAACTACTCTACGACCGCAGTGCAACTGCAATTGAGGCCGCATTTTACTGTGAGGATTATGACATGAGGACTGCCTCGACCGCAATTTAAAAACATAATATTAATTTTGTGGTTAGTTAATTAACAAATATGAGATTATTACCCGAAAGGACTACCATCTCATTGGTAGTAAATCCCTTATTTGAAAAAGCAGATATGAGGTCACTAAGATCCATTAAAGGAGATGGAATATCATTAGTGGCAGCATCTTTACTTGCAGTTGTTGAATCTCTTCTGCCTAACCCAACACTCCATGATGGACCACCCAACTGGGATTTAATTCATTCAAGACACAAAATTGCAGTTAGTTAAAGTTAGCTTTAGATTAATCATAACAAATTTTAAGGTTCGAATTTTATGACATAAAGTTCAAATTTTCAACCTACAACTTGTTTCTATATTCTGCATATTAAAATACATTTTAAAATTTAATAAATAATTACGTTTTTTTTTCAAATTTTACTTCCTTCTTGGTCAAGTTAAAGATTATCAGGCTTTTTTTCCCTTAGTAAGAAGAATGTTTAACACAAAAAGCACTATCCATTTTTTTTCTTGATTTATCTTGCATATTACTATACACTTTTAACAAGTTCATATTATTGATCATTAAAACTTACTGCTTTAACAGAATCACGAGCAGCAACAGCAACAATATCTGCACAAGAAACAATTCCAGGACAAGCAGTCTCCAACTGAGTTTTAATGTCATCAATCACTTCAAAACCTCTTAGAGAATTCACATTTGCACCGGCTGACTTCTCTCCGGTGAAGCTCGAAGTGTCATCTAATAGGACTGATGCATCACATCCCTACAAATTTTTGAAACCATTGTTGAAGTACCAACAATTTTTTAATTTTTTTGTCTATAGATAAAATGGTATAATTACTATCAGAAACTCACATAAAACTACGAGGTATCAGATTTGAACCCAAAAATAATATCTAATATAACAATATTGACATTTGAAAGTTGGGTCAGGACAAAAAAAACAACAATTTTCTCCATGATATATTTTTACACTTTTAAAAGTGCATAAATGCATGAAATCAGATACTGGCTACATTCAATAAAAACACTTTCTTTGGTATGAGAAATTTAAAATTTAAACAATTACATTCTAAAAGTTAGAATGATTAATTGCACAGATAATAAATAGTCTTATTTATATAATCATTATGATTATGATATATGATAGAATATCATAGCATTGTTGATGTATGATATATGATATATGGAAATTCAATTAGAATAGCTCAATCGAAATACTCCTTCCTGCTTTAAATATCAATAAAAATGGATCAACAAAAGTTGATGTAAACTTTCGTTGATCTGATTTTGTTTATATATTTAAAGTTGGAGGAGCATGTGTTAACATAAAGTACATGTCAATCATTTGATTAAACTCTCTTAAGAGACACTATTGCATATATGTACATTTATGTACTATGGAACTTCTGTCAAATACTTACAAAGGTCATTTATCTGTAAATTGTGTCATATGTACCATATTGGTAAATATTGTACTTTTATGTAAGTCACACATGCATGTTCATGCAAGGAGAGTGGACATATATATGAATGAGTTAGAGATCCAAAGAGACGAAGAAAAAAATAGAGAAATTTAAAAAGAACTTACATTGACAAAACAATCATGAAAATGAAGACGGAGCAACGAAGCGCCCATGCGTTGCTCTTTAGAAACTGCACTACACACTGCAGAGTTTATGATAGAAAGAGCTTTGGGACAAGTTGTTCCATAGAAATCTGAAGATAGTTGAGCAGAGGTCATAGCCAAAAAGGAAAACAAAATAAAGAAGCAAAATATGTTATAATGTGAGTGGAAAGCCATTGAGAATCAACAATATGAGAAATTAAATCAAGTTTAATTTGCCCTTGGGATTATGTGAGAGTAAACATTGCTCTTTGAGCTAAATTTATAGTGTGGCGTTTTTAGGATATGATCAACTTTGGTCAAAGCAGTAGAATAACACACTGCAGCCAAACACATGTATTATTGGGTTTCAACCAAATTTTTCCGTTTGGTCAATTATATTATGGATAGTTGGAATAATTGGTATAGTGGCTTATTCAGAGTTGCACATCAATGTTAAAGGTATATGAAAATAAAAATGAATTGTTTACTCATTAGTGGATTTAGGAGAATTGCTTGCTAACTGTGCATTTAATTATGAATTAATATCAATTTACTCCTTTAAATTTTCAATGTTGCAATTTGGCCTTTTTATATACAAAAAGAGGGCCCAAGAATGAGTCTCTAAAACATACACATTGATGGAATTGAGAGTATGGTTTAGTGGAACTTGTCTATTCAAGGTCATAAGTTTTTGCATATGTGGAACCTAAGTAGGAACGGTATCTATAAATGAACAGTTATTAGTTATCATATAAATGAAAACTTTGAAGTCACTTTTCTTTCTCTCCAAGTTAAGTCTATGCCAATATACATGCCTCACATCTTAGCAACGAGAGTATAACAAGTTCTAGAGTTACGACCTATAGCCTTTAATCCATCTTCCATGAGTCATGCATGAAGGAAACTATTAGTCTCTTAATGTGTATGCTCCATCACTATTAGTCTCTTAAATTAAATAACAATAGTCAATTTTGTCATTTTCTCAAATTTAACACCACAATTTTAAAGATTTTATGTTTGCCTTGATGTTACAAGAGACTAACATGTAGGTCTTTCATTAATTTTGATTGATATTTATTAAAGAGATATTTTAATGGAGACTAAATTGATGGATACTTTTAAATTTAAGGGGCTAATTTATTATTTTGTAAATTTGAGGGACTAAAATATTTGACACTTACAATTTCGAGTATCTAAATATTTATTTAATTACGAGTAAAAATTCATTTTAATCCTTCATAAAAATTAAAAATAACTTTTAGCTCATGAGAAAATAAACCGGAACAAGTCATACATGAATCTCCATCATAAAATTAGGTTTAAAAAAGACAATTAAGTCTTTGATAATAATTTTAAATAAAGAAAGATTACTTAAATTCTTACAGTAAAAAAAAATCATAAATAATATATTCTTATAGACTAAATTTACATTTTTTTTAAGACTAAAATAAATATTCACTCAATTGTATATATGTTAGAAAACTTAAATGTTTATTTATACCAAAAGAGTAGCAGTTCCATCCTCCATGTCATATAGTAGTACTAGTACAATGTATCTATTATCATGTTTTTTAAATATAAATATATAATATCAGTTATTGTTATATTTTACGAGTGAAAACATAATTTTTCATTTCTTTATCACTTCATTTCTTAATTTTGTCGTCTAAATTATCAAACCAAACCTATCTCATAAAGGAGTTTTTATATCTATTCTCATAAGACATAAATAAGGGAGAAATAAATACAAGGGCCGTGTGCTTTATTCATTCATAAATTACTTATTGGAATGTGAACACGCAGTCAAAGGAATCAAGATAATTGGTCAACAAAATTATATCAAAAACTTTGATACCAAGTTTTGCTATTCTGCCAAACTACAGAACATTCCAAGCATAAGATAATATTAATTATAATAAGCAAATTAAAAGTAAACGTTATAACCAACAAAGCGTCCAAAAGGTTCATATTTGAAACTGGTTAATTTGTTAGAGGCATGAAATGTTTATGATTACATCATAAATTGACTTTGTGTAACAAATTAGCATCATATTCATATTCAACGTCTATGATTTTGTATGTCTCGTTTTGGTTGATATAAAATATTGATTTCAAAATTTCACATTCTTTTGAATTTGTTAGCAAGCTGTCGAAATGGAAAATAAGCGGAAGACAATGACAACTTACTTGCTCTCTCCCAACACCCCACTAAACTCGCTACTTTTTTACATAAATAGCCTTTTTTTTTTCTAAAGAAAATAATAGATTCGCATTATATCATTTGAAATCAAATGAAGTAGATATGAGAGGGTTAGAATCCTCTTTTTTTTTTTTTAAATTTGAAAAATATATACCTAACTATTCTATTTTAGAAAAAAAGGATAAGTCGCGGTTTACAATCAGAGCTTTCTAAAGGACATCTCTTTTTGCAACTACCACTTCATGTTGTGTTGGTTTTTATTTATTTATTGTAGAGTGTGTCTTTTAAAAAAGGAATTGTTTTTTGATTCTTTTTATGAACCATTAATCGAACAAAAAGATAATAATAATATAATTCATTAAAACTCATAAAAAATTATAAATTATTTTACAAAGGTTGCGATAAAATTAATATTGAAGATGACATCTAGTGTCTTGTTCACATGTCATAAGTGGATGTTTTTACTCGTCAACACTATTTAGTGCATATGTATGTACAATATTGTTAATGTATTCAAAATCTACAAAAAGAGTTTTATCTATACCAAATTAAGGATATTGACTATGTATGAAGGTGAAACAATGTATCACAATCTTAAAATGCGAAAAATTAAAAAAAAGATCTTCAAATAGTACTCGTATTAGAATTGAAATGACAATTAAAAAAATGTCAAAAAAATACGGATTATGTCGATTAATTGGTTATAGTCAAAATATTGTCCAAACATTACAAACAACTATAATTAATCTATGTAATTTTTATTATATTTTAATGGATTATATATATTTTTTCTTTATTTAATAGTTCATAAAAAAAAAGCAAAAAAAATAAATGAAGTCATGAAAATTTATCATGATTTATTTTTTGTTTATTTAACATTTTTCTTAATCAATATAATTAATGAAGTCATGAAAATTTATCATGATTTATTTTTATTTTGGTTTCGACGTTTTAGGAAGATTAAGTGCTACACGGATTTTTTGTCTGGAATCGAGTTGATAGCTTAGTCTCCAATAAATTTTGACATAATACTCTTATGAATCTTGATTGAGATGTTAAAATGGTTACACTCTTCGCAAATAAATTTTTTGTGCAGATTTTCTTACTAACGAAGGTTTTTCTCATGATAATAGTTCAGAGATTTGAGAGTTTCCTTCTATAGTCTCAATAGTTTTCTTATGGTTGATGCTACAAGGTTCTTTTCCCTTGTATTTAGACTTTTTCCTCTTTACGTTGTATTGTTTGTTTTTGTTTTCCCCTTCTTACCTTCATTGTACCAAAAACAAAAAATCAATATAATTGCTATTAGTTCGTATTTCCTAGCCCTACCTAGCTACCACATTTGCTTGACATTGTAAAATTAACCGAAAAATTAAAACTACTATCAAGGATTTTCTTATATTTTAAAATCAATAAATCAAACTTATCTAAAACATCTTTTCAGCTATGTTGAATTATATCTACCCCTTAGTTTGCAATCAATCTCAAACACCACTCTTAGTAATCCTAAGTGACGCATCTAGGGGAACCAACCAGTATGAATGAGCTAGCACTGAGCCACCATGATCATTTCCAAGCACACAACCAAAACTAGTAACCACCAAATTACCATGAATTGTACTTAAACCAACCCACACTAGGATTTTGGTACCCTTGATTTACAGAAATATTCACGTGAAGAATTATCATCTTCAATCATGTGTAGATCCAAGAATTTTAATCAGTAGAGACAAAATTATATACTAGAAATTTTTTTATAAAAAATATATCGACACATACATATGATAAATGGTTGATGAGGTGATAAATTGTCCATATACTAGCGATGGTACTTTTATTTTTATTTTTTTAATGCTAAAATACCGCTGAATTTTTTATTGATTAGAACAACAATGGGGATGAGAGAAGTCAATATTTTTTCAAAAAGATTCGAGCTTTTATATATCTCATTCATTGACATGCGAGCAAAATTTGCATTCCACATCAGTTAGCTATAACAGTTTGCAACCAGAAGTCACAACTAAATCTGTAAACAACCCTTCTTGAATTACTAATCGCTTCTTGTTTCAAATGTTGCCCTGCAACCATTATATCATTAATATTATATTATTATCATTACATGATAAATAGTTGTGTGTGGAGGCAAAAAAAACTGAGAAACCTCCCCTAAAATTGGTCATACAGAGAATAATCATCGATAAAAATCAAGTAGATATTTCACACAAATAATATGGTTATAAAAAAAAATATTACAAGATGAAATACCCCCATTTTTTCCCACAGATGCTAATACTAGTCATATAACTCCAGTGCAGCCTTCCTTACTATTAAACATACACCAATAATTATTATTGTTTCAGAACATTGACTTAATAAATTGAATGATTTCGATATAAATTAGCTATCTGAAATTCCAACAGTAAGTATAAATCTTCTCTCATCTATTTCCCAAGAATCTCTAACTGTGATGCCGTTCTCACTATCTCACTCCTTTAAACAAAATCACAAATCAAAATTGGTCGCCATGCGTTCCTACGTCTATTAACAATTATTGTTACAAAACTCAGAACACAAACTCTTCTTCCTCCACTGCAGAATTGATTAATCTATCTCCCATCTCCCGAAGAGCAGCTGCTGTTGAATCATTTATGCCCAACAAATACTGCATACGAGTCAATTTTTCTGGAGTTGGATTACGCTTCATGTATATGGTATAAAGATCAGCAAGCTCCTCTGGCAATTCCCATGATAGTGGTCGTGAGGGAACTGCTTTGTCACAAGCCAGCACATCATTGAGTGAAGAAACCTGCATAAAAGGTGATAAGTAATCACAGTTGAAAATCCATAACCAAACTTAGTAACATATTAAATTTTATGGACAAAAGAAGCTTCAGAAAACCACTCACCACTCCTCTGCGATTTCCCTGTCTTAATAGTGCCACAGCCTGAATGAACGAATTTGATAACCTAGTTTGTGCAAGCTCCCGGACAACAACTCTAGATTTCTCTTTACTAATGTTGAGATCTGCTGGGATATTTTCATATACTTCCTCCTCCTCGAACTCTCCAGTGCCTGATGAGAAAATATCACCAACAGTTTTCTTAAAGAGCAACTCTCTCATATTCTTTGACACCAAATTGTCTAAATTAACACCAGATTCCTTAAGTTCTCTTATCTGCTTAATATTCAGCCGTCCTTGGGTCACTGCAGTTTCAATGGCAGCTGCCATTTTGGTAGTGGTTATACTCTTAATTATCTTCTCAGCATATTCTTCCGGTAAGCCAACTTGCTTTTGCAGATCATTAAGCTGCTCCACCCTGGCCTTTGTCAACTGTGCATCAGCTAAAATTACCTCAGCTTGTTGCCTGAAAGCTTTCTCTGCAAGACTTCTATGTACTTCCACTATTTCTTTACTACTCAAACCGAGAATCCCACCAAGCTGGTTTAGAAGAAGATATTCTGAATCGTCCTTCTTTTTAGTGATCTGGGCACCAAATGGAATCTTCGTCGCATCACCAGTTAGGCAATAAAGCAAGTATGTCTTGTAAAGATCAGTCCTATCTCTTTCTGGAAGGTCATCTTTAAGAGTAATTTCAGTCTGACCAGGCTTCCCCAACTTTTCTAGAAGTTCTTTATCTGGATTTGTTTTCTTCAGTGATGGAAGAGAATCCCATTCTTCATCTTCAGTTTCTATCACCACATCCTCCTCTTCAGTTGATACATCAGCTGACTCCCCTTTAATGTCCTTAACCAGCTCGGTCACAACCAAAGTGTTGAAAGCTATCAGCTTCTTGAGTTCCTTTGCCGAGTCCTTAGAATTTTCAGCATCTCGTGCACGTTGTATGTATGTAATAAACATCTTCCTTACCTGCAGTGTGATAAAAACAGCATAGCAAAAGTTAAAACCATTTCAAATCCTCAAAAATAACCATTCAATTTTCTTGACACATGGATACTTACGGCCTTGCTTGCAATAGACATAGCAATTTCCCTGGTTAGTTGCAAACCATGTGCTGCCTTTCTTACTGACTTCTTCATTTCAGCATCATATCCATCAACCCCTGATGCAATTGCTTCCATGACAACCTATGAAGAAAAACATAATTTAGTAACTGTATTTTAAAAGTATCCTTGCAACACAGAAAAAGCATAAGAAACCCTAATATCTTCACATATCAATACTATCAAATAACTAAATTTGTAGTTGTGTTCTTTTCAGCTTGGATGCAAGGGAACCAAAACTCATACAAATTTAATAGCATGCAGATAGCATACATGTTTACAAAGTGAAAACACTTGACCTAAATAAATTACAACAAATTCAGACAACAGTTCCAAAAAATGTTTCAAGAGAAGATAGACAAACTCTAACGTCCAAACCCTATGACAGCAAAAGTATGATTAGCAGTGCCACTTCCACAAACCATTCTAATTAATTTCTAGTTAGACATGTAACAAACAAGTGTGGAGTGGACAAACAAAAATCATCAGTCACAGAGGATGCACAAGATTGTGTCTCAAACATAAAAGAGATGAAGACACATTATCACTTTGTCAATAAATGGGTGCATGGATTTTTGGTAGTTATAATCAATTAACTAAAGAGGAAGTAAGAAACATAGTACCTTTCCAAACAAACTGCCACAGATATCAGAGTGAGCTGCTTCAACAGTGTGTTGAGGAATACAGAGCATTACACGCAACCTCAACAAAGCAGCAGCACCCTCCTCACTGAGCTCTCCATCAGCCACCAAGTGCTGAAGCTTTTGGCGGTAAATTTCTGAACATTATAAACAAGAGTTAGATTTTGATATAATAGAGTAATATAACATGACATATAAGAAAGATAACAGCCAACAACTATGGAAACAGATACACAATCGAAATACTACTGCTATAGGTAACAACCTTATGAAAAGAATGAAGAAATAAATATAACCTCCAAACTAAAAGTGTTCAGAATCCTGACAATACATGTGGTAAAATTCCAGTTAACTCTAAACATGGCAAGAATGATGTGGAACAAGTTACCTTCATGAATTTTACAGGCCTTTTGAGGATCAAAGTTCAATGCATCACACAACTTTTGAAGGAATACTGCTTTGCTATCTGCCATTTCTAATTCACCACCTGAAACGGCCTTTGCAAGGTGTTTGCGATATATTTTGGATGTAACATCAATTGTAATGTTTTCTGCTTCACGTTTACCCAACCCAAATATATTCCTGAACTGATTCAGTGCAGCAAGCTGACATATATAATTAATACATTAGAAAATGATCTGTCTTTATTCTTTTAGAAAATATGTCTTTACTATGATAAATGAGTGTATAACAAAAGAACAATAGACCCAACATACAAGTCAAGTATTGAAACAAATATGAATAACAACTTTTTCTAGTTAAGCTTATTAATTATGGTTTTAGAGGAAAAAGTTGTCTTTGCTTACCTGAACTCTGACTTGTGGCAACAAAATAGAGAAAGAACAAAAAAATCTATTTTGAAGCTAAAGTTGTTTGACAAGGACCCAATACTTACTTTACAGTATCTAAATTCTCCACAAGTAAAAATTCACTAGCAGTAAAACATGAAAGCAACTATAACATGAACAAGTGTTCTAAGAACAAATTCTACTTCAAATTTGAATAGTAAAAATGAGATTGAGGACAACAAGGATATAATCCCATACAACCAGTTCAATCAGAATCTGGCATTGTATTAAAGAGACAAATTGAATGCAAAAAAAAAAAAAGGACGACAATTATGGCTACAGATTCAATAAATATTATCAATGTTAATTAAATCTGGGAAGCAAAATTAGTAAATAAGAAAGCATAGAGCACTAATATACAGCTAGACTTTACCATCTTTTCCATATATCAATTTCTAAATGTTTCCACATTCCACCTCCCATACAATTTTTTTAATATCCACTGAACTATTTTGAATGTTGCTCCTCAAGAGAACTTTTATCGAAACTCAACTTCAAAATATCTTAATTCCAAAGAAATGTTTTTCTTAAATGCTTGGAGCAAAAAAGTCAGAAATTGCAGAGTGCTTATTTGTCATTTACCTTATTATCTTCCATGCGACCACCAGCCAAAGCATTTGTAACATATGCTCTGTAAAGAAGTTTTAAGTCTTCTATCTTTCTATCAGCATCATAATTACCACCTATGCCAACCAAAGATGAACTACAGTCAACTCAATTTGTATTTAAACACTAGAAGTTGAACATAAAAGACATTAAACAAAATCAGTCAAGAAGATTACCCAGCAAAGAAACTGGGCCAACACCTCGGGCAAAGAGATCCACATCCGCATGGTTCTTTAGGGTGATAAGTAGATTATTGAATGCCAATATCTTATCAAGCTCCTCTATCACTTGGATAACTCCAGTACTGAAATTTTTTAACTTGATTAAAAGCAGAAAATTCTACAATTGCAATTAGCTAATAACATCTACATAATTCGATATTTCATATGGAAACATTTTGGACATCAATTTATACAAGCTCAATTATTAATGAAAACCTGAAATGATAAAATCCCTCAAATAAAAGAATAGTCGAATGCATAGAAATCCAACAATGCTAAGGAACATGACTATAAGTGCATGTTTTATCAGAATTAGAAAACTTACACAGCTCTTGTGCGGGATTTAAGTATATCAAGTGCTGCTGAAATATTTTCCTCAATCAATTTCCTCGTATGCTTCTTGAACAAGTTTTCAGCCAGCTTCAAAGGAAAATTTCATTTTAGTCCATTAAATAGTTTTTAATACTCTCCAAGGAACTCTTTTGATAGTCAGAGGAAGGTTTATCCCAGAGAAGAGAAGAATTTGAAAGTTCTAATTATAAAAGAAGAAATAATCAAAATGCACCTGATCAGATAGTCGATAAAAGCGTTGAGCTTCTCTAAGGGCAACAAGTTGTTCAGCATCAATATCTGGTGAGAAATATATGGTTAGAGCAAAAGAAAGTAAAACTGGATCACTAGTTCTAAAATTTTAGGAACCATTTTCTCCATAGCAATTAATTTAGTGAATTGCATAATATAGAATAAACACTAAACTTCAGATGATGACAATGACAACCAGAACATTAAGGCTTTATTTGATAATATAAAATAAACGAACAAATAATTCACAAAACCAAAGTATAATTTACTCGTTTCTTGACGTGAGTAACATAGGCTAATGCCAGTGAAAATGTACCAAACAGGCTTCTTAGAGCCTCCTAACGTTGTGTTTGGTTGGAGCTACATGGAGGGGAGGGGAGGAAATATTTTAGATGAAATGTATTCGGTTGAATTTTTAGGAGGGGAGGGATAATGATTTAAAATCGATTAAAAGTGTAATTAAAATACTATATGATTATCTATCATTTCATTATTTCAATTTATTTAAAATATCAAATATATGTCAAGATATGGACTTAGGCCTCCAAAATCTAACTCCCAAACATACCCTAAAAGGATGCATATCTATTAAGAAATGGGCACTATCAAGTACCTTGTAGGAGTACACTTCCTAATAGACACTTATAACACCAGAGGTACCCTCTATCTCATGTCATTTGTGGGCGAAGGTGCAATGAAGTAATATTTTGATTATAAATGTAACAGGGTAGTCTTAGCTGGACGCATGTGGTGTTTGTGATGGAAAATGTAAAATGAGAGAGGTATACATGTGGCCATGTGGGACTCACTTAAGAACTCCAATGAAGGGTAAGGGTGCTTAATTGGCGATGCTCTTAAAATCTATTAGCAAAACCGCAATACTTATTTTAAAATATAAAATTATAAATTTAGCTCCTCTAAAGTGAGAAGTTCGTAAAGTGAGTGAATCAATGGTTGATATTATAACCACCGATGATTGGTCATGCATGTGCACATAATATCAACCACTAATTTGATTATCAATGGTTGATATTATTCACTTTATTTTCTAAAGTGAATCACTCACTTTAGAGGAATCAGATCCAAAAATTATGACAGCTTGAGAATTAATATATTTATTATTAATATATTCATTAGTGTATTGATCATTTTATTACAAATTTACAATAAGACCAAGTAAAGGTCTAAATGCATTACAGAATTACCTCTGCCAACAGATTTCAGCTTGGAAGCATACAATCGCTGGGCACTGTCACGAATTGCTACTTCAACCTAAATCCGAAAATATTATTGCCAACAAGTCATATAAAAACAATGAAAGGACTATAATAACAAAATGATTAAATTACAAGACAAGACACGATATCCATGTCACTGTTGACACAGAAGAAAAATGCAAGACCGCACAAAGTTAGGATCCATTTACTTTGTGACAACATTTTCTATTTTCATTTTCTTAAAATTTGTGTTAAATTTACTTGCTAACAAGGAGCTAAGAGAATCTCTTATATGGAACAATTGTCTACATTTGTGGAAACAATGAAAATGCCAAAAGAGTTGTTTTTATTATTTCTAGAAATACATCATGCCTAACTAACATTTCATCTTCTCTCCATTACAATGGCTCACTTCAAGAGCCGCATGTCTTCTTATTAGCAAGTTAAAGTATACATATATTTTAAACATTTTGACAAAGTAAACAAGTCCAAAAATTTTCATTTTTTGGAAAACGCCCATGTTCATGATAATACAGTTATCCAGTCTATCTGTATGATACAAATACAAATCACATTACACATTACACATTAAACAAGTACCAACTGACAAATAATTAATTAAATACCTGTGAATCAGTGAACTGGAAAACACGCTTCCAAGGTAGAAGGAAAGATGATGCTTCCCCAAAAACGAGATATGATACAAATACCAACTTCTGAAATGCCTGCACTGGAGACTCACTAATATGGTCACATTCCATGTTTGCATTCAATTCCACAAAGCTATTTACATATACTGGTCCAAATAATAGTACAAGTGACTTACCCTGCGCTGCTCAATATCCGCTTCACGATCCCCAACTTCAAGCCTAAGCCTGAAAATTTTCCTACCAACCTGGGCATCAACAAAAACCAAAGAGTAAGATATGTAAATACTTTGTTAATAATGACAAACATATTCAATCACAAGAGCCATTCACACAATTAACACATCCCACAAATACCTCTATATGCATAGCAGCTGCATCTGGATCATCAATTCCTAAAGAATTCTTGAAGCTGATGATCCTATCAGCCTCATCACCTTTAAGTTCCTCACCACCAGGAGGAAGTACAGATGACACAAACCTGAATAAAAAGTTAAAAATCAAATTAATCATTAGAAGACAAATTTCATCCGCCATACAGAAAATCATGACTCATTTCTTACAGAACCTCATAGTTTTTTGTAATAATGGAAATGTAAAAGCAAATGGAAAACTGAATAGAAACTTGATTTGTCACTCACTGGCCATATATATCACAAATCTCTGCTTTAAATACCTCATCCTCCTTTTTCACACCATACCTAAAAAAATAAGCATTGCAAAATAGTTAGATATATATAATTATAAACAAAACATTTAATTGATCGTCAATTCATATCATCAATTTCAATAAACTATCATTGTCATTTGATAACCTATCATGAATCAAAAATTTCTAAATAATAATAATAATGAATAAACACGATAAACTTGACGCGAAAACAAAAACAGAAATTCAAAGGAACCTCTTGGCGATTCCACCAATGTCTTCGTTCTTCAACAAAGAAGGATCATCAAGACCAGCAACATAGTTATGCAAATTCACAGCCGCAACTTGAGGAGCAGCCGCATTCAAAGCATACACAGCAGCACCACCAGCCACACCCAAAGCAACGGCTCCTCCAACAGCGGCATTTCGACTTCCACCAAACTTGGAGCCGAGGCTAAACCCGGCGGCTACGGCGCCAGCAACGACTACAGCAGAAGTAGCGAGACGAAGAGTCGGTGGTAGTTTATCGACGAGAAGTTCAACTCCGGTGAGGTCTTTGGGGACTTGTGAGGGAACGGAAGATGACGAAGAAGAAGAAGAAGAAGAAGAGCAACGAGGGAATGAGAGTTTAAAACGGTGTCGTTTGGTGGATGAAGAGAGTGAGAGAGGTAAAGGAATGAGGAAAGGGCGTTGAGAAGAAGGAGTGAGAGTTGACGAGGGATTCATCATTTTTTGGTTCCCTTAGAAATGACGACGTGAAGGTTGATGACAGAACGAAACAGTTAGCTTATAGGGTTTAACGAAGATAAATATTTTAGAAGAAATAGGAAGACAAATTTGATGGGCCTTTTGATTAACTGGGCTTTTTTAACTTCTACTAACCGTCTTTCAATCATTGTATTGAAAGTGATGTTTACTATACCCCACACTTATTCTCCCCCAATTCTTTTTGAACAAAAAATATATATACTTTATCCTTCATCACATTTAAATGTGAGTTGAAAGGAACTAGAGTTTAAAATAATTTTACATTTACAATAATAGTGCATTTCCTTGATTGTCTTTAAATACTTTTGTTCTTCAATTATTTTGAATTTTCACCATTATCTACAAATTTCCATAATTCAAAATATACTTTGAATAAATTTGAATTTATTACAACATAATTATTTTCTGAAAAATATTAGTATTGATAAAAGTATTGACAAATCAATTTTGGCAAAAGTTGTGGTGGTATAAAGAAAGTTTGTTACTACAAAACTTTTGAGCATAGTGGATTTTAGAAGAGAATGTAAATACGAGATTCTCTCAAATTTATTGGTATTTTGGTTGGGACAAATTTGCGAAGGTATTCAACGTGAAGACCAGTGTGGTGGATCTTATGAAAAATTGTCTAACATCCTGGAATAATAAGCATATTTCAATAGGTGGTATAATTATTTTGATAAATTAAATGTTAAATAGTTTGTCGATGTACTTTTCTCTTTCTTCAAGGTTTCAAATAAGATTTTATATACTCTTATAAGTTTGCAACATAACTTTTTTATAGAATGGTGCAACTGGCAATCAAATAAACATGTCGGGTCAATTGGGATAATATTTGATTGTCAAATTGATTCATGATTTGCTTATTTGTAGTGAAGAGATTAGCTAACATCAAATTTTAATGGTTTTATTGTTGTTGTTGCTTTAAAGGTAAATCTTGGGAGAATAAATGATTTAGTATTTTTTGTGATATATTTTATTTACTATATATATATCAAATACACCAACTATTTTTAACTCAATTGTCTTTTTTAAAAAGTTAAAAATATATTTTATTAAAATTTACTAAAAATAAATGAGATTCACTTATTCCATATTAGACAATCCCTTGATTTAAAGTTGGCTAGGTACACTTACATTAAAATTACCTTTTTTATAGATAAATTTATTTGATTTTATGTTTGGTTGTAAGCCAAATATGTACATCGACAATTTGACATGACATGGAAGCAAAGTCTCTCTAATACTTTTCCATTCTACCTTTTTTCATTTAAGATGTTTCATTTACCAAAAATTGTATCTCTTATACTATATTATAAAAATCATATGGTTTATTAGATGCAAGGACGAATCAAGGATCAGACGATTGAGGGGTTCATTATATAAATCAAAATTTATCCATCAAATATATATTTATAAAGCTTCGAAGAAATATTCATACTTATATGTTTAAAATATTAATTATGTTAGTAATCTATCAAGTATTGAATGTCTCTCTTACATGTCACAAAAATCATTTATGATTGAATCTTAAATGTCATAAAATGTAGAATTCAATAAAAATACCATGAAGTTGTGATGTTGTGTTCCTTTTCTAAATTGATATTACAATGAATCAATCATGCTTAGAATGTTCTTTATTCAATTTTTGGTAAAAAAGAATACAATTAGAACTGTCTATCTCCACCAATACTAATTGATATTACAATGAATCGATACTTCTAAGAATACACATTTATAGTAAATAAAACTAATACACATTGATATAAATTTAAAATATTAAAATATTAGGATTAGTAAAAAAAAAACTCATACTCATTAATTTCAAATTAAAATATTAGGATGAAAAGATTAAAAATTGAAGAGAAATTTAGATATATCCAAAATATTAATTTGAAACAAGACATTATGGGTCAATTTGGCAAAAATAGCAGATAACAAATAAGCTAGCTGATGTTTGACATCAGATGAACTTATAGTGAATAAGTTAGCTGATTTAATTTGAAGTGTTTAGTAATTAAAATAATTAGTTGAATTAGCTTAAAGGTATAAAGTGACGTAAAACATATTTTTTTTATTTATGATCTTAAAATTTTCAAGTAAATTTATAAGACAAAAATAAAGAAAATTGAATCACTGTAGACTATAAGATCAAACACTACAATCATGTAAGAAAAAGTGGTTACCAAACAAGACTATATTAGCTTAAACGTTCTAAACTTATTTTTTGATTTGTCAAAGAGACCTTAATATTAATTATAACTTATTTTTTATTTGTCAAAGAGACCTTAATATTAATTATTATACATATACATCTAATTACATGGCATTGTTTAAATAATTGTAAATATATTTTATGAATTAATATAACAAAATAATACAATAATAAAATATGTATAATTTAATACATGAACAATTTTTTACACCAATGGTGTATAACAGCTAAATAACATTTTTTTTAACAATATAAATAGCACTATCCTATCAAATGGTCTCTCTAGCTATTTACATATCTTACTATACCAAAAATATATATATATATATTATTTTTATTTTCTTCCTTAATAGTATCATATTTTTCTTTGACAAAAACTTAAACCTTGTCCTCAACCCAAAAAGGAATCTCAATGGTACACTTTTCCCCTACTGCCATTTTTCTATTTCAACTGTACAAATAAAATTATGTTTTAAAAAATAAATCACAATCTTGTAAAACATAGCATTTTCACACTGGGTTAACTCCCATATTTTTCATATATACCTCCCTCCTTAAATATTAGATTTTAAAGGACAAAATCACAAAAATTAAAAAGTGGTTATTTAGTTATATTAAATATTTTGACAATGTAACCAACAAAAATATTTTGACAATCAATATTGTTTTTACATGTTTATATTACTTATGTTTTTAAATGATTTGTCTCATTTTATAAATTTCTTCTTAAATTTTCAACTACATTATTTATTTACTTATTTATTAGCGTACCATTAATGAACTTATTTACATATTTTTCTGCAATTAAAAATAAATATTATTTAATCCATTACAAAAATCCCTCACATACCAAGTATTAATTTGATATTCAATATTTTCATCAGAAACAAACTACTCGTCCAAGTAAAGTACAAAACATCTAACAAGAAGAAAACTCATGATGAGCATAGTTTTTGTGATAATCAGATAGTACAACAAGAGTTGTTGGATCATTAATTAATATTTCTGTGTAACTTTCCTCCAGTTTTGAATAGCTTGAAACACAACTTGTTCAACTAATTGTGCATCCAATTTTCGAGTATCTTGATTGTTCTCCTGCAACGCATAAAATTAATTGTGTAAGTATGACACCAAAAAATGGTTGCAAATAAGGGTAAGTGATTTCATAAAATAGATAATAACATAGTTTTAAATTGCGGTTCCACAACTGCAATTACAGATATAATGTCACATTCCATTGCGTTTGCGCAATAATTTACCTTGTTGCAAATTTAAAATTTTTCGTAGCTTAAAAAACCACAATTTAAAACTATGGACCATAACTATATATGTGTGTTTATGTTACATAATTAGCAATTACTCTGTTCCCAACAGCTTCTAGACAAAAATTATCAACACAAGAAACCCTAGCTTGGAGCACTTCAAGACCCAACTCTTCAAAGGCTTCCAATATGAACACCAACAATCCTTGACAACTCCTTTCACTAAGCACCTTGATTACAAATCCCTCTTCTTGTGCCACAACTTTAAGCTGCAAAATCAACATTCACAAACACAAATCAATTAATAAAAGTTATTATATATAGTCCAATCCAAGGCATATCATATGAATTGGTTTCTTTCATATTGTTGTATAAATATTTTCTTCAGAATAAAATATAAACAAAAAAAAAAGTAACTAAAAAATTATAATAATTCAGATTGTTGTATATAATATGTACCTTAGGCATTGGATCATAGTCAACAATTTTGAGTGGTGTTGGAATTGGTAACTTGTTCAATTCTTCCAGTTTTTGCTTTATATAATCAGTTGCATCCAATACTATTGAAGTGTTCCTATGCTGCATAAATGAACACACAAATATTCCATCATGCATAGTCATAACCATAGATTTATATTCTTTAGAACCACCAAAACGCGGTGCAGCAAACCGTAAAACTGTTTGATTAAACAGTTTTATAGTTGTAAACTGCATCGTGTATCAGATAATAAGAGAGTTAAATATAAATGAAAATGTATCAAGAAATTGAATGATAAGAAGAAAAAAAAAAGATGAGAGTGGAAGGAATAATCACCGAACGAGAGTAAGTGATTGAACGTAGCAGTGGTAGGTTTCTGTACATGAGTGTTCTCTTGTGAACCCTGAAAACCATTCTCTCTCACTCACAAGTGCTGAAGTTATTAATTTACACAAAGAAATCTAAACAATATCTGATGGTATATAAAGAGGATATGAGGACACAGAATCTTTGGTGATCACATGTGATGCAGTTTTGGAATTATGTTTCATATATATATATATATATTTGATTATTTGTATATGAAATGTTTTAAACTTCAAGGCTCTTTTGTATTTTTCTTCTTGTGACAATTATATTTGTCGCTCAACTAACTTTGTAGTTCAAAACAAGCTAATAAAGACCTACTTTGACACGGCATAATTTTAAAGAGTACCAATAAATTATTGGGACAAATTTTTATTTTTATAACTAAAAATGGGAGTAACAATATATATATATATATATATAGATTATCAAAATTGATACCTAATCACGTTTCAAATATACAGCTGGAAATTAGTAAAAAAAAGTATAGTAGGAAAATCATGTTGTTAATTAGTCCAAACATTTACTAGATCTTGTTTTTATAATTATATCGATTTATTGCACTCGTTATAATAAAGGAGGTTGAAATATTTGTTTTTTTTCGGGTGGGTATGATAAATGTTACTGAGAGATATATAAACTACTTACAAAATGCATGAAACATTATGTACAAGTGCTTTTAGTTTGGAGAGAAAAAATATCCGAATCATAAAAAATAATTAATATAGTTTTGTTTGATTTTTGCAATCTATTATAATGAATTTTGAATTAAATCAAATTATTTAAAATAATCAAAACAATTTGGTTTGATTCGGTTCAAAATATTTAAAAATTTCACAAACTTAATTAGTTTAAAAAATTAAGTTTTTTAGATTATTATAAACTTTTTATTTTATTAATACAAGTGCACGAACTATAATAATAAAACTTATAAAAAAAAGAGTAAACCAGATGTAATATTTGACTAAAATTTACTAAATTATAAAAACTCAAACTCTTTTTTAGAGCTCCTTATTAGATGCACTCTAATAATATAAATGCAACATTTTTTTAAAGATAATACTACTATTATAACTATTATAGTATGACATAAAATAAATAATGATTAATTATAATAAATTTGGTTTAAGTCTCACGTAATTGATTTTGATTGACATAAAACCCATACACAAACAAATAAAAGTCGTGTTTCATTGATTTGATTCGGTTGAAACTTGAAAATGAAAAACTCATGCAACATGTCATTAATTACCATATTAAAATTGATATTATAATATTATAATATTAAAATATTCAAAAGTTTATTATAATATTTAGAACCTTGTGACCTATTTTCCAAATCTAGAGAAACAAAGGAAAAAAACATTGTACACGTCTAATACCAAACTGATAAAGAAACAATATTGTACTGAAGTACTATGATTTTCGTTTTGAATAAAAAAAGGATAATACATAAAACTCAATCTTGTGCAATTTTGATTTCGAAATTTGAAAAATTTATATATATCAAAGAAACATCCCAAGTCATCTATATATGTATATTATATAGTTACAAGTTGAAATTATTACTTGTTGAAATAGTTTGAAGTTAGTAAGGGAAACTAAGTAGTTGGATGACAAGAAGATGGAAGTATAATGATTTAGAGGGAAATGAAATATGATTTGCCACATTGGATCTAAAGCAGTCAAAAGTGGATAACAGAGAAAAAAGACAACATATGCAAGCTGGTAAAACTTTGTCCTTCACAAATATAGCCACGGAAAGCATTCATTATATACATATTTATATGAAAGAAGAGTGGCGTGTGGGGTCATAGAAAACAGTATACATATTTTAGAAAACAAACATTCTTTTTCTGCATGCGAGGAACGTGAAAAACTGATGAAAGTGATGGTGGTGCAATGGCACCATCTAGTGGGGTTAATTACAACCCCGAAACGAATCTCTATCTTCAATGCCTATAATATACTCCCTTGGTCATAACATATAAGTCACTCTACCAACAAAAAAAATTAAAATTGTGTAGTAAGCTTTTGTATATCAATTTCTTTGTAGTTGACAATTGAATTATATTTATAGATATTTCGTATCGTAAGCTTTTTCTATTATATAGTTACTACTCTCTCTAGTCCATTTTATAAAAGATATATTTAAATTAAAATTTTGTTAATAAAAATTTATGTATTTAGTTTATATTATAGATCAGATATATTGACTTTTCTTAATAAAATTTTAACTTAATTATCTTTTATGAAAAAATAGATACTGTAAACTAAAAATTTAAATGTATTTTAAAAAATAATTAAATTAATATAGAAAATCATATGTATTGTGGAATGATTCAATAATATTATTGTAATCAACTAAACTCTAAAATATCAAAATGTTAGCCATTTATTTATTACTTTATCTTTTCCTCTAACATAACTCAAAATTTATCTTTAACATACAAAATCAACTTTTTATTTATTTATTAATTTGTGTGTCCTTGATAAGCGATTTATATTTTTGAAAAAAAGGAGTATATCGAGACACCATTCCAAGTAGCAACTATAGCTCCTATCAAAAAGCGGTGTCAAAAACATGTTACAGGTTTAGGGGTTGATGTTATTTGAATGGCTCCAAGTTTTCTTCACGGGGAAAGGATTTTCTCTTTCTAATTGGTTTGGCTTCAACTATATATCTACACAGACACGTTAAAATATATTTTGGTTTTATTAGAATGCATGAAGAAAAAATATAAAGGGGTGCAATTTTTTTGTTATAATTATTTTCCACTTTCTTAAAATAAAGATTAAAAAGTTTGTCCATCGAATTCTAGGACGATATTATATTATATTTATATTATCATTTAAAATAATCTTTGTACGTAGTTACGAAAATAATAATCAAGATTTTCGTTCCGTCTGAATCTATTATATCAAATTAATGCATGAGCTTTATCGAAAAAGATAAAAAAAAAATTAGTGCATGACATTATTCGATCACTTAATTAATTTTAGGGAAGGGTCTTTGAAGTAATTTACTCATCACCTAATAAAAATTTTACGATAAAAGTAAATATGTAGGTGTAAATTACCGATAATATTTTAAAAGTAACCTAAAAAAACCTTAATTTTTAAGCATTTCATTAAAAAAAAAAAAAAAAAAAAACTCATAAACAAGAGGACAGTCTAATGTGGCGGACACTGATTTTTAATTTTCAATAAGTTCGATTTTCATTCCATTATAATTGATATATTTATCTCAGTGAAGAAAGAACATATAAGAAAATCATGTATTTAATTAACGGTCAAAAGTCCTCGTAAATGGAAGAAAACAACCATAACTAGGGATGAGAATAGGTCAGGCCAGACCAGGCTTTGAAAGGTCTGAGTCTGGCCTACGATGAATTTTTGAAGCCTAAGTCTGGCCTACGGCCTATGATAGGTTTTTTTTCGGCATGAGCCTGGCCTACGGCATATCATGGTCTGTAAGCCTATTTAAAAGCCTTATTCACATTAAAAATAATTTTTCTAATAAAATAATTTTAAAAAAATATGAAACAAACACCCTTTAAACCCTAAAAAGTGATTTTTAGTTTAAAAGAATAAATTTTTTATTAAAACAAACTCACCCATTATTATCTTTCAAACAAATGGTCTCAAACAAACTTCAATTATTACCTCTCAAACAAATCCTCTCGTGCAACATCATATATATATATATATATATATATATATATATATATATATATATATATAAAGGTAATAAATAAACAATTATCTATAGCTACATGATGTTCTTCTACACATATCGATTTATATGATTAACCACTACTAGAAATTAGCGTTTTACCTGCGGAAAGCTAAAAATCCGCAGGAACAAACGTTACCTGCGGATTTTCTAGCGGAACCATATCCCCACGTAAAACCTTCGTGGATAATTGTTTCATGAGGAATTTTAAATCCGCAGGAAAAGAAAATAAATTCCGCAGCAAATATTTAGTAAACTCAAGGCTTTTTTTTCGATTTTGCATGCAAAAATATATGCAGGTCTATTCCTACAAATATTGTTCGTATGAAAATCCGCTGATATATCCACATAAAATTTTGCACTAAAATGCTTTTCGAAAGGTAATTTCGCATCGAAATTATTTTCAAAGAAAAATCTACAGAATATTTAATTAAATTTTCACTGTAAATTAGTTTTTTCTGATTTTTTATTTATATGAAAATTTCAACTAAAAATATATAAAAACATTTATATCATGGTCACAAATCATAACTAAATATTAATTAAAGTATGATCCAACTATTGCAATACTCCTAAACAAAATTTATATCATGTTCACAAATCATAAGTAAGTTTAGATACTGTTGCAGAGATCACGAAAAGTTATTTCATATCAAACATTCCAATCCAATACACAAAATGTTCAACTTGAATGAAGCTTTTCACCAAGGCTTCCATTTTCCATTTACTCATACAATAAAAGATTAGAATCTTCATGAAAACAAAATTCATGCAGCTTCACAATGTTCCTGTGCCTGGTATTTCTAAGAGTTGAAATCTCAGCTAAGAAGCTTCGGTCGATGCTCGATGCCCTTCTCCACGTGAATTCAGCTTATTGACAGCAATAAATTCAGCTTAGGAGTGGTCCATGTGGTGTTTGTCTGTGCAGCTTCCTCTTCCTCCACCAGCTTCTGGCATCTCAATGCTTCAGCCTCCTTGTCTGCGAGCCACTCCTTTACCTATGTGAGAGGAAATTCACATTTCATCACAACTGTAGTTAAAAACTACTTCAATAGAATCAAGTTTGATGTTTGAATATGCACATAGAATGATATGAACTTAGGTTCCACTAGCACATTTTTTCTTCAAAATCAAATCACATGATATATGTGCTGGATTTATGTGTTAACTGATAATTCCTAAAAAGAGAACATGCATCGGAATAACATAGGTTTTTAGAAACCCTTAAACGTGGAAATATTATATTATTCCACATTAATTTTCCCTTTCAACTCATTTCTCCCCTTTGCGTGATGGTGGAAAATGGCATCCGCACAGACAAACCATTCAAATAAACTGTATTGAGTTGAATGAAGGTAAAAAAAACTGTATGAGTTTTACATATTATTACAACGCCCTGTACAAAGTGTGGCTAGCTGCAATGCAACCAACATAATACTTCAAACATAACCATCTGATGAGGCAGCCAAAAGTATTTCAATTTATTTTATCATAACATATCTCTATCCAACATAAATCTCTAAGTCTTTCTCTAATAGTTTTTTTTTCAAAATCTTCCTTTGCCTCTATCGATTTAAAATTTTAAAATCTCCAACTTATTCAGAGATGAGAATTAGAATAAAAACCTATAGATCTCAACATATAAGGTATTTTTTTATAATAAAATGCACGTTCTCAGACTGAGTCTGACCTAAAATTTTGACAATTCAACATTGAAAAATTAATTCAAGCAACGAGAATAAAACATCCCATCCTTCACCGTAACAAAATTTTAGAAATGCGACCCTTCTATCAGCCACTAGGACATTCTTTCCCAACCATTTTAATGCAATGGGATAGAGAAAAGATTTGTTCAAGTCAAGGTCAACTCACATGGTTAAGAATAGAGAAACAAAAACAAAACAAATTGAGTTATTTTCTTTCATATAAGAAAAATGAGAATCCAAAATCAGCACTGTTATGTTATGTTACCTTTTCTTCTTATTCTTCTTTTCCTCCCCAAGCTTTTGTATCTTGCTATGAACACTTCGATTCATTAAATTAGGTGGAACAAGGCTTCCAACACAAACGATTCCTTCAAACATTTTATCAATTTCACATCACGTGGTTGTTCCACCATAAACAATTTTGAAACAACTATTGAAGATATGCAAGTATTGGTCAATGAGGATAAATACAAACAAGATGAGATTAAGTTAGAAACATCATTTCCTAAACATACACAACAACAAATCGGAAATTCAAAACCCTAAGCAAAGTTAAAATTAGCTTCAACTCAAATCTCTGACTCTAAACAAACACAAAATCAAGTAAACCAGAAAATCGAATTGAAATATACCAAGATTAATGTTGCAAACTAACGAGAAAGTAGCATTAGTGATAGAATCAAATACCTCAATAAATTGAAACTGAAATCGGCTTGAAAAGCTGAGAAAGATTTGAGGAATGAGAAGCCATCTGTGGGAGAGAAAATGAAAATATGATAAGCAAATCCACAATTTTGAAGAATAACACAAATCCCTAATTTTGAACATATGAAAAACCTTAGCAATGATTTCAGAACACAAATATATTACTAATAGTTTTAATGAATCAAATAAATATCAAAACAAACAAGATATAATTTTAAATGATGTTTAATGAATTTTTTCCATAAAATAAGTCACTATAAATCAAAATAGAGATTGTAAAAGTATATAAAAAATTTGTACGAACTCAACTACAACTCTTTACAACGACTAACAACAAAAATTAATATCATTAATTTTAATAATATTTATTAAAAAAAATAGTGTCATTAAAATCAATATATTTTATATTTTGTTTCAAATTTTTATTTATCATATATTATATAAACAACATGACTTCTATTTTTTTTGGACATTAATTGTTGACATAATTTGCCGGTGCATGTTTAATTTACAAACAATATAATAAATCATAATAAAAGACTACATGTAAACTAAAATAAATTTTTAAATGATATCAAAACAAGATATGTAGTTGATCGATGTTTAATGATTTTTTTTCATAAAATAATCATATAAATCAAAATAGGGATATTAAAAGTATATAAAAAATTTGTACGATCAACTACAACTCTTTGCAATGACTAATAATAAATATTAATATCATTAATTTTAATAATATTTTAAAAAAATAGTTTCATTAAAATCAATACGTTTTATATTTATTTCAAATTTTTATTTATCATATATTATTTAAACAACATAACTTTTATTTTTATTTTGGACAAATCTGCTAACGCTTCGAATGATAAACTTTTATGTATTTTAAAAATAATATAAAATATTTTATATTTATAATATTACATATTTTAGATTAGATCAATATTATAAAATTCTATTTTACATTTTAAAAATTCTATTTTACATCTTAATAAAATTCTATTTTACTAGTACAAAAAATAACACTTCATCAACATTTTAAAAAATAACACTTCATCAACATTTTAAAAAATAACTACAAAAAAAAAAATAACACTTCATCAACATTTTAAAAATTAACTACATTTTAATTTGAGTGTAAATTTTATAATTTAAATATTTTACTAGTACTTTTATTAAAAAATCTTACTAGTATTAAAGTTTTAAAATAATATTATAACCAATTTTAAAAATAATATATTTCAACATTTCTAAAATAAAATATTAATGCTCTAAAAATAATTGATAGCCGTTTAACTTTTTTTAATAATAATTATCTAAATTATTAATTATATTTAAAATGAATTACATACTAACTTGATGTAGAGTAATGTCTAACTTGAAGCTTAAAAACAAATAACAATTCTTCGCAATCAGCACAATAACACCATTGTCAAAATAAAAATTAAATAATATTCATTAAATAAATAACTTCAAATAAAAAATAACATTAAAAAATAAAACACAAAAGAAAAACTTACCGAAATTCAAGAGAAAAGTTGGAGAAAAATAAAAGTTGAAGAAAAATATTTGTAGAGAGAAGGTAGAGAGAAAATTTAGAGAGAATGTAGAAATGAAAAATGAGAAGAATAGTGATATATATATATATATATATATATATATATAGAGAGAGAGAGAGAGAGAGAAAATAGGGTATTTGTGGCGGTTAAAGTGACCACAAAATGTCAATGGTACTATTGCTTTTGTGGCGGCTTAGGTAGTCAGAAAATGATGCCTTTGTGGCGGTCAATGCCTCACAATGCACACCGATTTTGTGACGGTCTAAACCTTGACAATGCTCTAACGTTCTGATTTTGTTAGGGTATATGCCGCCACAAATTCAACTAACTTTTCCCTCTAATAATTTTGTGACAATTTTTTGCCGCCACAAATGTTTTAATCAGCAAAAAAAATATATCATAATAGCTAAATTTTGTAACTGATGGAAAGAATAAATCTGGTCCATAAGAGAGGATCCGTAGAAACTACCACCGGTAAAAACCTCTGTTTTGACAGAATTTTCAAAACAAATGCGCAAAATTCATTAAAAAAATTGACCAGATGAGTTGTTGAATGTTAACCTGATGGAGGGAATAAACTTGTGCACAACGTATCAATGAGAGAAAAACGAACGAACTGAGTCAAATCCAAACTCGTTCAAGCAAGCGCAAGCACGTGTTATGGTTTCTTTTTACCCCCTTCATAAAATTGGGTACCCTTGGGGCATACTCCAGTGCAGAATATCAACCACGAAACCTCCAGCCCAGACAAATTTTATTTGAGTTCTACTACATCATTAAAAATCGTTTTAGAATTACACACTCAATATGGTAGTTAATACTTGTAACTCGTAATATGGTACTACAACCATTAGTAAATTCAGAGTGCTTTCAGAGTATTTTGCAACAGAGCCGAGTACTATTTTTATTGTTAAATTTTGTAACTAATGGAAAGAAAGAATCTCGTCCATAAGAGAGAATTCATAGAAACTACCACACGTTATAATCTCTATGTTTTGACAAAATTTAAAAAAATGACGCGTGAAATTCAGGCAAAAAAATTGATCAGATAATTTGTTGAATGTTGATCCGGTGAAGTACATAAACTTGTGCAGGATGTATCAATGTCAGAAAAACTATAAACATATGTATAATAAAGAACATATTTCATCTAGTTTCCTTATGCCCACTATAACCAAGTATTTCGGTTTTCTACTAGTAGTTTTAACTATAACTGCAAGTCTTTTTATCAGTGTGAATAAGATACGACTTATTTGATTTCAAATTTTCAGATGAATTGGAAATTTTGGAATAATTTCAATATTCTTTAGTGACTTATCATGTCAATTGCCAATTCTTGGTCATTGAGATTCATGGTCAATACATATTCATATTTAAGGATAGATATTACCCCCACTTTTTTTCCTTTCAAACAAACTCAAATGATTGAAGTTTTTCTATTTGGAATTGTGTAAAAATAATTATTTTAATTTTCCAAATAAAAGCTCGTTCAAGACGGCCCACGTACGTGTTGTTGTTTATTTGCATGTGTTCTCACCCCCTTCATAAAATTGAGTACCCTTTGGGCATAGTGCAGAATATCAACCACGAAGTCGTAAGTTTAGACAAACTGTATCAGAGTTCTACTATGACATAGAACTCTATGTATTTTGTGTATTTTTTCAACATATTTGAATACTCTTTTTATAGTGAAATTTTGTAACTGATGGAATTTTGTAACTGACGCGCGAAATACAAGCAAAAAATCGACAAAATAAGTTGTTGAATGTTGACCCGGTGGAGGACAAAAACTTGTGCACAACGTATCAATGAGAGAAAAACGAATGCACTCAATTAGTTAAAAATATAATTATTTTAATTCTCCAAATAAAAAAAAATAATACACAGCTTAATCAGCACTTATCTCAATTGACAAGAGAAAAATATGAAAAAATACAAAGCCCTCAGATCTCATGGCTAATAACGATCATTGTCGGCATTTTCAATGGCTTTGTTCACAAGCTTCTTGCATCCTAGATAGATATACATGCATAGTTAGACAGAGAGAAAGATATATATATATATATATATAAAAGATAATAAAGAATGGCCTCAACTAGTTTTACATGCAAAAAAACCACATCATTGTTATAGAAGTTGTGAAACCATAAAACATTATGCTTTAAAAACACAATAAAATAGGGACAAAAAGCGAAACAAACAAGCAAAGAAAATTTGCAAAACAACAAAACAAGCAAAGAGTTGGCAGTAAACATTAGTAGAATTGCATCACTGAATAAAATCATCTAAAGAAAAAAAAAACAAGCAAAGGAAACTCGTAATATCAGAAACCCCATCCAATTGGAATGAAAAAAGAAAACTAGGGTTCCTCACAGAAACTCCATCCCAACTGCACATGACGGAAAAATAAAGAGATATGAAAGAATGAGTGAACGTGGGACTTACATATATTGTTTGATTCTGTTTTTTTTTTTAGTATTTTATAACCGTTTTATAATTTAACTTTTAAAAATTGTTTTTTAAAAAGAAAATAAAATAAAAATTGTTTAGTAATCCAATTTTTAAAAATTATTTAAGAGATGAGAAAATGAAAAAATGTGTTTGATAAATTTGTTTCAAAATAAGTTTGCAAACTAAATTTAAAAAAATATGTGTCATACATATTTGAATGCAAGTATTATTTTTTAATAAAGAATGCATTCGTTTGAATTTTAATTTTAACTAATTGAGATTTTTTTACAAAAGATATTTGTATTGATGATTTTATTTTTTCATGCGTTTACTATTTTACATACTTCAAATAAATAAAATGGCAAACACTTGTATGATTAAATTTATTCATTTATTACGCATTTTAGGATTGATATCATATAAATGAGTCAAAAATATTCATTATTAGTTATAAAAGAATATAAATTTGCTTATATTTAAAATTGTCGATATGGATAAAAAATATGTTAGGTTAAGTACGTAATTAGGTTTAGCAAGACCAAATTTTGCATGACAAAAAGAAATGCTAAGTTTGATATGCCATATATCAAATAATTATATTTAACGTTGGATATGATTTTTTTTTTAAATTCAAGTATGATTTGTTTGCATGCTTTATTTCATATTAATATATGTTTTCAAATATGTATATATGTCATTTAATATATCTATAAATAAAAAACAATTTAATAGATCAACGAGATTAAGTTATATTTGAGATGTAACAGGATATTTTAGAAAATATAATTTTATATTATCTAAATTATATATAATTTGTAACAATATATTTAAATATGTTAAAATTGATATACACTAATATGTTTAAATTAAAAAAAATGTTATCAAATTTATAATTTAATACAAAATATAAAATTTAATATATTAATATTAATTTATTTATATTTGCTCAAATAAGTGGTTATACATGTTGCACGACCATTTTTGCTATATAGAGTTCAAACGTAAACTATAATATAAATCTTTGTTGGTTGGTTTGGCCTAACCAATAATCATGGAGTATAAATATTTTTCACTTTAATTAAATGATTTTAAAATGATAAATCAATTGAATCAATTAAAAATTTAAATATTTTGAAGATGAAAGTGAAAAGAAAAACTTGTTAAAAATTTATGTTTCCTTTTTTTCAAACAAAATGTATGGTTTGATCATATCTCAATGCTATTATGTTACGTTTATTGCAAATGAAGAATGAGGGCAAATTATTACTCAATAGCATGTATAAATGATGTAGATAAAAACACAAACAAACTTTGTTGTAATTACAATCAATGCCTTTATGGATAGAGACAATTTTCCACATGTTATCTCTTCTAAGGGTAAAACAGAAAATTTAGTCACAATTGAGAAGCAAAACTAGTTTTAGATGTTTTGGTTTTTTAGTTTTTAAAACGAAAAAAATAAAAGTAAAAAATATATAAGATTTGTTTAGTTCAAATTTCATTTAGTTCTTCTAAATTTTTTTATTTATTTGATCTTTTATATTAATTCAGTTTGCGCCATTAGTTTTTAAAATATATTAAATTACGAATGCAATTCTTTATAAGTTTGATAATTTTTTTTTGATTTATTATTAAGAAATGTTAAAATATAATATACATCACAACAAATTGACTATTTCAACTACCTTGTACGTGAAGAAAGTTAAGGACATTGATTACGTGGATTGACATTTATTATTTTGTTTTTATGCTATATGTTAGTTTAAATCGCTGTAAAGAAAATAAATAAATAAAATATAAATCATTCATAAAATTTGATAAATATTTTTTGAAGGATCAGGAAGAAGAACATATTGTTGCAGCATTTGGTATAGTTTCAAATTTTTAGAAGCTTTCAATTGAACTAATTAATATCGACATTGACATAAATGAATAATGGTGCAAACAAAATATAATTTAAAGAAATAAATCAGAATAAAATAAATTCAAAAGTATCTAAACGAGAATTAAATTAAATTTAAAGGACCATAAATATATTTTTGTCAAAACTAAAAACTAATTTTCAAAGCTACCGTAGTGTTATGAAATAGTCTAACAAACAAGTTTTTTAGTTTTTAATTTATTAAAAATTAAAAAATAATTTTTAGAAAGTAAATCAAACAGGCTCTTGATTACCACCAACTCTAACAAGCTCTGATATAAAATCGAAAAAATTTTATCAAAACAATTTTAAAATTATTTTTTTAAAAAAATCTTGTACATTTGTTTTTCTCAAAAAAAGTTGATATTTTTTATCAGAAGAATTTTAAAATTCTTTTTTTAAATAATTATTTTAAAACTAATTTTAATTAAAAATTATTTAAAATATTAAATTAATTTATATTTATAAACTAATTTTAAATTAGTTTAGAGCTGACCGAATTAGATTTGAAAGTAATTTTTAAACGTTGCGCTAACTTGTTAATTTCAAAAAATAACATCCAGAAGTTCATTAACTTTAATTAATTTAGTGGTCAATATTGAAGTATGATTATTAATTGGTTTAAAGCCACCTCCACGAAGTATGTGAGTGTGGACAGGCCGTGTGTTTGTGTTGTATACCACTTATAATTTCTAGTGAAGACCCATCTTCTTACTTAAACTAATTTTTAGTCATGATATTCTTTTACTTAATTGGCTGTTGCTGAAATATGGATAAATGTCATTCACGATACGTAGTGATTAAGGTTTGAATTGTAGTGTGAATATAATCAATGATTTTTGACATCTATACATTATAATAAAGCAAACTTGATAATTTGACAAGTTTGACACGTGTCAGTTAGACAGAGTGTTAGGAAAATATCAAGTTTTTATTAATAGAAATAATAATTCATTGTGCAGATTTTTGTTTTTACAATAAAAGTAAAGTTTCATTTCATCACGATTTTACACACCATGCGTTTGTTGAGAAGTTAATGGCCAATTAAAAAAATAAGAATAATAAGTTAAAAATAAAATACAATACACCACAACTTGACAGTTGAGAATTCAGTGGCCAATTAAAAAATAAAAAATAAATTATTTTTTAAACATGACTTTATCAACCATCGATTCAACTTAATTTAATTAAAAAAATTATTTTATATTCTTTTTTTTTTTACTAATTCTTTTGGTGTCTTCGGATTTCCTTCTTAATTTCGTCCTCAGTTAACCGTCTCTCATTTTTTTTTTTCTCTTCAATAATCTCTCATTTTATCGTTCTCTAATGTCTGAACAAAAAAAATCATATGCTTCAATTTCTCCAAAAAAAAAGAGTCATGGAATTTGTTTGTTAGAGCTGTGCGATATTTCTGTCATGATCTATAAATTTTATACTATCGAAATGGTATTGATGGATAACAAGGTTTAATATTTTTTTTTTATTTATAAATTCAAAGTTTTAAATTATACACAAACTTGTTATTAATTTAACAAAATTGTGTTTCATATTGTTAGGGTATTAATATTCAAACAACAATGCGAAAAATTCTTATTTCTCGATTTGAGACTACTATTCGTGAGAGAGTTGTGTACAACTTTCGTTCTTTTGGTATTGCGGACACCAATTCAAATTGAATTTGCAAAATAGTACAATGGTCTGAGAGCTCAAATTGAATTTCGAAATGTTGACATCAATTACTACTTTGGTAGATATGTTTACACGAATTAGGTAAATTTATTTTATGTCATTGTTATTTTATTTTATTTATAAAAAAAGATTACTATTTTGTTATATATATTTTTCTATTGTTTATGTTTCTAAATGTTGTCTCACAAAATTGTACATACGTGTAAGATTTTTTCTGAACAGTGTTGTCACAGGAGTTATATTGAAGAGAAAAATAATAATTTATTTAAGTTAATATAAAATTTAGGCTAAATACAATTCATTACATCTATTTTAAAGTTTTTAGTTTTTATTGGAAGTAATGATTTTTCAAACTTCAAACACTGTTCTAACAAATCTATTACATCACGATTTGACGAGTTGATAGTTATGTGAAAGTGTATAATGATTTTTCAAAAACTATTATTTTAAATGGTTCAATTTTAATTTTACTAATATACTATACATTTTACATTCTAAATTTATTATTAAATGTCATGAAAATTCAAAAGAATTCAAAGAATTCATGAAAGATTAATGAAGACTAACATGCAAATTCAAAGATAAAAAATAATCATAGTTTTTATGTGTATTGTAATTTTTTTTTTGTCATAGGAAGATTATTTTTCTTTAGTATTTTGTGAGTAGTACCGGAATGAAAGATATTTTGTCACTTGATACATCAAGATTTATATGAATTTTTAAATGTCATGTATTTCATATAAATAACATACTATGTTGAATAATAAAAATAAAAATTCATTATTAAGTTACTTACTCATCTTTACATTTACTAATTTACTTAATTTATCATGTCCATTATTTAAAAAATTCTTATTTCATCTAATCTAATTATTTAATTTTTTTAATAATTATTGTTTTTATTTGTTTAAAATTAAACGTATTGTTTTATAATAAGTTTTTTTGAAAAGAAAACAAATATTCTCTGGAGAATTCAAAAATAAGATTAAAGAGCGGTCTTGGAGTCGTGTTTTTCATCAGTAATATTGACCGTGTAAGAAAGTAGTTTTTAAATTAGATTAAGATTAGATTTTTTTTATTGTAAATTATTTTTTTAAGTCAACTTATTAATTTAATGTCAATAAAATTTATGAGAATTGATATATATATATATATATATATATATAAATTAATATAGCAATTTATTTATTAAGATAGTTTCCGTACGACGCACTGGTTACACGCTAGTTCATTTTTATAATAAAAATTAGTAGTACTCCATCAATGTGTTACGATGTTGGTACGCAACTAACCCATAGAATGCATTAGACCACGTTATCTATGAAAAAAAACATTAGACACTACTTTTTAAGTATTAGACCACGTTATCCTTAACTATGTATTAACTATCTATGGAAAAAAGCATTAGACACTACTTTTTAAGTATTAGACCACGTTATCATAACTATGTATATATGGAAAAAAGCATTACACACTACTTTTTAAGTATTAGACCACGTTATAAAATATTGTGTATTTTAGCGCTATTAAAGGTATAAATAGATTTTTTTTAAATAAAAAGTATTTTTTAATATAATCCACAATAGTGTTTTTTAACAAAAAGCGTTGACTAATGTAACTTATAGCAACACTTTTTATAGAGTGTTGTCTAATGTAATATATAATAGCGCATTTTAAATATAAGTGATGTCTAATGTAACGTAACTTACTAAATAATATTGTTATTTTAATCAAAACATCCACAAGTATATATATCATCAGGTTCGGAATAATATTTTCCACACCATGTTCGATAACATATAGTTTTAGTTGTCCGAGTCAACTCATTCGTGCGCAACTTTGTTAGAAACACGACTAATTACATTAACTAAGCAACCAATATATACAGTTAAGGATAAAATTAACGATTAATACTATAGTTAAGGATAAAACAATCAATACAACACTGAATTAACAGTTTGTATATGATTCTTAATTTGAACACGTATTGACAACAATCTTCCTTAACTTCAGTTAATTGATCTTCATATTAACTCGAACATTTGAAATCATCAAAGTACTACAAATGAAATATAATATGCAACTAAGTTAAAATTAATCAGATGAAAATATTAAATATTGAAATGATGCATAAATTGTGCCTACAACCATCCAAAATAAGAAATAACTAAAGCTTACAAATGAAAAACAAGAAGAAGAAAAACACCCAAAAAACATGTTGTGCGAGCACTATTCCTCCCTCTCCAAAAGGTCATTTCGCCAATCCGACTTCGAAAACTAGGATCTGAATGTTGCGAACCTGTTGTCCAAAAATCAGCCCGATCCAACGGTTAACGAATGCGCAATCGATGTTTTTCTGAGACTGGTGGGATAAAATCGAGAATATGATTTACTCTTCTATTTTATCTTTTGGTGATTGTTTTTCTTTCAAAATAGTATCTCTCTTACAACCCTGATCAGACTCTTCTCCACATAAATAAGTGAGACACATGAGCTACAATATTTTGGTCTTTCTCCACATAAAAAGGGAGTTCAATGCCAAACATATCTCTCATTCACAACTATGTGGAGATAATCTCCAAACCGTCGATATCACAACAAGTTTCAAACTTCCCTCTTGATAATGCTTTAGTCATCATATCAAATCCATTATAATGAGTATGAGCTTTAGCCAACTCCAACAACTTAGCTTCCAAAACATCACATATTCAATTATACCTTACATCAATGTGTTTGGACCTATTATGAAATGTCAAATTCTTACCAAGATGAATAACACTTTGACTATCAACACCCTTTCGTTGACGGAAAATTTTTACAACATGTGAGAAAATTTCATTAAAATCAACACATTTTCTTTGACGGAAATTTTTTACAACATGTGAGAAAATTTCATTAAAATCAACACCCTTTCTTTGATGGAAACCTTTCATCACTAATATGGCTTTATACCTTGGAGACTTTGAGTTGCTCTCAAGTTTCACTCTGTATATCCACCTGTTTTCCAAAGCTCTTTTGCCTTTTAGCAACTTCACCAAATCATAAGTGTGATTATCATGCAAAGTTTTCATCTCATCACGCATTGCATCCAACCACTTTTGACTTTTTTCACTTTCCATGGCATCTCATCACTTTTGACTTTCATCCCAGGTTCTCTTTCATTAGTCAAATTCACATACTAATCAGAAATATATCTTGTAATGGTTGTCTCAACCTCTTAAACCTCCTTAGTTAGGTTTGGAATGACAATGTCAATGACAAGGAAAAGGGTTTAAGTTGTAATTTTTTTTTAATTATTTCCAACTTAATTTAAATTAAGTTAACTCAAGATCAATCTTGGTTTTTTAAACACAACAAAAGCATAATTTTCTTAGTTAGTGAAATCAAAATAAATCTTCCCTACGTGATCTATGGTTAGTGAATATGAAATAAATAGAGATAAGAGAAGGAGAATTACATAGTAATATATCCCAGTTCATCCAAAGTGGGCTACGTCCAAACCTCACAGTTTGAGAGCTTTTTCACTAAAGTGTTCAAACAATATCGTTCTTGCTTTTCACACTAACTTTCTAGATAGATCTTGATCAATTACAATATTTTATCTTTCTATCTTGAAAGGATTTCCAGTAGTTACCTTTCAATCTTAGAAAAGGTTTTTACAAATCACCTTTTAACCACAAAAGGATTTTTTATTCACCCAAAATTATCTTCAACACAATAGTCTTGAGTTTCACATGAAATGATTTAAAAAGGTTGTTTGATCAGAACATACTCAACCCTTGTTTGAGTTTAGATTCTCAACCAAAGACTCAACAAATAGATCTTTAAATCTAGTGAGACAAAACTGGAGCTTTTAGTTTGATTGAAGAGTTTTAGGATTTTCATGCATGATTGTTTATGTGATTGATTGCTTGCACTTTAAACTCTTGATGTTTACTTAAGGTTCCTTTTATAGGCTTAACAAAGGTTGATGACAACTCATATAGTCGTTTGGAATTTCAGTTGTCCAGTTGTTGCTTTTATAGATAAGTGTTTAAAAATTTGGAATATTTTTGCTTTATAACCAAAACAATCTTCATTTCTGTTTTTAGTAAGTGCTAGAATGAGAACATTTGAAAGCTGTTAGATGTCATGTTATTTTCTTGTGTGCAGACTGCTTAGAGGTGTAGTTGTAGTGTCTTATCATGTCTTTCATGGATGTACTTATTGCTTTATCAATATGGAGATTGATCTTCCTTGTTTGATCTTGATGCTTAGCTTTGGTCTTTGTTAAACTTTTTGGAATGGATCTTTCTGATATGATCTTGTGTACATATGTCTGGTACCTTTGTAATGGATAATGGTTCATTAACAAATTAGAAACGATCTTGTTTGTTTCTCTTTCGCAAACCAGAACGTTCTTAGTTAGATAAGACTAAAGGTTGTGAAGAAGAACGATATTCGTTTTCCGGACTTCTGTTTTTAATAAACAAGAATGTTCTTCGATTTTGAGAATGATTTTACTTCTTTTAAAATGATCTTGTGTTGATATGCTTAATACCTATCTTTAATTAATACACTAAAATACACATGTTAAAAAGGAAAACACTTTTAGAATCATAATTACAAGTTTTAATTAACTTTGCTTAATTATCATCATAATATTAATTTAGAACTTTGTCTCAATAGGGTTTGAGATGATTCAAAAGCATCACTAAAATTCTCATTGTGTGGCAACTCATGATCTTCACTTTTTGGAATATTTACCTCATTTCTAAGCTGATGATCATCAACACAGTCATGTTTCTTACATTATGAACATTACCATCAATAGTATTCAAATCAGGAATAGGTGACCGAATTGGATCACCATCAACCAAGATGTTATCTCTCTTAGGTGTACTCTTCTTCACCTTATCAATGTCTTCAATAGTTTGGTCTTCCATGAATACCACATCACGACTTCTAATAACTTTTTTCTCTATAGAATCATACAACTTATAGCCCAATTCACCCTCACCATAACCAATGAAGATACATTGTTTTGATTTTGTATCCAACTTGGATCTTTCATCCTTTGGAACATGCACAAAAGCCTTGCAACCAAAGACTCTCATATAATCATACTTGACATTCTTGCCAAACCATACCTTGTCTAGTACCTCACTATTCAAAGCGATAGTAAGAGTAAGATTAATAACATGCACCACCGTACATAGTATCTCACCCCAATAATGTTTAGGCAACTTCACTTCAGAGAGCATAAACATCACTCTCTCAATAAGTGTTTGATTCATCATCTTTGCTAAACCATTCAACTAAGGAGTTTTAGGAGGAGTCTTTTCATGTGATATACCCTCCTGTTTACAATAGGCATCAAAAGATTCACAATACTCATCACCATTATCAGAATGAACATGTTTCAGCTTCTTGCTTGTCTGTCTCTCAACCAAAGCATGAAATTGTTTGAACTTCTCCAACAGTTGGTATTTTATCTTCAAAGCATAAACCCATAGTTTCCTTAAACAATCATCAATAAAAGTAACAAAATAAAGTGCACTACTAAAAGATTTTATCTTTAAATGGCCGCAAACATCATAATGTACTAACTGAAGCAACTTTGTCTTCTAGAAGGAGGATTCCTATTGAAGGATACTCTAGTTTGTTTACCAACCATTCAGTGAGAACATTTCTCCAAATCTACATTCTTTAATCTTGGAAGTACATTATTTTTGGCTAAACAATTTAACTCTTTTTCACTTTATGAATAAACCTTTGGTGCCACAAATGTGCAATTTACACAATTTTAAATCATAACAATAATTAAAGTTATGAATTATGATTTGAAACACAATGAAGTATTTTTAAAATCAAATTGAATAATTGATTTGTTAAATTTTGCTATATATCACACTATGGAATGTTAATGCTCTTTTAATTTTGTATACCATTTTGATTTTTATATATTGAGTGATCAGGGATTATTTTCTAGAAATAAAAATGAAATAGTATAAATACATTTTCATATAAACTTGATAGCAATCATATAAATTTCAACTAATAAAAATGATTGTGTTCCAACTATATATATCATAATATTTTATATTAAAATATTATATATATTTTGATACCTATAAAAAATTTATTAATGTATATAAAACTTATTAAAATATTGTATATTTTATATAAATGACTGTAATTATTCATAGATGAACATTCTAATAAATAATATACTAATCTTTAAAAAAAAATTATGATCTAAATATAACAAAGGGTTTTAATATAACAACCAGAACGTTCTTAGTAGGACTGTTTTCTCATAAGAAATAAAGAGTTAAATAAAAAGAGAAAACATTAATTTCAAGACATTTTTCACTGTTCTAAAGTAGAAGAAAATAATGATTCCGACGTGGGACTCACAAACTAACAAAAAAACTTTCTTTCCATGAATAGAGAGAGTTTTCATGTCAGCAAATATATTGTGTTTTTTCAGTTGACAGTTATGCCTTAATCCACTTTAAAGTGTAGTTTTGTTTTTTTTTCAAACTTGTTTCATTGTAGTCTCAATATTTTTTATTTATCTTGTTTCACTTATTTAATTTTTTTTAATAATCTTTTTTATTATAATAAATAAATAAATAAATAATGGAGTAATACTTTATATTATAACTTTAATACATTATTAAAATATATCTTTGGATCAATATATCACTTTTTTTTAGGAATATTTATATCATTCGTTAAAATTATATTTATTTTTTCTCTCACTTTCTATTCACTTTCACTCCTATCAAACAATCAAATTATCATATGCGTTTGTTTCAAAAAAAATCATGAAAAATCTATTTTTTCAAAACAAAAATTATTTTTTATTGTTTGAATAGTATTTGTTTCAAACTTTTGAAAAATCTTGTTAAAAAAAAATCAATTTTTTGATAAAAACTAAAAGCTTAAAATAGTAGATCAGACTCAAACTATTTTTAAAGCCTATTTATTTAAATATGTTAGACTCAAGCTTATAAAGAAGCCTATTAGGCCTGACAGACCGACCTATATATATTTAATTATTTATTAATATTATTTTTTATTATTATATTAATAATATTATTTCCTATTTTAAATTCTATCAATTAGACAATCACTCAACAGTCATTCCATATTCGGTAGTCATTCCATATTTGGTAGTCGTTCCATATTCGGTAGCCATTCAATTAGTAAATAAGTAATAATTGGTACATTTGTTTAAAAAAAAAAGTCTATTCTTTGAAACCAAGAATTATGTTTTAGGGTTTAAAGTATGTTTGTTTCAGATTTTTTAAAAATTATTTTGTTAGAAAAATTATTTTTTGTTTAATATATATAGATATGTACATTGATATTGGTATGTGGAGAACATTTAAATATTTTAATATGAATAAGGCTTTTAAATAGGCTTCCAGGTCAGACCAGACTTTTAAAAAGGTCAGACCAGGCCGGAAAAAAAGCCTATGATAGGCCGTAGGTCAGGCTTAGACTTAAAAAATTAATCGTAGGCCAGACTCAGGCCTTGCAAAGCCTGGCCTGGCCTAGCCTATTCTCACCTCTAACTTCAGTAAAGAAGGGTGAAAGAATAGTACTGAGAAGTTTTAAAAGATAACTAATTATGATTATGACTGCACCCAGCTCTGAAAAATATGATAGAGAGAAATGACAAAGAGATAGTGGATAGTAGATAGAAATAAGAGGTAGAGAGACATTACAAAGAGAAAGAGAGAGATTCGTATATAAAAAAAGTTATGTTCTTTATGATAATTTTGTAGTTTAAAAAATCAATTTTATAAAATTGTATACAAACATATTAACAATCATTTAAAAATAATTAGTTTTATAATAATAAACAAACATAAATAAAAAAATCATTTTTAAAAGCAAATCTTTAAAAATATCATCTCTAAATTTCTTAATTAAAAATTATTTTAATTTAAACTCAAACAAACACCTCTATCATTTCATTTTTCACTCATTAATTTTTTACCCATTTTCATTCTTTCAATATTTTTTCCTTTTACTTTCTTTTCTATGACTTTCTTTTGTGATCCAACCAAAGCATAAAGATGGAAGGAGTAGTAACTATAATTTACACTTCAATTTTTTTTTATCTCCCGGCAGGAAACAAAAAAAATCCTAAAAAAACAATAGACTAAAGTTGATTTTTATAAAATAGAACTAGGTCATATTTGGTTAAAATAGCCTCCGTAAAGCCTATTTACCTATAGCCTCCCTATATAAATAAGTAATAGACTAAATTGTCACACACTATTGTTATTTGTCATATCATAGTCAATTAGGCTTTGAGCAAGGTTTAGATAGACAACCACTACCTAGGATCCAAATGATATTTTCTTCCCTAGATACTACTACCGCTTTTAATAATTATATACGCTCTTTAAAAATAAAATTTTTCTTAAACAAAATATTATATTTTCATTTTTATTTTAAAAAAATTATAAATTTTATTATAATTAACTCACACAATTGATATCTCGTTCAAAAAATTTGTTCAATCTAACATCGTCAGTTTAGTTATGATTTAAAAACAAGTGCTCTTTTATTTATTGCAAAAATTTATTAATTTTTTAAAATATCACTTATTAATACTATAACTTTATTTTAAAATATAAAAAAATTAAGTTTAATACATTTAAATAGAAATGTTATTGTAGAAATATTAGGACATAAAATAAACACATTAATTACTCTATCAACTTTTATTCTTAATAAAAGTAAACAAAAAGTATTTATAATAAAAGACAAATATAATATATTTAAATATTAAAATAAAATATTATATTATTTGAATTATATACGTACAATACTTATTAAGCAATATATACAATATAAAATTAATAATACATGAAAGATTGAAATAGTTGTACAAAAAAAAATTAATAATAATAATAATAATAATAATAATAATAATAATAATAATAATAATAAATAAGATTGAAAAATGGCAAATGATATTGCAAGTGCTGAAAAAGATACAAATGAATATGTGTTTATTCAAAAACATTAAATTTGTAGAAAAATACGCTATGATAAAAATAATGCTGAGAGTATTTTCGGATTTACTAGTTTTATATCGTAAATGAAATAACTAATTTAATTAATAGAAGGTTTGGCAAATATAGCCCAAATGAGAATTTTATTTTATTTTAGTATTGAATGATTTCTATATCAATATCATATTGATTATACAGAACCTACCTTTTATGGTATTCTAACCTACTCAATTATATAATAAATATTAAATTGCTGTAAAAAGTAGGTGAGATTGATTGGGGGACATGAATTACACAATATCCCCTGTGTATATTGAAAAGATATATACTAATATCTAAACAAAAATGTTACCTATTGTTTATGTGAGTAAAAGTTTCTAGTTCTAGTATGCAAAATTAAAGCCAATAAAGTTCCAAGGCAACAACATGAACCCCAAAGGATAAAAGTGTTTCTGTAACAGTCTATGCCAATACAATTCCCATGTTCATTTCCTTCCTTACGGTAAACAAGTGCAGCTGAGTAACCAAACAAAAATGACCCAATTGGGATATTGGCCACAAGCACATTATGGTTTACAGAGAAATTCTTTGTTCCAAATAATTCAGTTGTTGTGGAAACAGCAATGGAAGTGATTGCTCCAGTACTCACTCCAATCACAGCAGTGCTTATGTAAAGTGCCAGGTCATTTTTGTTAATAAGTAAGAAAAATGCACATGATGTTGGTGCCATCACTGCCACCATTGAGGCAGCTCTTGAAATTTTATGTTTTCCCCTGAAATTAAAGTAATTCCTAATTAGTACATCCTATCTTAAATATAAGAAGAAAAAACAAAAATAAAAACATATAAATTAATGAATTTATTTAGTGGTGTTATCCATCTAATTTTATTATAAGTGTTTTTTTTTACTATGAGTTGTGTATAGTTTTTTTTTTAAATGATAGTTATGTTATTTTTAATAATAAGTATTCTATTAATAAATATTTAGTGAAACAATTAAACGAATTAAAATACAACAAATAAAAATAATTAAAAAAAAAGTATTAATATTTTATTGATAGTATAACTAAATAAAAATGTGTGACCAATACATTTTACAAATGAATCACTTAAAATAAAATGAAAGCAACTTTTTGAATGTTTTTCTTAATATACCGTTATGGAAAATTAAAAGATATTAAATAACTCACTTATATTAAAAAAAAAAAACAAAACAGTTTAAATGAGCTTTAAATTAGCCTAGAAAAATCATTTAAGCAATAAAAAAAGAATAGAGACAAACAATCTTCAAAATATTCCCAAATTAGTAAAGAATGGATAGATTACTAGTAGCCGTGTCAATACAAGAGTAGCGGCTTTTAATTTTTTCCTGGTTTGTAGGTCATCATCATTGTAGATCAACCAACATATGTCCATTGCCATTATTTGCATTAAATGAAAACATAAATGCAATGGTTTCGGTTGGTGTTACACAACATTGTAAGAAACACCAAAACACATATGTATCAAATTTTTATACATTCTTCGTATCATCAACATATGATATTTATTATATATCTTCTCTTTATCTTTCATGATTTATATATTCATTCATATAAGTGTACACCAAATATCTTTCTTTAAGAAAATGTTCATCTTCACAATCTAGACAACAACATCAAAAAAAATTATATCTTCTACACTATACAATGTGATCATCAGATAACTTGTATCAGACAATTAAATGTGATTCTTTGAAATATCAAATATCTCGGCAATAAAAATATTTTTACCAATACAATTTATAACATGGTAAATTTTAATATGGATCATAATTCACCATAGGGCAGTTTTAAAATCTGGTTAAAACTTCAATAATCACATATGTCATCTCCTAGACATAAATGATGATAATCATCTTTACTTTTATGATTGAGATAATGACTTAAATAATATCAGTTCGATAAAAATAAATATATATCTTATATTAAATCAATTTAATTAAATCATTATCTTATTTATAAAAATAAAGTAATTATTTTTGAAAAGTATTTTCGATCGTCAGTAATAATTTTTTCAATTTTTTTAAGTATTGGTTTGTACCACTTATAAAAGGGATCGAAAGAACTCGATCACCTTGAAATATTGGTGTTCCTTAGATTCAGCTAGAAAATACATAAAAACGGTTCCACATTAATTACCTGTAAAAGTAGTTCACTAGAGATGGCATGAGACGGCCAAAGAATCCAAAAGAAGAAGATAAAGACACCAAAGATGAAGTGGCAGAGCAACCTCTGGATTCAGCTATTTGTCCCAGGTTGTTAAGAAACACTAAACCAATTGTTGCACCAAAAAAATAAACAAACAAATATAACCAAAAATTCATTCTCTTCAACATTAACTTCACTCCAATTTCTTCCATAACATCAATCTCTTCAACTTCACTACAATCTTCTCCTTCTTTCACCTCACTCACTCTACTCTCTTCATTATTATTCTCATCCATTGTAAAATGGTAAACTCTTAGTCTTTCTCTTTTCTTGTACCATGAATCAACTAGTTCCTTGATCTTAAAGGAAATTGGAAGCAATAGAGGCAAAAGAAGAGACACTAGAAGACCAATAAGAACACCAAGTGATGATATTTTGGATGTGAAAAATTGCAAGCTACTCATTACAGCATAAATTCCAGTTGCAATTGTAATAACAAACATCAAAGCAAATCCAACACTAGAATGCTTAGGATTTTTCACTTCAATTTCTCTTACTATAGGAGCTACTAATAAACTAATAACTATAGGTACTAGAGAGTTCATGAATAGAAAAGTCTTAGCCTTATTATGTGGAGAAACAACATCAACAATATTTATATAAATCTTTGCACTTAATCCTTGATAACTAGTTGATAATCCAACAGCAACTTGGCTATTAGATAAGAAGTTTCTTATGGCAACAACATAACAAACAGTGTTAATCCAACAAATGCTATTTCCAGCTAGAAAAGTTAGTAAGAACACATGCCAATAAGATAGAGAAGAAATTTGGTTGGTTAGGAAGAGATAATATTGGACACCGTAACCGATTAGTCCGAGAGTCGAACCGATGATAAGGACAAGCCAGAGAGGGAGGTGAATAGCAGCGAGGCCGGAAAGCCAACCGAAAAGTTTTCCGGCATCGGAGGCAAAAGCAAGGGTGTTGAGTTGAATTTGAGAAATGGAAAGAAGTTGTTTAAGTTGGGAAGAGTAAGCAGGGAAATCTGTGTTTGTTCCATTTATAGCTTGGAGCCATATAATGGCTACAAGGCTTAGCCATTTAAGAGATGTAGAATGCATGGTGAAGAAGGTTTTGAGAAACTAAAATTATTAATCTCTCAAGAGAATAATATATGGTGAGTATGTATTGTCTCTGTTTTTCAAAATATAAACAAAAATAAATCATGTGTTAAATGTAGAGATGGAGGAGAATGGGTTAGAGGACTAGTTTGTGCAATAAAAGTCAAAGAAATTAATATGGCGACACATAATTAAATTAATTGATCAACGTGGATGTACATGTACGTGTAGAATGTGGTTTTGAACTATGGTCACCATCTATGCCATACTTGAAAATATTAATGTGTGGGTGAGGAATGTACATAGCATCCATTCTATGTATGTTATAAAGAAAGCATTTATGGGTGTAGTTTTCAGATTTGAAAGTAAATTACGAAAACTAAACATATATATATCATTGAGTGACGGTCCAACAAACTTGAGGCCAAAAATGATAGATAGGTTAATGATCTTGCGTTTGATAATATATCACTTAAGAATATATCTAAGTAGGAGATTTTATTCACTTTGTAAGTAAGTGTTGGATTGAGCTAAGCTCAATCCACTACAACATTTTTTTACTTTAGATCATAATTTATCTTTGAAAATTTTGTAGGTATAAGTATAACTGTTTTCTCTTTGAGACAAAATTAAACATGTTTTCTCTTTGAGACAAAATTAAACATGTTGCTTGTTGCTTTTAGGCAACGCGTTTGTTGCCTAGACCATACATACAAAAATGTTGCCAAACCATTTGCCTAAAGTTTAGGCTACCATTTATTTTTGTTTTTAACAATAGTTTTTTATTATTATCTAAATTAATTTTTGTCGTAGTACTCCAAAATTTTTTTATAAATATTAAAGTTTATCTAAAATTCATGAATAGTCACGTACATTGAATTTTTTAGACTCAATTACTTCCACTTTTTAGAAATACACTATACATATATTCCACTTTCTAGAAATACACTATACATATATTTTGAAAGACATTGATTGTTAATAAACATACTCTCTTATATACAAATTTTCAAACAATCTCATTTATATACAAAAATTCATGAGTATGTACTAAATTGTTATATATAAATTTAGTAAAACTCATAAATTTTAAGATAATATATTATAATATATATTTTTAGTATATTACTATCATTATATTTTAGAAGATTAGCAATTTGTTGTTTCGTCAATATGATGTCATGCATACATAGATTGACATTACCACTATGACCATTTTTGAACCATACATATCATGGACCTACTTAGATTTTTTTATATTAGAGAGAATATACATTCAAATTTGTTTGGTAGAATACTCAATAATCAATTATTGAACTCGACTCATCTTTGTTGGGTATATTTAGCAATCATTTAAATTAATTTTATTTTCTTATATTTTTATTATTTCTATAAATAACTTAAGTTTAGGAGTAATTTTCCTTTTAGAATTTTCTTTTTTTCTATATTTTAATTATTTCTATAAATAATTTAAATTTAAGAGTTAATTTTTCTTTTAGAATTTTCTTAGTTTAAATTCTTCAAACTAAAGATACTTTATACATGTGTTTTGTTGACGATCATGATCGAGCTCGCAACATCTTATTACTTTATAACTTGACAACCTATATATATATCCCCACACTTATAGTACATTAGTAGTACGTTTAATTTGACATAACTAACATATTTTGAATTTTTGTAATTTTTCAAGGGAAATTCTATAGTACATTCATAAATTGAAATATTTTAGTATAATTTTTTCTATAAATCAATAAAATTAGCGATTATTTTTATGAATCAAAGAACTATTCGTTAACTTTTGTATTTAAAAAAAAATCAATTCGTACAAAAGAATATTATTTTGTTGTTTATTAATATTATACTAATTTTTAAAATTTTATTATAAAAATATTCAATATTCATTATTATGAATAATAAAAATTTTAAAAATAAATAAATTTTATCTTGTTGACACATTTGTTAAATAATATTTAATTATTATAATAATATATACACGATATAAAATAATTATGAAAAAACTCATTAATTATTAATTTAAAGGTCAAATATACTATAGAATTGAATTGTATGGTATAGAAATTTTCGTTCTTCATCGTCTTGTTGAATGGTTAAATGTGTACGTGGTTTACAATGACATCTAAAGTATACTGTGTGACAAACTAAGTATATGAAATAAAATAAAATAAAACTATGATCTATATCAACAACAAAAAAATATTATGACCGAACTTACTTGTAGAACCAACAACCATCTTATTGAAAGGGACAGCTCATATTTCATAATTATGACTAGTGAAAAACAAAATTATCGTACCTGAAACTCACACTTACTAGATATATAAAAAAAAAAAATTAATTTTGAATATGTACCTGAACATCTAAAAAATATTTGTGCCTATGAATGAAATTACGGGAGAAGAGGATAATGATAATATAAGTGTAGTGAGATTGAAGTCCGTTATACAAAAATTAAACGAAAACCGCATGACAGTGCCAACAAACGTAAAGAAAATGGCACGCTATGGGAGACTCACACGACACTAACATAGGGCAAATTCATGCATAGTACAATGTAGTTTCTCCATTTATCCATGTGTTTATTACCGCAAGTGTGGTTTTGTCGGTTAAGAAGTTTGGCCTAACGGCTTGAGAAAGTAAACTTCTAATGTGTGTAGGAATGCATTTTGGATATCCTTCCATCACAACTTGCATTCACATGTCACAACGGTAATTGAGTGCGGCGTTTACATTTTAGTCATTTACACTTTTTAAATGATACTTCATCCGATATGTTTATTTTTCAATTGCTACTCACTTTAGGGCTTTAAATAATAGTTTCAAAACACATATTGAAAGAAAAGCGAAATTATATCTCACAACAAAAATAATTGAAGAAAATTTGGTGTCCATTCCTTTATGTACCTTTTATCTAGGACATGTTTAGTCGAGTTTTACTATTTTGAGCTGCATATGCAACATCTTCACTTGCTAGAAAAAACTGTATATTCTTCGTAGTTAACGGTGCATTAAGATTAAAATATTCTATTTTGTCAAGAAAAAGTTAGAATATTCTATTAAATTTTTTTATGATAAAATATTACGTTATTATATGCGGTAATTAATTGTAGTTTTTTTTTATGAATGACTTTTTTTGACACAGTATTTTATTATAGTAAATGTTAATTGGTAAGGAATGAATTATTGAGTTATTTTTAAAAGTTATTATGATTCCTTTTTTATGGAAATTTGTTATAATTCATATAATTTAATAAAATTAATTTCATACACACACACACATATATATAATTTTGGTTGTGATAGATTTTAAATTCAAATCAACTAGAATATCAGTACAAAAATATGCTTAAAATAGTCCACTGAAACATAATTTTGAAATTAGATTTGTTATAAAAATTTAAATATTTTTTATGGATATGAATTTTTTATACTTTCCAAGAAAATACCATTCAACTGTATATATATTTTAAATTTTAAATTTTAAATATATTAGGAATTGCCTCTCACTTAAATGTCAACAATTAAACTTTATTAGTTATGTTATAAATTTACGATTTGTTTTTTACCGGTGTGAAGTTAATTGTTAACTCATTTGGAATATATCCCACTTTTATGGGAAAAATCTCAAATTAATAGTCTAGGATATTATTAGTTATGTATAATATTTGTTGCGATAGTTTAATTTAATTTTAGATAACAGTTCAATTTTTTATTTTTACTTTTTTATTTGTTCTTTTATTTAATTTTAAGTAACAATTATTTTTATATCTTAAAATGTCAATAATATTATCTTTTTTTTCTTTATAGAAAATTCATTAAAAATTTCAAACAAAACCCTAAAATTAATTATCATCGTCAACATAATGAAAATTTTATCAAATTCATAACTCAAATCTTAAAAAAAAACTCATATTTTTGTTTTTTATTTGATGAATTTGATGTTGTTGGAGATGGAAATACACTACGCAAAAAAACGCATTTTACAACGCTTTTTTTAAGCCATTTACAGCGTTTTTTCAAAAAATAAGCGTTGTAGTATCTAGCGCTGTAAAAAGATACAACAACGCTTTTTAAAATAAAAAACGCTATAAAATAGGTAGATATATTGCGTGCTTGTTATACTCGTTTTACAGCGCTATAAATGGTGCATTCGATATAGCATTATTATGCACCTATTACAGCGTTTTTTTGAGAAATCATTGTAAAAGGTGCAAACAATAGATGCATTATTATGCACCTATTACATCGCTTTTTAGAAAAAGCGTTGTAAATGGTGCATTCAATATAGCATTATTATGCACCTATTATAGCGTTTTTTTGAGAAATCGTTGTAAAAGGAGCAAACAATAGATGCATTATTATGCACCTATTACATCGCTTTTTAGAAAAAGCGTTGTAAATGGTGCATTCAATATAGCATTATTATGCACCTATTATAGCGTTTTTTTGAGAAATCGTTGTAAAAGGAGCAAACAATAGATGCATTATTATGCACCTATTACATCGCTTTTTAGAAAAAGCGTTGTAAATGGTGCATTCAATATAGCATTATTATGCACCTATTATAGCGTTTTTTTGAGAAATCGTTGTAAAAGGAGCAAACAATAGATGCATTATTATGCACCTATTACATCGCTTTTTAGAAAAAGCGTTGTAAATGGTGCATTCAATATAGCATTATTATGCACCTATTATAGCGCTTTTTTGAGAAAGCACTGTAAATTGTGCATTCAATAAATGCATTATTATGCACCTATTACAACGCTTTTTTGAAAAAGTGCATACTTACGTGTCAAACATAATCTTTATATCGGAGTGATTGTTGTAATTGTCGTGCAAATGATCTAAATAGTATATAACTTCAGAGGTCGCATTGATTGCAAATAGCATCCAATGTGCCCTACAACAACAAACATTTGGTTGACAATTTTATTTGCACAACTAATAAATTAAGATCTCATAAATTAAAAAAGATATAAATAAAGAATATATAACTACGCACTCTGAATTATATGGTGCAAGGAACAACTTATCATTCTCTTTATTTCCTAATACGATATCTGTAACACCTTTTTTTTAATTAATTAATTTAAAATCCTTAGTTTTGTTTATCCTTTTTGATTAATTTAGTGTGACGATAGTAAGATAATTATTTTTTGGATGTTTAATTATTTGATGAAGTATTTTTATAATAAATAATTCATTATTGGGATTTTTATTATTAACTAATTAAAACTCGTAGAAATATCTGTCTTAGAGTGAACAATGACCAAACCAATTTTGACTAAGTCAAAATTGAATCACCCACACTACTATTTTTATAACTATATTTCATAACATTTAGTTTATATTATGTCAATTCAAATATGTAACTAGCAAGAAAAAATACATAAATGCCAATTAATTCTTAACGGTTGGTAATTGAATGACATTATTCCAATTTAATTCCTTATTCATGTGTGCAATTAAACTCAATGAAGAGATTTTTCATTCTCTCTGATCAGCTCTATGCCTCCTTTATTAGTCACATACACCTCTCCTTCGTATGACACGATTGAACTTGCAGTAGAGAAAAACAAGTCATAATCACTCACACGCTATTACCAACATTACATTTATCTCAAATATTTTCTAAGCCACTCAAACAACCATCCTTACATTCCCTCGCATTCTGATCGAAGCTATAAACTTTTATTCATCTTGGTGAGATTCTCGAGGGCTTTATAGTGTCACCTGTAAGGAAAGCACTTGAGGTAAGGGCTTTTTCCCCATGCAAAGTTAGGCTAGATATTAAATTAGCGATTCGTGATATTGATATGATATCTGGATGTCTTTTTAAAGAAAAAGGGTGATTTTATTTTCGTCGTAAAGAAATTAACTATAATGCTTTGATTGTTTCTTTTGAGTAATATCTCTATCTTGATGAAATTAATTATAGAGTTATATTTTTATTATCATACCTTGATCAATATGTTTGTAGTGAAAATGTTGAATGTCATACATGTTTTAGAGTACTTAATTATAAAGTTATAATTTTTATAATGATATAATTATTAACATGTTTATTATGATGTATTTGATTTTAATTCTTGACTTTTGAGTATTTTAAATTTAAAACTTGACTTTTATGAACAATATATGTGTTTTGATGAAATTGATGAGAATTTTATATGTTTTTTTAGCAATATGAGAAAATTGATTATTGAATGCATTAATGAATAGTCCATTTTTAGAATGCGGAAAACTTTATAGTAAAAGGAATGAAATTTATGTTGTTATTGTATTCTTGGTGATATGAGTTTTAATTTTTATCAATAACACATAGTGATTTTGAGATATTTGTTCACATTTGATGTGTTGAAGTTATTGAGTTCTAACTATGAACATCCATGATAACATAAATTTGATGTTTTATGTAATTTAAAAAAATTAATCTGAAATAATTTGTCTTTGTGGTTGCCTAAGTGGCTGGTGAGTTGTGTTTGAATAGTTTTCTTTGTGGTTGCCTAAGTGGCTTGTTATTTGTGTTATGATTTTTTTCTTTGTAGTTGTGTAAGTGGCTAGTGATTTGTACATTTCGAACATCATTATCATTGTCATGACATACCATATGCATCTTTGTGGCCGCCTTAGTGACTGGTTTAATTTCCCCATTGGTATGGGTGACTTCTGTGTGGACGCCTTAGTGGCTGGCTATATCCGGGTCATATATGTTTAGGACATGCCTGATTTGCATACATTTCATTGTCATTGTTATTTTTATATAATTATTTGTTCTATGTTGAGTTACTACTTGAGTTATTTAGATACATTTTATAACTTTTGATACACCTTGCAAATTATACAAATCAATTTCTCTAAATCTTTTATTACAAAAAGATTTTATATTTATATTTTATGGTTGTTAACTTATTATTTGGTTTAATTTTTCCGTGGGATGAACTGACCCCTTACACCAACATTTAGGTACTAACGATCTCGAATAGTTGCATGAATGACGTTTGCTTGGCGCCCACGTGTGGGAAAAATGGGTACTTTAATAAAATAATAATAATGCTTGTAGTGATAAGACCAATGTGATACAATTTTTAAGTTTATTTACTTTTCATCGTCGATTTTAAATAGAAATGCGGAGGCGGGGTCCTTCCGCTAGGAAAAACTTGAATTATTCTATTTTTAAGTGAACATTTTCTACAATTAGTAAATTGTCTTTGCAAAAATAATAATATCCGATAAATTGAATTGTATTATTTCTTAAAATGAAATCAAACTATTTACTAGAGAAATTTTATTGATTATATGATGAACTACTTTTAAAAAAAAAATAATGTCATTTTTGAAAGAAAATAAGTATTTTTAAGTAATGTCTTGGATCAAAATCTGAGGCGTTACATTGTGGTATCAAAACACTAATTCTCGGACTTTGGTGGGATGAGACGCTTCGTGTATGTCACATGTTTTTTCTTCTGATATGTTACTCATGTTGATTGTATAATTTTCTAATTATTTGAGTTTTACTAATTATTTAAATGTCTATTATGTGTTATTAATTGCGTAACCTTCTTGAATTTAAATTTTTAAGAATTACTTAAATTCCTATTAAGTGCCATTAAATATGTTAATTGTTTGGTTTTCTAATTATTAAATTTTACTTAAATTTCTATTATGTGTCATCAATTGTATAACCTCCATGATTTTTGTCATTAAATATATGTTTTAAATATTTGGTTTAATAGTGTTATTTAATTTTTTCAAACCTGAAATCTCTATAACTACTTGCATGCTTTTATTGGCAATGTCTTTTATATTTTATTTAAGTTGTTACATTTTGTAATCTTTATGATTTTCTTACTTGTTCATCGTATGATTGTTTTATTTTATTAATTTTAAACCATTTACTTCTTTTTATACTAAGAGTTTGATTTTCTAACTATTTTATGTCATTAATGACTTAAATTTCAATTATGTGAATTTAATTGTCTAATTTCTTTGAATAATTATGATGAACAATATGTTTTAAATTCTTGATCCTAGGATTAAAAATAATTTTAATCATGCAATAAACATGTCTGGTTGTATGATATTGTGAATTATGAGTTTATTACCACGATTTAAAATTATTTCAATCTAAATCACAAAGTAATTGTTGAGTTTTCATCATGTGATCTTTATATGTAATTAAAGACAATCTTCTAAACCCTATATTATGTATAATTGTATGATCCCCAAAATAGAAGGGAATGATAATAGATAAAAAGTTGTATTGGAGGGATTCTGGCTAAGGAAAGACTTGGTTATTAAGTGGTCCATTGACCCACCTCTCTTTCCTGAGAACCCCTCTAAAGAATGACTTGTTGTATAACCCGAACCTACTATATAGTGTTCAATAAAAGACTTATGTACTACCCAAAAGTTAAAATTACGTTATAATATTTTACTAATTAGATAATTTTAGGAAGCGTTATGACTCGTCGCACAAACCAATCGGTTCCCCAAGGAAGAAACGACATGATTGAAGCAATCCAAGCAATGAATGCAATGGCCGCAGCAATGGCCCAACAAGCTGCGGTCTAGGCTCAACGAGATGCACAAAGAGATTAGAGGGATGAAGCAGCCAGTGCAGCAAGAACATTGAATGAATTTCGTCGACAAGATTCGCCTAAATTTAAAGGGGAACATGACCCCGACAAGGCTGATCTTTGGCTGCAAGAAATCGAGAAGATCTTCGAGATCCTACATTGTCCTGATAATGCGAAAGTAGAGTATGCGACCTATTTGATGATTGGTGAAGCTGAATATTGGTGGCGAGGTGCGAAGAAAATGATGGAGACAAATCATGAAGAGCTGACCTGGGAGGCTTTCAAGAATAAGTTCCTAGAAAAATACTTCCCGAAAAGTGCTAGGGCTGAGAAGGAGGCCCAATCTCACGATAGCGGAATATGCGGCAAAGTTCGAGTCCCAAGCAAAGCACTTCCGCTATTTCCTAAATCAGATAGATGAAGAATACATGTGCGAGAGGTTTGAAAGCGGGCTTAGGTATGAGATTAAGGAGTTAATGGGGCCCTTGGAGATACGTCAATATCAAGTGCTAGTGGAGAAATGCAAGAAAGTGGAGCAGACGAAACAGAGCCGCCTGAATAGGGGTGCTGTAGGTGGACCCATCAGACCTCAGGTAGAGATTTAAATCCATCCATATCATGAGAGTCATAAGTTTGGCCTCTAAATGTTAATATTTGAAACAGGGGCATAACGACCAACAGAATAGGGGCAGGCAACATCAACAACACAAGCCATATGCCCGACCACTGGGGAATGCTAGAGATCAACCTCGACCTCAAAAAGGGGAAGGTCAAGGGCCAAAAACTCCAAGTCAGAACCAGGCTTACCCTGTTAAGTATTTTCGCTGCAACAGAAAAGGACACAAGATATCTGAGTGTCCAATCAGACCAAGGGTTTGTTACATTTGTCAGAAACCAGACCATTTTGCAAATGAATGCCCTGAACGAAAGGACGATAGAGTTGTCAACCGCAATAATATCAACGAGAATGGTGTACGCCCTACTGCCAAAGGGCGTGTCTACCATATCAATGGAGAGGAAACTCCATCTTCCTCTGAACTTATCAAAGGTGAGTGTTTAATTGCTGGAAAATCACTTAATGTAATTTATGATTCGGGGGCAACGCACTCATTCATTTCATTGGATTGGGTGGATTCGCTCCAAATTATTGTTACTACTTTGCCGTTTGATTTGGTGGTTACCCTACCTTCTACCGAATCGGTGAAATGTAATACGTCTTGCTTGCAATGTCCGTTGATTGTGTTCGATATGAGATTCAACGTTGATTTGATTTGTATTCCCCTCAAGCATGTGGGAGTGATCCCTAGAATGGATTGGTTGTCAAACCATTATGTTCTATTGGATTGTGCTCGTAAGTATGTGATATTCCCATACCCAGGTGTTTCTCGATTTCTCGATACCAATAAATTGAACTTCTCTTTGAAAAGGGGAGTTTAGAAGTGTGTTTCCCTCAACCCAGTCAGTACGAAGCTAGAGGTGGAGGTAGACAGGATACTTGCGGTCGAAGATTTTCCAGAGGTATTTCCGCTGGATGTACCAGGATTACCCCCAGTTCGTAATATTGAATTCTCAATTGATGTGATTCCGGGTACAAGACCTATATCTATTGCCCCATATAGAATGTCTCCATCGGAATTGTCAGAGTTGAAAAATCAGTTGGAGGACCTTTTATCTAAACAGTTCATACGACAGAGTGTCTCACCTTGGGGAGTACCGGTGCTCCTAGTGAAGAAGAAGAATGGAAAGTCTAGACTTTGTGTCGATTACCGTCAGCTTAACAAAGTCACCATAAAAAAAAAGTATCCCTTGCCACGCATTGATGACTTGATGGACCAACTCAAAGGAGCAATGATATTTTCAAAGATTGATTTGAAGTCGGGGTATCATCAAATTCGGGTGAAGGAAGAAGACATTCCTAAAACTGCATTTAGAACTCGCTATGGACACTTTGAGTATTTGGTGATGTCTTTTGGTGTCACCAATGCACCAACTATTTTCATGGACTACATGAATCGTATATTTCACCCCTTCTTAGACAAATTTGTAGTGGTCTTCATTAATGACATATTGATTTATTCTAAGAGCCGGGAGGAACATGAAGTTCACCTACGTCAAGTTTTGCAAGTCTTGAAGGGCAATAGATTGTATGCTAATATGGGGAAATGTGAATTCTAGTTAGATGAGGTGAAATTCTTGGGACATGTCATTTCAAGGGAAGGTATCGCTATCGACGCAACTAAAGTAGAGACTGTGGTGGCATGGAAACAACCACAGACCATCACAGAGATTAGAAGTTTCCTGGGTTTGGCTGGATATTATAGAAGATTCATTGAGGGTTTTGCCAAGATTGCAGCGCCGTTGACACAATTCATAAGGAAGAATCATATTTATGCATGGACGGAGGAATGTGAGATGAGTTTTCAGATGATGAAAGAGAAGCTAACTACATCACCGATGTTGGTGTTGCCACAACCAGAAGAACCATATGAAGTTTATTGGGATGCTTCTTTACAAGGGTTGGGTTGTGTACTTATGTAGAACAAACAAGTGGTAGCATATGCTTCAAGACATTTGAAGGTACATGAGAAACATTATCCCACGCATGACATGGAGTTGGTTGCAATAGTTTTTGCACTAAAGATTTGGAGGCACTATCTGTATGGGTGCAATTTTGATGTATATAGTGACCATAAAAGTTTGAAATACTTGTTCGACCAGAGGAGCTTAATATCCGACAGCGGAGATGGATGGAGTTCATCAAGGATTATGAGTTCACGTTGCACTATCACCCAGGAAAAGCCAATGTGGTAGCTGATGCCTTGAGTAGAAAGCGAGTCCATTTGTCATCCATAACATTGAAACGATTAGAGTTGTTAGAGAATTTTCGCGACTTGGATCTTAATATGGATTCTTTGTCGGGAAAAGTACAAGGTGGAATCATCGTTGTAGATAATAAATTAATGAATGAGATAAAAGCCCTTTAAGTGACCGATGAGGCTATTCAGGGGAGACGAAAATTGGTTGAGACTGGCAAGGCTCCTGAATTTGAAATGGGTCCAAATAACATTTTGTGGTGTAATAAACGTATTTGTGTGCCGGATAATGGAGAGTTGAGAAAAACCATTTTGGATGAGGCCCACAAGAGCAAACTGAGTATTCACCCTGGTACTACGAAGATGTATAAAGACTTGAAGCAAAGATTTTGGTGGCCGGGAATGAAGAAACAAGTGGCGGAATATGTGGCATCTTGCCTGACTTGCCAAAAGGCTAAGGTTGAACACCAAAAACCCGTTGGATTGTTGCATTCATTAGATGTACCAGTGTGGAAATGAGATAGCATATATATGGACTTTGTGGTGGCCTTACCTAAGACTCAGAAGAAATTTGACTTCATTTGGGTGATTCGTTGTGCTCTTTAGACTTTGTGGTGGCCTTACCCGAGATGTGCTCTTTTTCAAGTAGTTCTTCATACTCATCTCCGAATATAGCTTTATCCATGCTTATGATGCATGAATCATTGTTGTTGCCCTAATTCGTTTTTACTTTTATGTCAAGACACGACCCATATCGAGCAAGACATGGCTAACTTATTTTAGGAGCAGGAGCAGCAACTGATTTTTCCCGATCTAGTTTTTGAGCTGCAACTTTGGCAGCTTTATTTCCCCGATCCAGTTTTTGAGCTGCAACTTTGCCGGCTTTATTTTTAACACGAACATCCAGTTATGGTGCGACAGCTGGTTTATTCTGGCAGCTGGTTTGTTGTGCGGGTGGTTTATTGGATTGAATTTGAAAAAATGGGGTTAATTAGTTTTTTAGTTTATTGAATCTTAAAAAATGACAAACTTTACAGAATAAATGTGACAAACCTTTTTCGACGATGTGACTGACTCGTTTTTGGGAATATTCTTATCATTCCCTTTAGACTTTGCCTGAATCTAAATAAATGTGAAATTAAAGTTAACAGCGGAAAAAAAATCAGCAATTAAATATAATCAATCATAATCATATATCGTGCAATTAAATATACATATCAATTCAACATATATTTCAATTAATTAAACATATCTTATCAAGGGCAACAAGATGTGTGGACCATGCCACGTAACTACCAATTGCTTTGCCCAAATAATTCATACATGCATCGTCGTCCGGTATAGGCAACGGTGCATTTGGTTCCAAAGCAATAACTGGTGATACTTGGACATGGCTCGCATGGATCGGTGTGTTGTGCAATACTTCTCCCAAAGTATTGTACAATGTTCTTTTTCCGACCTTGCGACGAGTAGGGGAGGATAAGTACAACACGCAAGGAGTGACACCCTAAATCAATGGTTAATACATAAGTATGTGAAACAATTAGGTTGAATGAATTTCTTATTTTATTAAGTAATTAATTACCTCGGGAAGACTTCTGAGACCAATGTTGCAACTCGCGTTTTGACTCTCCATTTGTATTTCATGTTGGAGCTGATTCGGAAGTTTCTTGTCTTTATTTGTCTTCACCAAGAGTGCCACTTGCTCTGATAGGAATTTGAGCTTATGTAATACCTCCTCATTAGATGGATTTTGGCGCTTCTCTTGTGAAAAATAGCTTTTAGGAGTTACGCCAAATCATTTCCCCCTCAGCGACTGAAATATTCAAGAACATTAGACACTTTACCGAGAATGTCCCTGCAACTAGCTTTGTTGTCCGCTTGATTTTCCGAACTTTGTTCGAGATTCTCCCAAAATACATGTAGGATTAAAAAGATAAGTTCAATATCATTTTTAAAATATAATATTAAAAAATATTAAAGTGACAATATACTTACACAAAGTTCTATTACTTTTTGAACATTTTCGTTATCAACCACTCCATCTTTATTTATACGAGCTTCCTTCCACAAGATATGACGACCCAACGGTTGATCGGATTGGGTGTCTTGTAGCTCTTCGTTAAGATCATAAATAAAATATTAGTTAGCAACTATAGTTTATAATGTACCACATTATATAAAAGTGATGTTTAATTACTTACAAGTTTTTGCTCTAGATATGCATATCCCATACGAGATTTTTTGTGTGGGTCCGTCGGATTTTTTGCCCTCTCGTGATTTGCCTTACTTATATTCTATATCAAAAAAAATAACAATCGTGTAAAAATTTAAAATACGCTATGAATATGAATAATAAAACATAAATGCTAATAAATTAATCATTTACCACAAACGCGGGGTCTGAGTGTTTTGCTACAAATGCGCTCAATTCTTCATTTGATATATAATGTTTATATATTTTTGGAGCTTCAACATTCATATTTCCTTCACAATCTTTTAGATAGCAATTTGAGAGGTGAGATCTAAAGCTCCAGTGTATTTTCCCGGCAACTCTCAACACGTAAGTCTTTCTCACCTCATCAACAACAAAAGCAGTCTGCAAACGAAATAAAGATATAGTTTAAGTAAAGTATTTCAATGGAAAAAATTATAAGTAACAAAAATGTGGATCAAAAAAGTTACTTGTATATCAGCCCACAGTATATATTTCGCATCCTTCAACCCCTTATCTCTCCAATCGTCAATTGTGATTGGGATATTCTGACGAACAACAACTCTAATATAACTTACAAACATAGAACTATTGGGGTCAATTGGTTGACCACTCTCATTCCATCCAACCTAATAAACTCATATAGTAAGTACATGTTTTCAAAAAAAAAATAAAAAATAAACAGCAAACAGAGTATAGTATACCTCAAATTTTATGTCACTACTCCTTACTTTTATGACATTTTGCATGATGGTTGCACCATGTTTGACTTCATTTTCATAAGTCTTAGGGTTGACAACTTCCTCATTTTGACGATCTAAATATTTGTTGGTATCCATTTATCTACAACAAGTTCAACATGCAGTTCAGTATAACATCAACAAGTTCAACATGCAGTAGTCTAAGTACGTAGCAGTATAAGTTCAACATGCATTTTAGTGACAACAAAAAATTAATAAATACAATACCTGAAAAATAGAAGAACAGTAGGGTTCCGACGCAGAAATACGAACAAAGAAGAAAAATGCAGAAATACGAACGGTTGGTAGGAGAGTAGGGTTCGCAGAAACGAGCATATGAAATTTACGTAATGGAGAGTAGGGTTCGCATAAACAGAGATGGTTCGCAATGAGAATGAGAATGAAGAGGAAACAAGCGTATGAAGTTTACGTAATAAGGGTTAGTAACAATGAAATAATATTCGTAGGATTCACAATGAGAATGAGAATGAAGATGAGGAGGAAACAAGCGTATATGAAGTTTACGTAATGAAGAGGAAACTGAAGCGGTTTACTGTTATATATAAAACCCTACTACAGCACTTTTTTGAAAAAGTGTTGTAAAAGACCTCCTTATTTTATTTTTTAAAAAGCCTTTTAGAGCGCTTTTCCACAAAGCGCTTTAAAAGGCTTCTTGTGTTTATTATGTGCAAGCAACCTTTTACAGCGCTTTTCCACAGAACGTTTTAAAAGACTTCTTTGTTTTATTAAGCGCTATGTGACCCTTTTACATGTTATATATAAAACTCTACTATATCATTTTTTTGAAAAAGCGCTGTAAAAGACCTCCTTATTTTATTTTTTAAAAAGCTTTTTACAGTGTTTTTCCATAAAGCGCTTTAAAAGGCATCTTTGTTTTATTATGTGCAAGCGCTATGTGACCCTTTTACAGCGCTTTTCCACGAAGCGCTTTAAAAGACTTGTTTGTTTTATTATGTGCAAGCGGTATGTGACCTCCTTATTTTTTTTAAAGGTTTTTATAGCGCTTATTGACAAAAGCGCTATAAAATTACAAAGTTTATGTTCTGATCAGTTTTTGTTAAAGGCGCTTCTTTGTTTTATTATGTGCAAGTGCTATGTGACCCTATATGACCCTACAACGTTTTTTCTACAGCGTTTGTCAAAAGAGCGATGCTGTATCCTCCGTTAATTTTAAAAAATTCTACAACAACGCTTGTATTTAATAAGCGCTTTCAAAGACGTGTTATAAAATGTCATTTTTGCCGTAGTGATATGAATTTATTTAAATATTTGAGTTATGAATTTGAAATAATATATGAATTTTCTTAAAATTAGTAATGAATTTAATGGATTTTTTTGAAGATTTTTGATGAATTTTATATATAAAAAAATTAACATTATTAACATTTTAAAATATAAACAATTAAATTATTAAATATAACTAAAAAAAAGATAAAAAGAAAGAATTAAATTAAAGAACTACACGATTTATTGGCAGTTAATAATGGACAAAAGTGATAACACTTACGGATTTAACTAAAGATTTTATGGTTACTAATAGTTAAATTTTAGCGGTAATAACTTGGCATGTAGCGGCAATTAGCACAATGGTTACTAATTTTAGGGCAGCGTAATCGCGCAATCTTTACTTTCCACTTCTACTTAACAGTTTCATTGAGCAGCGTTCCTCTCTACTACATCTTCTGCTTCAACTATTATATCCATTTGCAAAAAATATAAAATTTTAAAGTAAATTATCTATCACTTTGTTGTGTAATTGTGTCGGTTCCAATGTTCTCTACTATATATTTCTATTTAGATTTTTACCATTAGACCCAAAATGGTTAGTAGCTGAAAATGTATTCTATCAGAAAAAATCAAGTGTGCAAATATTATTTTTACTAAAAAAGTGAAAATATTATGTCATTTTTGGATTTTGTTGTTTGTCTATAAAACCCTATAAAAAAACACACTTTTCTTTTTTCACTCATTTTTTCGAAACTCTGAAATATTCGATCCTCCCACCCTACCAAAAATTCGAATCTTTCAAACATTCGAAGTGAAAAAGTAAGGCAATTTTCGAAACTTTCGTTGAATATGAAAGTTTCGAAACATATTTTTTCCAGAAAATATCAAACTTTCGAAACTTTTGTTAAACTTGAAAGTTTCGAGCAATACGAAAATTTCGAAATGTAAAATCTTCGAACATTCTAAAAGTTACGAAAAAACAAGTTTCGAAACTTTGAGATGCATGCAAAGTTTCAAAACTTTTCGAAAGTTTCATATCCAGTGAAAGTTTCGAAGCTTTTCGAAAGTTTCATATTCATTGATACTTTCGAAATGATTTTTTGGGTTTTTTTAAATATTTTTCCATTTGTTTTTAATATTGATATATTGCAGTGCCTAAAATGAGAGGTGCGTTTGGCCAAATTATTCGCAACTTGATAGGTGACAGAGGTGATGGTGTAGAGAGAATTCCACCAATAGCATCAAACAGACGACTCAACGAAGCAAATCGTCCAATTAGGCAGCGTCGTCGAAGACAAGAGGAGGTCCATGATGATGATGTTGAGTCTACTGAGCATGCACATATGGAGGAGGATGTCCCTCAGCCTCCACAGATGGAGCAGGCCGCTGATGATATTCATGATACTTCTGCACATGCTGATGATGCTGATGAGTCTGATGATGCTGCTGATATTGATGATCAGGATCAGCAGATCGGATTTCCCAGAGGACCAACGGTGACACGTGTGTTGACACAATATGAGCATCACGTGGCTCGGAGGCTATGGGAAGGAGAGGTATATGTTAATTTATTTCTATATTTAATTATTTGTTTATTTATGTTTAAATTTATTTAATTAATTGTATATTTATATAAATGTTTAATTATATTTATGTTTAAGTTTATCTAATTAATTTTATATTTATATATATGTTTAATTATATTTATGTTTAAGTTTATTTAATTAATTGTATATTAATATAAATGTTTAATTATATTTATGTTTAAGTTTGTTTAATTAATTGTATATTTATATATATGTTTAATTATATTTATGTTTAAGTTTATTTAATTAATTGTATATTAATATAAATGTTTAATTATATTTATGTTTAAGTTTGTTTAATTAATTGTATATTTATATATATGTTTAATTATATTTATGTTTAAGTTTATTTAATTAATCAATTGTTCTGTAATTACTCGCAGGATCGTGGATCATTAAAAGTTATTACTCACGGATTGAAACTGAAGAAGTTTGTCGAGGTTCCTATGCCAGCTCCTGTAGAGCATTGGATTCAGAAATCTAGGCTGATGCATCTATCTTCAGGCTACCTCACTATGGTTGATGCTGGTCTGATATCTGCATTTGTTGAAAGATGGCACAGAGAGACCAGCTCATTTCATCTGCCATTTGGAGAGATGACTATCACTTTAGACGACGTCGCGACTCTCCTTCACATCTCACCACATGATAAATTTTTTGATGCACATTTGAATATGAATACTAATAATGCTGCAAGAGTTGCACATGAGTACTTAGGTACAACATGGGAGGAATCATGTGCTGAGATTAGTTATAACAAATGTGTCCAATATAGATTGCAATGGTTGCGTGATTTATATAGCCGTCTCATTCAAACTAACCAGTTTGAGTGTGCGGCTAGAACGTATCTGTTGCATTTAGTTGGCTGCACTATTTTCGCCGATAAAACACATACGTGTGTTGAGGCGAAATACATTACTCTTTTTATTAATTTACATCGTTGTCGGGACTACTCGTGGGCTTCTGCCACATTGGTTTTCCTTTATGACAATCTGGGAGATGGAGCTGTACACGACACTCGACAGGTGGGAGGTTACATGACCCTACTACAGGTATATCATTTATATTAAGTTGTGTCATTTATTTATTTAATTATTAATTTAATTATTACGTTGTGTTATTTTATTATGTTTATTATGTTGCAGTGTTGGATTTACGAGCACTTCCCTAGGATCTGTAAGCGGGGTGATAGAGGAGCGATTTCTGCACATCTTCCAAGAGCATGTAGGTGGACTGCAAAACATGTTGTTGAAGGTGGATTGATGGCATATCGTCGGAGACTTGATGCGTTGTTGCTCGAGGATGTAGTGTTTACACCATATGATAATGATCGAGCTAATCATCTGTTTGTATCGATTTCGATGTTTTCTGGATATCTTCGATGTGGTGGAGTCTCAGTCCCATATTTTCCGGAGCGATGTCTTCGATAGTTTGGTCGTATTCAGTGCATTCCGCGTGACGTTACTCCGATGCCGAATAGTATAGATTGGGTCTGGCAGAGTATTGGGAGATCAGCTGTAGAGACCTTTCGGAGACTACATCCTGTTGCGACTTTTCCTGGAGAGGTCACTACAGAATACTATGCATGGTACATTAGTTTCACATCCTCTGATTCTCCCTCCATCCACTGTTGCACCTTCGAGTCCACATACTATTGTTGTTGAACATGTTGGTCCATCATCTTCTGCACATGATGGTAGACACCGTAGAGCAGCTGAGCTTGCACATAAGGCCTTAGATATGGTAACACCATTTAGTGAGATTCATGACATATTAAGTGAATTATGCCGCTTGTATGACGATTAGTTATTGTGTTATTGTGTTATGTATGCCCGAATATTTAATCGATAATTTTATATTGAGATATTTTGAGATTATCGAATGTGTTTTGATATTTTGAAACGTAAATGTTAACGTAAATGATAAAACGTAATGAAATACAAGATGATTTGCTAAATGATGGATCAATGTGTTCCCAATGCTTCATATGTGCTGCACAAGCTATTTCCCAAGTCTTTGCACATTCACTACAATAGTCTTTCCATTTTTGTGAGGTAGGTGGCAAAGGACAATTAGACTTCAATTTAATCTGAACAATAAAATATTAAACATTAATTTAATAAACAATGCTAATATCATAAAAAATTAATTTAATAAACACTAATAAATTTTACCTGTACCCAATGATTTTCAATTGACAAATCCAATTGCTAGTAAACATTCTTTTGACGGTGCTTTGTTTAGCGGAAAGAATGTCATATTCAGATTACGAGACAACAACACCAATATGACATTATATAGTGTTGCTATCACGTAACCCATGTCTGGTAAACACATCCACTTATCTTGTCCTTGAGCACCCAATCATGATATTTTCAATAAGTTTCGCAGTGATTCAACACTGTCATCAAACACATTGGCATAAAGGTCTTGATGTAGACGAATCTCTTTATCCAAGTGTGTTCGAACTAAAGGCCAAGATTCTTCAGTCCAACCTAACAATGCTGCAATTGCGCGAAATCCACAATTTCCATCAGCCACCACATCTATTATCTCCTCAATATACGGATGTATAAGAGTAGGAAAATGTGTGTAAAATGGTTGT